>NC_031975.2:9932179-10300503 GCF_001858045.2 Oreochromis niloticus
GGGTTGCAATGATTCCTACTATTCTAAGCCTGCATAAAGACTGTAAGGGCATTTTCACAGTATAGTTAGTTAAAGCGGATTGAGGTGACTGTTGTTGTGATTTGGTGTCCTATAAATAAAACTGAACTGAACTGAATAGTTCATATGAGATGTTTTGAATGATATCTAAATTTTAGACAGCTGCTTGTAAGGGTGCTAGCAGTGCTATCTAGTTTTTAAAATGGACAAAATTATACCATTGGAATACATGAGGAATACTTCTTTTTTTTTTTCCGAAAAAAAAGAAATCGCCTACCTTAATTAAAATGATGCAATAAATAAAACTAATCTCTGGTATATTACCATCCTTAAGTGTTAGCAAAAGAATAACAATCACAAGCCAAGTCCATGCATATGGTAACCGGTCTCTACCTGTGAATATTTTCCATGGCTGCAACCTCAGCGAGGGCAGCTAAGCTGAACAAAGCAGGCAGCTCTTGTGGTATGGTGCTTCTTTCTGCCTCCTCTCCTCTGTGACTGTAGCACCCTATTTCATTGCATAAATTCTGTTGTGGTAATGGCTTTTTATCCTGGTCCTGGTTCAGGTCCCTCGTTTTGTCTTCTGTAGTAACAAAGCACAAATGTACAATTCTCAGGAACACAACTGAATATTGAGACTCCAGTGAACTACAGGGAGTGCAGAATTATTAGGCAAGTTGTATTTTTGAGGAATAATTTTATTATTGAACAACAACCATGTTCTCAATGAACCCAAAAAACTCATTAATATCAAAGCTGAATGTTTTTGGAAGTAGTTTTTAGTTTGTTTTTAGTTTTAGCTATTTTAGGGGGATATCTGTGTGTGCAGGTGACTATTACTGTGCATAATTATTAGGCAACTTAACAAAAAACAAATATATACCCATTTCAATTATTTATTTTTACCAGTGAAACCAATATAACATCTCCACATTCACAAATATACATTTCTGACATTCAAAAACAAAACAAAAACAAATCAGCGACCAATATAGCCACCTTTCTTTGCAAGGACACTCAAAAGCCTGCCATCCATGGATTCTGTCAGTGTTTTGATCTGTTCACCATCAACATTGCGTGCAGCAGCAACCACAGCCTCCCAGACACTGTTCAGAGAGGTGTACTGTTTTCCCTCCTTGTAAATCTCACATTTGATGATGGACCACAGGTTCTCAATGGGGTTCAGATCAGGTGAACAAGGAGGCCATGTCATTAGTTTTTCTTCTTTTATACCCTTTCTTGCCAGCCACGCTGTGGAGTACTTGGACGCGTGTGATGGAGCATTGTCCTGCATGAAAATCATGTTTTTCTTGAAGGATGCAGACTTCTTCCTGTACCACTGCTTGAAGAAGGTGTCTTCCAGAAACTGGCAGTAGGACTGGGAGTTGAGCTTGACTCCATCCTCAACCCGAAAAGGCCCCACAAGCTCATCTTTGATGATACCAGCCCAAACCAGTACTCCACCTCCACCTTGCTGGCGTCTGAGTCGGACTGGAGCTCTCTGCCCTTTACCAATCCAGCCACGGGCCCATCCATCTGGCCCATCAAGACTCACTCTCATTTCATCAGTCCATAAAACCTTAGAAAAATCAGTCTTGAGATATTTCTTGGCCCAGTCTTGACGTTTCAGCTTGTGTGTCTTGTTCAGTGGTGGTCATCTTTCAGCCTTTCTTACCTTGGCCATGTCTCTGAGTATTGCACACCTTGTGCTTTTGGGCACTCCAGTGATGTTGCAGCTGTGAAATATGGCCAAACTGGTGGCAAGTGGCATCTTGGCAGCTGCACGCTTGACTTTTCTCAGTTCATGGGCAGTTATTTTGCGCCTTGGTTTTTCCACACGCTTCTTGCGACCCTGTTGACTATTTTGAATGAAACGCTTGATTGTTCGATGATCACGCTTCAGAAGCTTTGCAATTTTAAGACTGCTGCATCCCTCTGCAAGATATCTCACTATTTTTGACTTTTCTGAGCCTGTCAAGTCCTTCTTTTGACCCATTTTGCCAAAGGAAAGGAAGTTGCCTAATAATTATGCACACCTGATATAGGGTGTTGATGTCATTAGACCACACCCCTTCTCATTACAGAGATGCACATCACCTAATATGCTTAATTGGTAGTAGGCTTTCGAGCCTATACAGCTTGGAGTAAGACAACATGCATGAAGAGGATGATGTGGACAAAATACTCATTTGCCTAATAATTCTGCACTCCCTGTATTAATGACATATTGAACGTGTTTCTGCTCACATATTAAGTTTCCAAATAATTTTACCAAAAACCGTCATGACATGAGATGCCAGAGTGTACCATGCCACTAACAAGTAGAAATGGTTGGATCATATAAGTAAATATTAGCTGATTCTTGGGGTACGTAGAAATTAATTTGATCAAATGTGCTCTCACTCAGTTCTTTCACTATCTACAGCACATCACACATCACAGCAAAGGGTGTACTAAGAAGGAAGGAGCTATATTCAAACACTTATGTTTGGGGATGCTGTGACTCAGGTGGCAGAACGGGTCATCTACCGACTGGAAGTTCGGTGGATTGATTCCCAGCTCCTTATGTTCGTGTGTCAGACTATCCTTGAGCGAGAACCTCGAGTTCCCCCTGATGCATCCGTCAGAGTAAGAGTGCGTGAACGTTTTCGCTAATTCTTTTGTTTAAAGAATGCTTTAAGTAGAGTAGAAAATAATAAAATAGCCCTTTATTCTTATTGTACATGTACAACGAAATTATGGCCGATACAAAAAGTGAGATACAAACTGCTGGATACATTTTAGACACTCCCCTGCCATTCCCCTCTGACCTCTGGCACAAACAAGGCATTTTTGCCTAGACAAACTGCATATTTTATATTTGTCAGGGTATTTTATTGAAACTCTGGAAACCATTGTGCAGGAAAATCCCAGTAGATCTGTTTCTGAAATAGTCGAGCATTACTCAGACCAGCTTTCTTCCTCATTCTGATGTTAGGTTTGAACTTCAACCATCTCTGCATGCTTAAATTGCTGCCATTTGATTGGCAGTTCAAATTATTGCAGTATCGAGAAGTTGAGCAGGTTTATCTAATAAAGTGGTCAATTTAAGAATAAAACTATTGGTTTTCACAAAGTCTGTGGATTCAGTTTTTATCATGCCAGTTTGCATAAATGCAGTGGTCCCTCTTTACCATGAAACTAAACATATGACTAAATATTCTATTTCCACTGCATTTCAACTCTACCACAAAAAGACCTGCTAACCTCCTAAGTTACTTGTTCTTGAGTTATTGCGTTGACAAACTTGGGTGCTGACGCAGCCCGCTTGAGTCTCTACTCTGTCCACTACACATTGCGGACATAGTGGAATGCTCAAAGAAAACGTGCTTGTATGATTGTGTGTATGAAAGGGAGAATGAGACATATTGTATAAAACCCTTTGATTAGATCCAGCACATTTACAATTTACATCCTTTATTGACCTACAAAACTTTCAGCCAGATAAAGATCCAGTGGGGTCCTCTGGATGGTGAAATATAATTTTCAATATTATTACCTTTTTACTTCGTAATAGAAGTCTCATATCAACATCAACTAAAGGCTTGCTTAATTTAATTGTCTCAAGAGTTGAAAATAGGCATTGATACTTGATTTTGTATACTACATTTGAAATTTTTATTTTTAAATAGTCTTCATAGTATTTTTTTACATGGACAGTCTATGTGCTATCTGACATGTTTGGAGTTTGGAGAAATAATGTACATTTTTTTAAAGGGCACACTGTGGTGGTTAGCACTTTTGCCTCAAGGTCCTGGGTTTGACTCCACCTTTGTGAAGTGTGCATGTTCTCCCTGTGTTTTTGTGTGGGTTCTCTCTGGGTACTCCAGCTTACTACTACAGTCCAAAGACATGCAATGAAGTGGGGTTAGGTTAACTAGAGATTCTACATTGCCCCCAGTTTTGATTGTGAGTGCAAATGGTTGTCCGTCTCTCTGTGTTAGCCCAGCATCAGATTGGCAACCCTGGGCAGGCAATTCAGGGACACAACTTATTTCATAGATGTGCGCATTAAAAAAATGTATGAATACAAAAAATAACATTTGGTGCAAAATATAATAAGTAAGGCTATGCAACAGTAATGAAACATGTCGGTTTATTTGTATTTTTGCAATTTGTATTACTAATTAACTTGAACAAAAATGCTTGGGGACAGGGCATTTTAAGATGTCATTAGGAAACAAAATAAAACAAAAAACGACAGAAAATAGTGAGATTGTAAGAGTAAATAGTGTATAACAGTATATAATAGTGTAATAATCATGTGTAGCAGTTTTTCATTCAACACACATTCTACTCTGTCATAGGGACTGCACTACAAAAACACAGCTAAAAGTTTTATTCTCTAATTCTGTAATAGCAGGTAAAAGTGCAGTTATTGTCCTGGTAACATCATCCTACAACACCTAAATCTCCTAATGTATTAATAGATAACCTACCAATACATTAGGCATGCATTGTACAGCACAAGTTCATTTTATCTGGGTATACTCATAGATATTTATTTTTACTTTTAAACATCTGAACTTTACAAAGTACATCTCAGTCTTTTGTGCTGCTAACAAGCTATGTTGCCAACTTCCAGAACTATTGCGAGGCTCCATAATCTGCCATTGGTGCAAAGGGAAAAAAAATGGTTCACTGGAATGAATGGAAATTCAATGGCTCTGCAGTTCAGGTTACTGCATTAAAGCAAGTTACACCATGGCAGCAAAATAAGTGCTGCTTTAAATCATATTTGTGAACAATTTGACAAATTAACTATCAACAGTTACTTTCCTCTACCGACAGCTATCACTGAATTATTTTAATGCTGAAGAAACCTTTAAAATATTCAAAGACAAGTTCTGAAGCCTCTGAACTGCTGTTCCATTAATCTGATATACAACATCATATATCTTTTATATTAAAAAAAACCTCACAATAAGAAGCATGCATCATTCCTAAGAAAAAGGGAAAATAGTTTTGTAATTGATAGGGTAAAACCTAATGTTTAAAAATGTGAAAAATATAACGTGCTTATGTTGTTGCCAAGTGGCCCCTGTGTGAAACAGCAGTACACACTTTTGTCTGATCTGAACATCTGATCTGTGTATGATAAAACAGCTAAGGTAAAGCTGATCTAAGGAGCTTGTAAAGAAAGTGACTGAATTTCTTTAAGTTTGTTGAAGAACTGTCACCTCTCAAACGAGAGATTAACTTTAGTTTTGTCGGCTGTAAACCCATCACTCTGGTCTCCTGCCCTGGACTTGTGTGTTGTCACAGCTCAAATATTTCTTGTACAATTTTCTTTAATTGTTTTAATTTTTATATATTTTATACATATATATACACACATATACATATATATATATACATATACATATACATATATACATATACATATATATATATATATATATATATATATATATATATATATATATATACATACATACATACATACATACATACATACACACACACACACACACACACACACATATATATGTGTACGTGTACGTGCCGTCGGGTGAGAAAGTCGAGAAAGAGAATGCTGATTCTGAGGTGTCGGGTCCGCGCTCTATGTTTACGTCTTTGTGCAGAATCTGTTTACCTGCTCTTAATTGCTGTTTGGTGGTTGTTGAAATAGTTTTGAGAGCTTTAACCTGAGATTCTGGCGTTTCTGGCAAAATACATTTATATTTAAAAGTCGATTCAGGATTTAATTAATCGATATTGCTTTATTCAAGCTACTCACCTCCCTCTTCCACCTGCACTTTCAAACGTACACACAAAGGACTACGGGACAACTACAGGACCACGGCCAATCATAGAGGTCCCGCCCCTGACTATCTCTGATTGGGACACACGATAGGGGCATAATGTGTGTCAGTTGTTGACCACACGGAGACTTTCAGAGTTGCGGAGACTTTGGGAAATACATTGCTGCCATTTTCAATTTACAGTTTAATGCCAAGATACTGCATGTATACGAGGATTATCAGACAATGTAGGTACAGGCTGCTACCAGCTAATAAGCTTTTAGTTTCAGTTTCCTTAACATATCAGTCTGGGTGGACTGAGTATCTTACTAATTAACTAAATAAAAATATAATATCAGCATAAGACAAATTCTGGACTATCAAGTTGGACCTGCCACTTTCAAAATGACACATTTTTTTTCCATGTATATTGATACATTGAGCTAAACTTTAAAAAGAAAATGGAGATTGACATTACTCACCCTCACTTGGAGACACACTGCCATGTGCCGTGCGCACCAAGTGTGTGATCTTGGTCTTCCTTGCCTTTCGTTTCTGGCTACCAACTAGTATCTCCATGCTAGCGGTGCCCTGGACATCTGGGCACATTATGGGAACAGGAGCACATAATTTGACTTCCGAACCTATATCCAGTGTGGAATCAGTCTGTCCCACTGCTGTGGAGCACAATCACCACAATGGTTTCAGTCATTTGACCATTGCACAGACATAAAAAAAAAAACTGAAAATCACCGGCACAGACATTTGAGTCCTCTTAACAATGACTTAAAGATTACAATTTTATCATTCATTGTGACCAAACAAAAGCATACTGTTTACAAATAATTCTCTGCAGAGTATTTCATAGATATCCCCTGTGTCCTTTAGTTACAGTTCTGTTTAATAACTTAAAATCACAAAAACAGGTAACTTTTGAACATTTTCATCCCCTGTGTTTCAGTTATTTAACTATATATAACCGCTATATAAAGCGCAAAAATCAACAATCTATTTCACCTTTTTCCACTGCACCTGGTTTCTCCTTTTTGTGTTTGTGCAATCTCGTCCTAACAATCTTGTGGAATGTAGTCTTTTTCTGAGATGGCCCTGATATCGCAAAAAAAAAAACAGAAAAAACAAACAAACAAACAACAAAAAACAACAAAAAAAGAGATAGGTAAAGAAATGAAGATCATGGAAATTCAATGTTATGAAGTCCAAAGGTTTCTTTGGTTTGTTTCTCTTTTTTATAGATAATGAGAACTGGTCCTTAGTACCTGGACAGGACTGTATAAACAGGTATAGAGTGGATTATGGATGAAAAGTGAGGGTGTAGCGTTGGGTGACAAATTAATAAAAAAAAATCAACATCAAGCTTTAGTGCCTTCAACATCCATAGATGTCTAAAACATTGATCGAAAATATATTTATAGTTAGATGTTTTGATGCCAGCAGTGGAAATTGCTGTCTAACAACTGGGCCAAATCTTCAGTTAGGGTACGGTCCAATGACTGTGAAGGCCATAGAATACGATTCAAATAATCCTCATCTAATCACCCAGTGAACTGTTGTGAACTGTTATGCCCTATGCACTGGGGTATCGTGATCCTCAAGAACCACATCCAGTAACCATTCAATCTTCAGTCAAAGGGAACACAAACCCCCCCCAAACAAAATCCACCAAATCTTCAGGGGCCGAGGGTTTGAGTGTTTCTTTAATTTGTCACTCATATGTATATCACAGCATTTATTCTAGTGTAGACTGGACCTCAAACTTTGTTCCTACCTTTTCCGGTCTTAGACTCATCTCTTTGGATGGTGGTGCTGTCGGACTTCTTTTTTTTTGCAACAGCAGTGCCCTTTTTATCAAATGTCATCGGGCTATACTGTGGCAGGCTGTTAAACTTCTTCTCAAACTCCTCCTCCAGTTTACCTAGGCTGACAAGTAAATTTCAGAGATTTACAAAGGGTAGCTTAACAAGCTTAAAAAAAAAAAAAGCCAAATGTCAGTGATCTTATAAATTCTTCATACACCAGCACAGAACAATAAACTGGACACAGGGAAAGAATGAGCATTAAAACTACTTGCACAACAAAATTTAGGTGCAATGAACTGCTGAGTGTGGTTTCCATTTTTGTGGTTCTTTATGGCCCTCGACATACTTAACTATTATATACAGTGGCTTGCAAAAGTATTCGGCCCCCTTGAACTTTTCCACATTTTGTCACATTACAGCCACAAACATGAATCAATTTTATTGGAATTCCACGTGAAAGACCAATACAAAGTGGTGTACACGTGAGAAGTGGAACGAAAATCATACATAATTCCAAACATTTTTTACAAATAAATAACTGAAAAGTGGGGTGTGCATAATTATTCAGCCCCCTGAGTCAATACTTTGTAGAACCACCTTTTGCTGCAATTACAGCTGCCAGTCTTTTAGGGTATGTCTCTACCAGCTTTGCACATCTACAGACTGAAATCCTTGCCCATTCTTCTTTGCAAAACAGCTCCAGCTCAGTCAGATTAGATGGACAGCTTTTGTGAACAGCAGTTTTCAGATCTTGCCACAGATTCTCGATTGGATTTAGATCTGGACTTTGACTGGGCCATTCTAACACATGGATATGTTTTGTTTTAAACCATTCCATTGTTGCCCTGGCTTTATGTTTAGGGTCGTTGTCCTGCTGGAAGGTGAACCTCCGCCCCAGTCTCAGGTCTTTTGCAGACTCCAAGAGGTTGTCTTCCAAGATTGCCCTGTATTTGGCTCCATCCATCTTCCCATCAACTCTGACCAGCTTCCCTGTCCCTGCTGAAGAGAAGCACCCCCAGAGCATGATGCTGCCACCACCATATTTGACAGTGGGGATGGTGTGTTCAGAGTGATGTGCAGTGTTAGTTTTCCGCCACACATAGCGTTTTGCATTTTGGCCAAAAAGTTCCATTTTGGTCTCATCTGACCAGAGCTCCTTCTTCCACATGTTTGCTCTGTCCCCCACATGGCTTGTGGCAAACTGCAAATGGGACTTCTTATGGTTTTCTGTTAACAACGGCTTTCTTCTTGCCACTCTTCCATAAAGGCCAACTTTGTGCAGTGCACGACTAATAGTTGTCCTATGGACAGATTCCCCCACCTGAGCTGTAGATCTCTACAGCTCGTCCAGAGTCACCATGGGCCTCTTGGCTGCATTTCTGATCAGCGCTCTCCTTGCTCGGCCTGTGAGTTTAGGTGGACGGCCTTGTCTTGGTAGGTTTACAGCTGTGCCATACTCCTTCCATTTCTGAATGATGGCTTGAACAGTGCTCCGTGGGATGTTCAAGGCTTTGTAGCCTAAGCCTGCTTTAAATTTCTCAATAACTTTATCCCTGACCTGTCTGGGGTGTTCTTTGGACTTCATGGTGTTGTTGCTCCCAATATTCTCTTAGACAACCTCTGAGGCAGTCACAGGGCAGTTGTGGAGCTGTTTTGCAAAGAAGAATGGGCAAGGATTTTAGTCTGTAGATGTGCAAAGCTGGTAGAGACATACCCTAAAAGACTGGCAGCTGCAATTACAGCAAAAGGTGGTTCTACAAAGTATTGACTCAGGGGGCTGAATAATTACGCAGACCCCACTTTTCAGTTATTTATTTGTAAAAAATGTTTGGAATCATGTATGATTTTCGTTCCACTTCTCACGTGTACACCACTTTGTATTGGTCTTTCACGTGGAATTCCAATAAAATTGATTCATGTTTGTGGCTGTAATGTGACAAAATGTGGGAAAGTTCAAGGGGGCCGAATACTTTTGCAAGCCACTGTATATATACAATAATAATGAGTCTTGAGTTGAATGTTTTTAATAGGCAAAAAAATACTTAAGTTAATAAGTAAATGTTAAAATTTTGTCTTTTTTTCTTTTTTTTGCTGATCCGAAAATTGATACGATCCGTGACTTAAAACCGTGATCCGATCTGAACCGTGAGATTTTTGATCCGTTGCACCACTAATTAACACACACGATTAAAACTTAATCAAGGGTTCAAGTTGTCTGTTCAGAAAGCATCATGCCATGAACAAAAAAATAGGTCAGCTGCTCACAAGAGCAAGACATGGATATCCAAAGTTATCACAGTGTTAAGAAACGGAGTAAAAAATATCAAAGAATTTCAAAGAGAGCCACACAGTACAGAACAAGCCTGGCAGAGGTAGGAAGTGAAAGAGTTCAATGACTCTGGAAAGAAAACCAGTAAAGAGATGTGTCTAAAAACCCCAGAACAACAGCCATGTTGGGAATTCCATGGACTCAGATTGTGGTCATAAATATTTCGTACCCATAAATCAGACTGTGTAATATCTGAAAATTTTATGTTTGTGCATTCATAGATGAGAATTTGTATGCATGTTAAAAAAAAAAAAAAAAAAAAAAAGATTTGTGTTTGTGAAAACACAAGTTGCAATTTTTTTTTTTTGTTAAGGTCTGTTTACAGATACAAAGCAAAAAAACTATGTGTGTGTAAAACTCTGCTCTCGAGTTCCCTCGCTTGTGTGTGAGTTTCAACTTGGAAGTATGAATTTTGACCTGATTTTTCTTCCTTTCAGGTCATTGGTTATGTCATGTCAATCACAAATTTAACAATCCAGTCAGAGAACAAATGGGTTTGGCTGGCTTTGTTCTGGAGTTATTGCATTCACAAACTTTGGTGTCCACATCGCCCACCTGCCCATCCGGCGGGGTAACAACAATACCCCAATCAGCCTTTCAAGCTGAGGGGTAAAAAGTGCATTTTTAATGCATGTAATGCAAGTGCAAAAAACAAAAACAAACTAAGAAATCAGAAAATAATACTTTATCAGACTGTAGGTAACATACCAGCTTACACATTCAAGATAAACAGCTCCTCAAAGTAGTACTTATTGTCAGTAAAAATGAAAAGAAAATATGACGTAGCTGGACAATGAAATAGTAATAGAAAGCCATTGCAAAAGAAATATGCAAAATGTAAAAACACACTTTCTTCTTAAGACTCTTCATGATACCCATGAATAATTATTTCAAACTTGGACTCAACTGACCTCTCTTTTTACCTGGGACCAATATTACAAATATATCTATATATAATTATATTTTCAAGTTACTACAGGCCACAAGAGTGAGAATAATACTTGGATTGAAAATGGAAGGATTAGTTACTTGCTCCTATTCCTCAGAATGACTGTAAGAAAAGACAACTCACCCCTGAGAAGACTCATCTTTGGACTTGGACTTCTTGAACTTCCTGGGATAATTAGGTCCTATCTGTGAAACTGTCCAGCTGTCATCACTCCAGTTAGCATCATGATCAGACGTACGGAAAATACCTCTTTTACCTGCAGATATTTGCATAACACGAATTAAATTGTGCCCCTTACACGTATCAGTCACATTGTTCTTGAATCAAAATAGATACCTCGGTCAATATTGGCTCTCAGTGAAGTCAGCATTCCCTCAGAGACCAGAGTTTTATATAAGGCGCCTTTACAGGTTCGCTCTGATTTCCTGGACCCACGATTTTCAGTGTTAGACTCACAAGTTGCATCGCTTGACCTTTCCTTTCCTTTGTCGTGCTCTTCAAGATTAACAAGTGAATGATTGCAAGAGGACTTATGGGGTTCTATTGTCTGTCCTTGGGAATCAGTGCTTTCCATGTTTGCTGCTTCTGTCCTGGAGCTAATATCAGACAACTTTTCTTTCATTTCCACCTCAGGGGAGCTGTGCTGTCCACTCTGCCCACTGCTGTCATCCATCTCCTCTTCCTCTTTGACAAAGCTCTTGATTTTCGGCTTACTCTTCTTTTTGGGCAACCCACCACTAAGACAATTGTCATCTTTCTTCTTGGACTTTTCCTCTGTGTCCAAACAGGCCCCTTTAGCCACTGACTCGATTGTACTGAATACACTGTCCAGGCTTTCTGAAGGGTTAGCCTTCTTTATAACTTTCTTTGATGAACACCGGCTCTCATCATTATCATTTGACTTGGCCAAGTCTCTTTTCTTACCCTTTTTTTTGACAAGTGCATTTTGGCTGCTGAACTGTGGGAGAATGGCATTAGTGGAGGTAGACGTGAGAGAGTAGAGCGAAGGTAAGAGCGCTGCTTTGTGAGAAGAGGCAGAGGAGAGGTCAGTGTCTGCTCTCTCCTCCTTGACCTCTGGCTTGATAGCAGTTTGTTGGAGAGGGTCTGTGGAGGAGCTGTCCTCTGGCTGAGATGCAACTGTGTCCATTTTTCCAGCTTCAGATGCTAAACACATCTATTTGGAACAGAAAAGCTTAAATCAAAGACAAAGACTGGCAACAGTTCACTCAAATACCACCAATAGCAGTTTTTCCCTCCCAAATATTATCATTTCCTCATGCCTATCGACGTAGTCTAACATTTAATATCTTTAAATGACAGACTACATCGACCCTTAAAATGACAGTACCGTGTCTTTGCCTGGTTTATGACAGTAACAAAATTCCCCATCAGTGATGTAGTCATTTTTTTTTTTACTGCATGCTATCATGCATTTTAAATGTATTAAGGTCTTCTATAATTGTCATGGAATCATAATGCCCAACCCGTCTTTAAAACAACTATTTGTGTATACAGGCCAGTGGTGCTTTTGCAAGTTCTTCATTTCGTATTTAATGGTGACTGGATCAAATTCTGTTGCGGATACAAATTTTGGTGACCATTATGTTATGTACTGGCAAAGCACATTTAAAGGAACACATGTAACAAATGCAAACTGAGGACATAACATTGCATTTGCAGATGGATGATGAATATGAAAATCAAAAGAACTAGCATTTACAATACAGCTGGTTGGAAGGTTGGTGGTTCAATCCCTGGCTGCCCCAGGGTGAATGTGTTTGAATGCTAGACAGAAAGCACTTAGGCAAAGAAAAAATTGTGTCTGTCTGAATGTGACATGTTGTATAAAGTGCTTTCAAGTAAACTAGAAAAGCATCATATAAAAAAAACAGATAGATAGATATTAATTAATTAATTTAATTAATTAATTAATTAATTAATGCCGTATGTATGGAAATGATTGACGCGCCCATTAATGCTGTATGTATGGCAATGATTGACGCTCCCATTAAGGAGGTGAGACGGTATAAAGAGGTATATGTATATATGCCATAATCATTATAGTAATAGGAGAAAGGCTAAAAGAAGATAAATGTTTGTCGGTGTAGTTTTGTTTTTATGTTTGTAGCAAATATAAACTGAAAGTTGTTCAAGTTGAGCCAAAAGGCAGACAGTGACAGTCTGCAGTTATTGCACATTAATGTTCCTTAACATAAAAGATTAAAAATATTATTGAACTGTAAATGTTTCCATATAAAAAACTCAAATCTAAGTTTAACTGTAAATAACTAATTATTATATGTTAGAAAAACAGTCTTCTTCTTTGTATTTCCCAAACTATTTTGCTCTTCTTCTTTTAGTGGTTGTTCAGATATAGTGCATTGCGAAACATCTTGAGGATTTCTGCCATCAAGTCAGGTCAGTTTTGAATGTTACTAAAAGGAAATGGAGCTTCTACATAATAATATCACTTTAACAGTATACATCCTCATAGTGGTATTCAGTCAGTATCATATCAGTCTGATTTTTGATTTCAAAATAAAAACCCTCAAATAATTTTTCTTCTTAATTCAGCATTCAGTCACAAAAACTACCCCATACCGAAATGGAAATAATAGTAGATTTACCAAGATTTACCAAGATTCAGGCCCCCTCCCCAGCATGTTTATGGGGTGGATGTAGAGGTAGTAACAAAATATTAGGTTTATACCTAGATAACAACTTAGACTGGTCCCTGAACACAGACAACCTATAGAAAAAGGGGAAAGTCGCCTCTTTTTGTTAAGAAAACTAAGATCTCTAGACATCTGCATTAAAATGCTGATGGTAACAGTACGGATGCCTTGTTGTCTTCTGTGTCCATTTCATGGACGAGGTATTCATTGCCAAACATGCATAAATTCAACAACCTGTGCAGGTAGAACTCAACAGCCATGTGCATGTGCTGCTACAGTTTCACGCTCTCGTGGTTTGCTCTTTGAGCTGGGAGAGAAATACTGCTTGCTCAAATCAACAGACTTTTGACTGCTTGGAGGCAAAGCGCAAAAAAAGCGAGGCTCCTAATGTGATTGATCACTTTGATGGACAGTTCAGGTTACTGCATTAAATCGAGTTGGCAGCAACAAAGGCATTCTTTTGAACCATTATGCATTTATAATTCGGGAAATAAGTTTTGACAAATGAATTATCACCATTTATTGTTTGTTGTGTAGCAGTGGAAATACTAACAACTGTCACTGGATTGCTAAAGTGCTAAAGAAATCAATCAAAGACAAGTTCTGAAAGCTCTAGACCTCAGTCGCATACCTTTTATGATAAAAAAAAAAAATCATCACAAAGAACACACATCATTTCCAAGAAAAAGTAAAATGTGTTTCTTAGTCAGCTGAATAAACTTCATTTTATAAAATGTCAGTAAATATAAAATGTTCTTATGTGGCTGCCAAATAGCCACTCAGTGAAGCACAGTTGTGAAGTCAACTCACTGTGGGTTCAGACTGTAATAGTTCATCTAGATCAGCGGTCCCCAACCTTTTTTGCCTCACGGACCGGTTTATGCCTGACAATATTTGCACGGACCGGCCTTTAAGGTGTCGCGGATAAATACAACAAAATAAAACTAGTACCGGTACCGGAAAAAAAGATTTATTCATAACACACGTGAAAAGACCCAGGAAAACAGAGTTAACGATAAAAACGATAACAAAATAACGCTGAAAACTGATAAAAAAAACCCCCTGAAAACCATACATTTCACACCTGAGCCTCAACTCTCGCGGCCCGGTACCAAACGACTCACGGACCGGTACCGGTCCGAGGCCCGGGGGTTGGGGACCGCTGATCTAGATAATATCACAAGTTCTCTGAGTAAGCCTGAGTCTGTATAGTGGAAAGGAGAGGAATATGTGACAGGCTGTCTCATTTGTCGTTTTTAATCAAATGGTTCAGATTTTTGCTATTATTCAGGTTTTTGCTGTTGTCTGTTGTCACTGATATTTGTACAATTTTCTTTAAATTATTTTCATTTTAGTTTGCTAAGTTTGCATATTTCTTTATATAAAAATCCTAATAGTGTTCGTAAAGAGACTAGCAAAAACAATATTCAAGAGCTGTTTCTGGTAAGTACTTCTGTAGATATTAGTAAAATGTTTACTAACTTAACTGTTTCAATAAACAGTGAACAAATGCACTGATAAATGCTGATT
Source organism: Oreochromis niloticus (assembly GCF_001858045.2). Taxonomy (NCBI): domain Eukaryota; kingdom Metazoa; phylum Chordata; class Actinopteri; order Cichliformes; family Cichlidae; genus Oreochromis; species Oreochromis niloticus. The sequence continues at coordinate 9,947,281 of NC_031975.2, forward strand.
ATCAACTTTTTACAGTTGTAGAAGAAGTACATATCCTAAATCATGTAAAGTATCAATATAACAGCATATGTACGTTCTGTAAAAATAAACTTTAACAAAAGTGAAAGTGCAAATATTATGCATTAAAATATACTTCAAACACTATATAATTGTTGAGTCATTAAAGTGTATACCATAGCTAGAACTAAGTCACTGTAGCTTAATCACATCATATTTGATTAGTTGATTTATATACTGTATCTAATTCTGTTACATAGGACTAGAGTTTTTAAATAGAGTTCATAATGAAATTTTTGCCTTTGTATAGTTGATCTTGTGGATTTGTAAACTTTGTGGAAGTGAAATTTGCCATTTTTTGACAGCGGGGGATTCTCTGGCTGGCTGGAGCAGCATCTAATAACCAACTTGCAAAATAAAACAAAATAAAAACAAACCAACAAACACGAAAACATCAGACATTATGATACAGACTTATAATTTGCACCAATGTTTTTTCAAAATTCTATATGCGAAAAGTGAGCGCGAGAGCCCTCGGTGCGCCTGCTCGCTGCTGTGCTGAAGTTAAAGTAAACTTTATTGTCATCTCCGCTATATACAGTCCAGTATATAGAGCAGTGCAAGTAAACAAACAATAAATATAATCGTAAAAAAATAAATATACACTTTAGGACTAGGGATAAAGGGATCGATAACAATTTAAAATTTATAATTTACATTTTCATGATTTAAAGTCTCACACACAACCTGTCGAAAGGGGAGGGGGTCCGGATGCTTCCAAATAGAGCACATTTCATTCATAATGTTGTAAATCCAAGCCCATTATGTATTCATGATTTGAATCCTGGGTTGTGCGAAATCCCAGAAATAAACCCTAGACAAAGTGAATCTGTGAACTAATGTGTAGGTCTATTAGGTTAAGTTGTGGTGATCCTCGGGTCGGGGGATGGGTGTTTATACTGGAGTGCAAAATTAAAACCAATGGAAGTCATCAGGTCCTCAGTTTAGAAAAAAGAGAAAAGAAGAGGAGGAGAAACGAGCAAAAGATACCAGAAAGCAGATGTGTCATTGGATAATGGCAGGTCATGTATCCTGACACAATCATAATCATAATCAGACTTACACATTAGTCATTACAAAAATTTATTTGAAATAATATTAAGATGCTCAAACAGAAAAACATTAAACATAAATATATAAAATATAACTATTTACAGAGAGACAGGAATAAAAAGGACCCAGCTTAAAGTGGAAGAGCCTCAGGGAGAAGGAGGAGAAAAATAAGAACATTGTTTCTGTCCTGGAAAGCCTGCTGCCTCATCAGAAAACTACTGATTGCTAGAATGAATGGCTTTGGCTGGACCTGCCCTTTTGACCTAGGTCAGAGCAGGACGTCACCAGGCTCCTGATTGGTTGTCGCGGCGCGACTTGACGCTGGAGTTCAGATTTTTCCAACTCGAGCGGTAGACGTGATAAGCGCGAATGCACAAAATGCACCACACAAACTGCAGCGTGTATTTTACTTCGCGCTTCAAACGTGTCAGTCGCTCTACTTGGTTGCGCGAATCAGGCAGAAAAGCGTTTTCGCGACGCAAATCTGCTTCTGAAGTTTCGTGCGACCCCCAGTCGCGCTTCATCGCACTCCTCCATTGACTTTACATGTAAACCTGAAGCTCTGGTTGCGTCTATCGCGTTCGGTGTAAACGCGCCCTTAGCATCGTTTTGCTGGCATGTGTATCTGTCTCTGTTTTGACCATACTTATAATTCCTAGTTCTCAATGCACACATCTTTTCCTGATCCTTGTAATATTTTTAAAAAATCATAAAACGGTATGTGATATCGTACAACAGATTAATGAGACAGTCTAAGGGGTTCCAAATATGTCTTTAATTGATTTCATTAGCATTCAAATTAGTGCTGTCAAAATTACCGCCTTAACCTATGAGATTAATGTGAAACGTTTAGTTTTTTTAAAAGAATTTCATGCAACTAATGCAGTTTTTTTCTGCAATTTCCTGTAATCTAACACCTTTAAACTCGTGAGCAGCTCTGAGGGAGGGGGCAGCATTGCGCTGTGCTGGTGTTTGGCCTGCCGGAAATGATTAGAAGAAGAAGAAGAAAAAGTAGTAGTGGTGATACCATGCTACTTGCTAACAGACGCGAGCATGGACAAGGATGGACTTTTGGGTGGAAAGTTTTACTTTAAGAAGTTGCCTGATGGCTTGTTGGATAAAACGAGAGTAACGTGCAACTATGTAACTGAGATTATTGATTAGATTGAAATTGATGGATGGATATTTACTGGGAATGATTTTGTTGTATTGCAGTGCAACTTTCACTCTAAGTCTTAATGTCTTAAAAAATTCTAGTCATCTATTTTATATTAGTAAAATTTAACTTTGAATAAGTCTTTATATTTCAACGGGTCGGAATATTTTAGCATGAAAGATATCAGTTTAAAGCTTTACAAGTCAAAGTTTTTGTGAAGAAACTGCCACCTCTTTGTAACACAGCAAATGAATAAAAGAGGTATTCGTATTGAGAAGCAGAAACACCACAGGAGAAAGAGAGATTCCTAGCAATTGATAACTGGATAGGAACTGACTGGGAGTTTTCTGTCAGTCAGCTGGGAACAGCAATTGAAATTGGCTGCATCTGTATTTCAGTTTTTAAATGAAGTTTAGTTTGGTTGCTCAATTATACTATGAAAATTCTTACCTCGGCAAGCTGGAAGAGTGCAGACTGTCTGCATAACTTTCCTTCAGGTGCTGCAGACAGCGATGACTGTGAACACACAGTAACAAGTGTGATCACACAGCTCAGCTTTCTGCTGATACCATTATTATTCAGCAACAACAACTACGAATAACAAATACAACTGTGTTGACAGTAAACCTAGAGCATTCGCAATAACTAGCATCGCTGGTGAGAATCCCTGTTATCACCAGTTTGGTTTACTCTTCTTTGCAGAATTGTTTTAACCTCCTAGGGCCTGGCGCCCACATATGGGGACATCACATTTTGGGTTGTCTAGACCACAATACTACATTTTGCTCTTTCAAATGGCTTTCAAATGAGCCATATTGCTCAAAGGGGCACAATTGTTGTTTCTCATTTTGTTTTTATACTCAGGAAAAATTCTGCTGTGTTCAGACACCAAATAAAGAGTTTTGGACATCATTATTCAATTGTGACTTTATAGTGTTCTATCAACAGTATAAAGCCCAAATAGGAAAGAGAAATTAAAAAGGCATGCCATGAAAGAGTTCGGGTCTTTGGAGGTTAATTCAGCTACACTGAAGGGTTTTCAAGCATAAATATGAGACCAAAGCATGTAATCTGAGTCCAGACTTTGAGTCTAGGGCAATAAAAAAAACATACATTTGTTTTTTGAGTTAATCACAAGTAATTAATTATTTAAATACTGGGGGCAATTTCTCAAAAAGCCAAATGCGTTTGATGAATTGACATGTGCCAGCACTGTCAGGACTCCTGCCATGACAGAAGAAGCACTGCAAAATAAAAGTGCTACATGTTTTCATTTTTTTCACATTATCGTAACCTCTGGAAAAATGATGACCTAAAGTTGTCAGTGTTGTGATTAATCAGTGGTATTGCTGGCTGGTTTTGAGTTCTAGGCCAAGCAGACCACTTTCTTGTGTTTTGGAGTAACTCCTCCCACATCTAATGACTTAGTTATGATGATCGGTACCTCTTTCATGAACTAAAATTTCAGCCTACCTCAGCCACTGGTGAAAGGGCTGACTGGACCCTGTTTTCAGAAATATCAGGCACTCTGTTTGGTATTGTCCCAGAAAACATCTGTGCACCAAATAAAGAGGGTAAAAAAACACATAAAACTAAATAACACATCAGCATTAAATGACTTTTTGAAAACTCAAACCAAAGACAGTGGTAGTTTTAATCAGAAAAATATAAAACTAATTAATGACGTAATCATATGTGAGCAACACTAATATGCCAGTACCCGAGTTGGTAAAGTAAGTTTTATTTTTGACTAGTGTATAAACTGCTATGCAACTTAATCTATATATTAGTATGTACATTATTATTTGTTGACTTCCTTTTCTATTAATAATATAAATCAGCAAAGCAAATAATATTAACTAGATATTTAAATTAATTCAGTAAATGGTTTCCTTCACTGACTGGGTCAGGTAAAGTAGGTTAGGTGCTTTCAAATATATACACACACACACACACACACACACACACGCACACACACACACACACACGCACACACACACACACACACACAAACACAGCATGGACACCTAGGTTGTCAATACAACAAGGAATGGTATGATTTTCAATCGGATATACATGTCCCTAAGGTATCGATTTGAAAATCATACCATTCCTCGAACTCGACTTGTTGTATTGACATCCCAGGTGTCAATGCTGGGTGACAACAACACCTCATCAGCCTTTTATGGCTTTGGGGTAATAAAAAAATAATAGAGGCCATCTACTGGAGAACTTGTGTATTACCACAGTGCACCTAAAATTATACTGCTTCACATTTCAAGTGGGAAGTCAGAAATCTCAGCTTCCAAATCTGAGTGCAATGCCCCCTCAATTAAGATTTGACTTAAAGAAAAGGAAGAAAGGAAGAAAAGCCCCCATCATCACTCACTTCACAATCCAAGATGGAAGTAGTGCACATTATCAGTCGTAAAACTGTGAAACGTTTTTAAATCTGTATGACTACTGTTGTGTATTTGTGACAACCCTATCCATGAACATGCTGAAGCAGTGTTTTTGGGCTGGCTTTGGGCTTTATTGCTAATGACAAATGAATGTCTCTACCTTGCTTGAAGCAAAGATATCCTCTTTTATTGCTTTTCCTAATGGAACACATTACACTGGGAAGTGACATCACTGCCAGCTATGACATTTGACTTTTGGTAAATGGAGCACAGCATTAAGGCCATAATTTGTTGGAGAAAGACATTATTTGTTGTTTTGCTGTATACCACACAGTGAATTTTAAACCAAACAATGAAAATGTGATGAAGTGCAGATTTCCAGTTCTAATTTAGTTTTAAACTTTTACAAAAGTTTGCATTAACCGTTTAGGAATTCTAGTCATTGTTTAATAGTCCCACATTCTCAGAAGCTTGAAAATAATTGGACAACTGTCTGGCAAGCAGTTTCATAGCCAAGTGAGGGCTGTTCCCTTGTTATTTTATGACAAATGAAGCAGATATAGTATTTGAAGTTGATTTAAGCTGCTAAATTTATATTCTAGAGCTTTTTACCCTATTTTTAAATACGAACCACAAATATATGTCAGTGCAAGTGAAAGAGGCCATCATTAGCTTGAAAAAGCAAAACAGACAATGAAAAAGAGAGAGCAAGAAAACGTAAGGAGTATCCAAAATCAACAATCTGGTACATACTTAAAAAGAATGAATGCACTGTCAGCAACACAACAAGGTCTGAAAGACTACGGAAAACAAAGCAGATGATTGCAGAATTCTTTACTTGGTTTAAAAAAAAAAGCTTCATAACATCTAGCCAAATCAAGAACATTTAATGAGTGATCATTGTCAAAATCTACAACCAAGAGACGCCGTGATGAATATAAATACAGTGGGGCAAACCACTGGTTATTGCCAAGAACAGGAAGGCCAGATTGGGCTTTGCCAGAAAACAGTTGAAAGAGCGTGCACACTTCTGATGAATGAAATAAGATCAACTCTGGACAGATGAAATCAAGTCAACTTTTACTGGAATGACAGGCAGATAAAACTACAGAGAAAGAGAACCAGCTCATGATCCAAACCACAACATACCAAATCATCTGTCAAATATGGTGGTGGCAATAGTTATGGTACGTGCATGTATTAGGGCTGGGCCATATTTTACCGTTCACGGTAATACCGGTACAATGTTAGGCAATGATAAGAAAATGAAATATCGCGATAGAATATGGGTAAAACGCGCATGCGCAGTGCCTTTGTTTTCATACGCCCATGGCCGAAAAAGCATGGCGGCAACGGAGAATGAGAAGGGGGAAAGCGGATTGTTGAGTGAAACGGAAGAACCAGAATTGGTTTGTAAAAATGGTGCAACTTCAGTGATGTGGAACTGGTTTGGTGTTTGTCTGTCAGATACACAACAAAGCACATTTTTTTTGTAGAACATGCAAGCGGGCCGTCGTTATTGCCGTATTTATTGGACTAAGGTGCTCATAAATCTGGGAGTAGTCTGGGTCCTAAACTCCGTCCCTTCAGATCCCAAAGTCAAACGAACACTGCAGCATCACTGAGAGTTAAAAACTGTCTAAATTCTTTCATCTTTAATAAAACGATCAGCATTGCTGATCTAACAGAGTTAGAAGTTAGCAGGAAGTTAGCAGAAGTTAGCTCGCTAGTTTCGCTAGTTACCTAAGCATGATATAGCATGTTCTGACTGAGAGATTTCTGAAAAAATTCAAACGTACAGCTCTGCTATCACTTCCAACATAAATGCAGACAGGAAACTAAACACCAGTGACGTTTGTAGGGTTACTGAAGTTGGGCTAGGTGGTATATAATGATGTGCTACGTGATTGCTAGCAACATAGCTATGTTAGCATAACATAAACAGTGAAGCTAGAGGATGAATGCTAACACTTTTCCACTCAATAAAAGTTAACGTGAAGGTTTCTGATGGTTAGAGACAAATGCAATCGCATGGCAGGGTGCTGTAAACAAACCAAACTTCAGTCAGAAGAACAACTGAGATAATCCATCCACAATACGAGGTTAGTCATTAATGTACTGCAACAACATGGGAATAGAGCAGCTGTGATAGAATACAGCATTAATGAATCAATGGTACAGAAGTGGAGGAAGCAAGAAGAATGAGTTGAATAAAGTTTGATTTATCTGACTGCTTTGTTTCACTTAATGTGCCTTATAATCCTGTGCACCTTATGGTCCAAAAAATACATATTTGACTTTTTTATTTGGCACCCTGCAGTTTAATGTTGCAAAGCACCTCTTTTTAACTTCAGTGGATATTATACATGGTTATGCTCAGGATATGTCAGCCCATTTCTACTGGAAATGCCTTTTGGTTAAACTTTCAACAAGGAATTTGCATTTGCACTAAATTTTTATATAGCCTTAATGCACATAAAAAACAGCTGCTTGTTTAAGTGAAAATAAATGGATGGGGTTTTTTTTGCACTAGTAAAGTTGTGGAGTTGTATTTTTCTCTCGCATCAATTATATCGTCAGTTATATCGTTATCGCAAATTTTAAAATATTTATCGTGATAAATATTTTTGGCCATATCGCCCTGCTCTAGCATGTATGGCTGTAAAACATGGGTGGGGGGACTCCTGGCCATAAGGGCCAGTGTCCTGCACGTTTTAGACGTGTCCTTGATCCAACACAGTTGATTTAATTGGCTAAATTACCTCCTCAACATGTCTTGAAGTTCTCCAGAGGCCTGGTAATGAACTAATCGTTTGATTCAGGCACGTTGATCCAGGGTGATATCTAAAACCTACAGGACACCAGTCCTTGAGGCCTGGAGCTCCCCACCCCTGCTGTAAAACCACGTCACTCATCTAGTACTTCTTGATTATGTGATTGCTGAAAGAAGAAGCAGGATGAATTCCTAAGGGCAACTCTCTGCTGTCTTCCAAAAATGGATCGGACAGTGCTTTACAAGGCAAATGAATAATGACCCAAAGCATACTACAAAAGTAACCCAAGGGTTTCTTAAGGAAACAAAATGGGATATTTTTCAATCTCCAAGTCAGTCAAGTAATTAGATTAGAGCATGCTTTTCACTTGCTGAAGGCAGAAAGAACCATAAGCAAGCAGGAAATGTAGGCGACTGTAGTAAAGGCCTGGAAGGGCATCTCAAGGGTTGAAGTACAGCATTTGGTGATATCCATGGATTGCGGGCTTCATTGACTACAAAGGATTAAAAACAATCCTGATATTTAAAATTATGCTAGTTTACCCAAGTAATTTCAAGTGTCCGAAAGGTATAAACCGGCTGTTTTCTGAAGAGTTAAGGCAAAACACTCGCACAATTTCTTGAATTGAAAGGTCTGCACTTATATTGATTGTTTGATTTAAAATCCACTGTGGTGGTGGACAGAAGCAAAATTGCAAAAAGTATGTCACTGTCCAACAAGTTATGGACCTAACAGTATATGTGGCTTATCGAGTGACCTACCTCTCTGTTTGTGAGGGCATGTTCCCCAGCTAGCAGCAACATGCTCAGGCCCCCCATCTTTGTAGGATCTAGTGAGGAATAGCATTAATTTACAAAACAAGCCAACATTTTATTATGTTACACTATAATAAATAATGTTTAATAATACACACCTGCCATGGCAAAGTTCAACTGTGGCATACTTTCCGTTTTGGGCACTTTTTTGGCAGTGGAGTCCTTGGATGAGTTGGAAGGAAAGGACCAAACTTTTTTGCGGGGATTGCTGACTGGCTGACAGGAAGTGCTCTTAACTGGTTTGCTGGTGGTGGGACACCACTTGTAGCCTGGGTTTGCCTTCATAAAGGCATCCTTGTACTGGAAGAACATACAGAATGAATTTGGTTATAAGCAAACCCTATAAGCAATTTAATTTTTATTTAATTGATCATTTCATTTTTATACTTTAACAAAGTATTTCTATTTCACATTATAAACTGACAAGCAAAAAGGATGGGAAAAACACCTTTATTTTTTACAAGCACTTCTTTAAGTACTACTGGCCTAGGATAGAGTACCACAGGAATGAATCCTAAAATTCAGAAATTAGTTTGCAATATTGTACTTTTAAATCACAGGAAATTGCATTTAAGCTTTAGAATTCATTCAGAAGTGGCACCACTTTGTATAGGTGACCTTGCTGAACAAAACATGGAAATATCATGAACTTCAAAGAGTCATAAAGTAGCCTCACCTCCTTGGCCATGTCAGTGTATTTCTGTTTCTCTTTGGGTTCCAGGACACCCCACCAGTCAGCCAGGATTTTGGTGGCCCCGCGATTGTCCAAGCGAGGGTGTTCTTGCCGCACCAGGGAGCGGTGGCGTTTGCAAAAGAGCAGAAAGGCATTCATTGGCCGGCGTGCCCGCTGTTCATTTGTGTCCTCCTCCACTTCCTCTGTTGTGACTTCACACTGCGAATGTCGTGTCTGGTTGCACAGCCCTGCCTGCTAATAAAAATTTAATAAATTTCTTTGATGCAATGTTGTACCATAATTTCTGTCTGATTTATTTGTCATAATCTGAAATATTAGTTATTAAGTTAGGCAGAAGGTATTACAGGAACAGTGGAAACCCACTAACCTTCACCAGCTCCTCTTCATCTTCTTCCTCTTCCTCCTCAGAGAAATCAAGAGCCTTTTTGGAGAGAAGTGGGTGCCACTGTAGGCATTTGCGCTTGGGGCGTTTGCCAGTGACCTCCCCTGCAACAGGTGGCTCCTTGCCCCTTCCTCCACCCTTCATCGTACTACTGCACCTAAAGCAAAAGAAAAGAAAAAACACATCAGAATGGGCACTATAAGTTTGTACAAAACACACAGTGAAAGCATCAAGCATGGAAGCTGTGACACTTGCTGACAAAATAGATTTTTACTGGAGTGTTATAACAATAAGATACTGTGGACAAGTAGGACAAAGGTTTACTTCAAGCTCGTGTCCCCAGACATGCAGTGCCAAGAAATAGTATTTGCCCCCTTTCTTATTTCTTTGTTATTTGGCTATGCTTCACACTGCTGCATCCTATGCTTTGTGCTGTGCTTGGTGATGTTAAGCTGCTAAGCCATAGAAAACCATTTCATGAAGATCTCTATGCACTGTTCTTGAGCTAAAGTTCATATGAAGTTTGGAGGTCTGCAGTGAATGACTATGCAGAATGTTGTCAACCTATGTGCATGTGCCTCAGCAACCGCTGACCTCGGTCTCTGATTTTACTCGGTCTACCACTTCACGGTTGAGTTGCTGTTGTACCCAATCGCAGCCACTTTATAGGACTAACAGTTGACTGTGTAATATTTAATAGCAAGGAAATTTCACAACTGGACTTGTTACACAGGTGGCATACTATCACAGTACCACACTGAAATTCACCGAGTTCCTGAGAGTGAAACATTCTTTCACAAATGTTTGTAAAAGCACTCTGCATGCCTAGATGCTTGATTTTATACACCTCTGTGTGTTTGGTACACCAAAATTAAATCGTCTGGAGGTACAAGTAAATTTATTTCATTCCCCACTTGCCCTGTGAATCTTGCCTCTACTAGAGACCTGAGAGCTAGAGAGCGCTGTGCAGTATCTTCGCTGTTCCTTCAATGTTGGACAGAGATCTCTGAGCTACTCGCCCAGTTTAAGGGGTCCCGGTCCCAAGTGCTCAAATTACCACTGGACCCGCTGTTGCCTTCACCCTACACATCTCTTAACTTCTCTTTTAACCCTTGGCGTTTTTAAGCTTCTTGTGTTCCTTAGCTAAATCTATCGTTACAGCCTACTTCTTCTTCTTATCCACCACTACTATGTCCAATTGGTTTGCTATCACCAGTTTGTCCATCTATATCAAGAAGTCCCACAGGATCTTAGCTCAGTCATTCTCGACCACCCTAGGGGGCGTCTCTCATTTTACCTTGGGACTTCTAGGGCATAACTGGCACAGATATTACTGTATACTATGCCACCTAATTTGTTATGGCATTCCATGTATGCCCTCTCTGCTAGCATCTTGAACCCTACTGGTATCTGGGGTCTGGTGTAGCAACATCTATGTATCTTGTGCTTAGAAGCTGTTCTTGTGCTGCCACTATTACTGCCTCTGTGCTGTCTTTCAGTCCATCTATGACTATCCAGAGTTGGGACCAGGAAGCAGAGTTGCAGTCTTACACGCCTCTCTGCAGCTTCTCTCCTCCTGCTACCCCCCCAAAAACCCATCTCCATTGAGACCGTGTCAGCTCCCAAAAAGACAAAAAACAAACTAAAAACCAGCAATAAACAACTTAAACATAAAAAAATCACAAAGAAAGAACAATACAGTATCCACATCTGAACCAAAGAGTAAAACAGTGAAATGTGGATTATTAAATATTAGGTCTCTCTTCTCCAAGTCTCTGTTAGTACATGACTTAATAATTGATCAACAAATCGATTTACTCTGCCTTACAGAAACCTGGTTGCAGCAGGATGAGTATGTTAGTTTAAATGAATCAACACCCCCGAGTCATTCTAACTACCAGAAATCTCGAAGCACAGGCCGAGGGGGCGGTGTGGCAGCAATTTTTCACACCAGCCTATTAATTAACGAAAGACCAAGACAGACTTTTAATTCATCCTGATGCTTAGCCTTGTCCAACCCAGCTGTAAAACTCAGAAACCAGTCTTACTTGTTATTATCTATCGTCCACCTGGGCCTTACACAGAGTTTCTCTCTGATTTCTCAGACTTTTTATCTGATTTAGTGCTCAGCTCAGATAAATTAATTATTGTGGGTGATTTTAACATCCATGTAGATGCTAAAAATGACAGCCTCAACATCGCATTTAATCTGTTATTAGACTCAATTGGCTTCTCTCAAAATGTAAGAGAACCCACCCACCACTTTAATCACACTCTAGATCTTGTTTTAACATATGGCATAGAAACTGAACATTTAACAGTGTTTCCTGAAAACCCTCTGCTGTCTGATCATTTCCTGATAACATTCACATTTACAATAATTGATTACACAGCAATGGAGAGTAGACTTTATCAAAGTAGATGTCTTTCTGAAAGTGCTGTAACTAAGTTTAAGAATATAATCCACCCACTGTTATCATCTTCAATGCCCTGTACCAACATAGAGCAGAGCAGCTATCTGAACGCTACTCCGACAGAGGTCGATTATCTTGTTAATAATTTCACCTCCTCACTACGTACGACTCTGGATACTGTAGCTCCTGTGAAAACTAAGGCCTCAAATCAGAAGTACCTGACTCCGTGGTATAATTCTCAAACACGTAGCCTAAAGCAGATAACTCGTAAGCTGGAGAGGAAATGGCGTGTCACAAATTTAGAGGATCATCATTTAGCCTGGAGAAATAGTTTGCTGCTTTATAAGAAAGCCCTCCGCAAAGCCAGAACATCTTACTATTCGTCACTGATTGAAGAAAATAAGAACAACCCCAGGTTTCTCTTCAGCACTGTAGCCAGGCTGACAAAAAGTCAGAGCTCTACTGAGCCAACAATCCCTTTAACCTTAACTAGTAATGACTTCATGAACTTCTTCACAAATAAAATTTTTATCATTAGAGAAAAAATTACCAATAATCATCCCACAGATGTAATCTTATCTACAGCTACTTTTAGTACCATTGATGTTAAGTTAGACTCTTTTTCTCCAATTGATCTTTCTGAGTTAACTTCAATAATTAATTCCTCCAAACCATCAACGTGTCTTTTAGACCCCATTCCTACAAAACTGCTCAAAGAAGCCCTGCCATTAATTAATTCTTCAATCTTAAATATGATCAACCTATCTCTAATAATCGGCTATGTACCACAGGCCTTCAAGGTGGCTGTAGTTAAACCTTTACTTAAAAAGCCATCTCTAGACCCAGCTGTCCTAGCTAATTATAGGCCAATCTCCAACCTTCCTTTCATATCAAAAATCCTTGAAAGAGTAGTTGTCAAACAGCTAACAGATCATCTGCAGAGGAATGGCTTATCTGAAGAGTTTCAGTCAGGTTTCAGAGCTCATCACAGCACAGAAACAGCTTTAGTGAAGGTTACAAATGATCTTCTTATGGCCTCTGACAGTGGACTCATCTCTGTGCTTGTCCTGCTAGACCTTAGTGCTGCGTTTGATACTGTTGATCATAATATCCTATTAGAGCGATTAGAACATGCTGTAGGTATTACAGGTACTGTGCTGCAGTGGTTTGTATCATATCTATCTAATAGACTCCAATTTGTTCAAGTAAATGGAGAGTCCTCTTCACACACTAAGGTCAATTATGGTGTTCCACAGGGTTCAGTGCTAGGACCAATTCTATTTACATTATACATGCTTCCCCTAGGCAGCATCATTAGAAGACATAGCATAAATTTTCACTGCTATGCAGATGACACGCAGCTCTATCTATCCATGAAGCCAGGTAACACACACCAATTAGTTATACTGCAGGAATGTCTTAACCTCCTAAGACCCGAACTCTTCCACGACATGCATTTTTAATTTCACTTCGATATTTGGGCATATTGGGGCCCGATGAATGTAAAAACAAAGAATTACCAGATTATTTTTTTTACCTTATTTTTGTTTTTAAGAAAAATAAGAGCCACATATGAGGATATTCGTTTAAAATTTTGATAGAACAGTAGCAGTATAATGTCCTCCTAAGTGGATATCAGGCCCATGTAGAGTAAAATTGAGTATTTTGGTCTAAATAACCCAAAATGTGATGTCCACATATGTGGACGGCAGGTCCTAGGAGGTTAAAGACATAAAGACCTGGATGGCCGCTAACTTTCTGCTTCTTAATTCAGATAAAACTGAGGTTATTGTACTTGGCCCTGAAAATCTTAGAAATATGGTATCTAACCAGATTCTTACTCTGGATGGCATTACCTTGGCCTCCAGTAATGCTGTGAGGAACCTTGGAGTCATTTTTGACCAGGACATGTCCTTCAATGCACATATTAAACAACTATGTAAGACTGCTTTCTTCCATTTGCGCAACATCTCTAAAATTAGAAATATCCTGTCTCAGAGTGACGCTGAAAAACTAGTTCATGCATTTATTACTTCCAGGCTGGACTACTGTAATTCTTTATTATCAGGATGTCCTAAAAACTTGCTGAAAAGCCTTCAGCTGATCCAAAATGCTGCAGCAAGGGTACTGACAGGGACTAGAAAGAGAGAGCATATTTCTCCTGTTTTGGCTTCCCTTCATTGGCTTCCTGTTAAATCCAGAATTGAATTCAAAATCCTGCTCCTCACATACAAGGTCTTAAATAATCAGGCCCCATCTTATCTTAATGACCTTGTAGTGCCATATCACCCTATTAGAGCACTTCGCTCTCACTCTGCAGGCCTACTTGCTGTCCCTAGAGTATTTAAAAGTAGAATGGGAGGGAGAGCCTTCAGTTTTCAGGCCCCTCTTCTGTGGAACCAGCTTCCAGTTTGGATTCGGGAGACAGACACTATCTCTACTTTCAAGATTAGGCTTAAAACTTTCCTTTTTGCTAAAGCATATAGTTAGGGCTGGACCAGGTGACCCTGAATCCTCCCTTAGTTATGCTGCAATAGACGTAAGCTGCCGGGGATTCCCATGATGCATTGAGTTTTTCCTTTCCAGTCACCTTTCTCACTCACTATGTGTTAATAGACCTCTCTGCATCGAATCATATCTGTTATTAATCTCTGTCTCTCTTCCACAGCATGTCTTTCATTCTGTTTTCCTTCTCTCACCCCAACCGATCGCAGCAGATGGCCGCCCCTCCCTGAGCCTGGTTCTGCCAGAGGATTCTTCCTGTTAAAAGGGAGTTTTTCCTTCCCACTGTCGCCAAAGTGCTTGCTCATAGGGGGTCATATGATTGTTGGGTTTTTCTCTGTATTTATTATTGTGCTATCTACTGTACAATATAAAGCGCCTTGAGGCGACTTTTGTTGTGATTTGGCGCTATATAAATAAAATTGAATTGAATTGAATTGAATTGAATTGAATTTAGTGGTTGCGGCTAGCAGCCTCTCCATAATGTCCATTTGCCTGTGGGACTACAAGGTACTTATAGCTGACTTGAATTTCTATAACCTTCCCTCTCTGCAATCCCCTCAGTTCTGACTACTTTTCCTCTCTTTGTTACCATCCAACTAAACTTCTCCAGTTCGAATGGTATTCCAATGTCAGTGTCATTGCGGTAGATCTTAATGATATGAAACACTGAAACGGTGTCTCAGTCACTCTTGGTATACAGCTTGAGGTCATCCACGTGGAGGAAGTGGCTAGTGTTTGCTCCATTCCGTAGTTGGTATCCGTAGCCAGTCTTGTTTATGATCTGACTAAGGGGAATCAGGTCTATGTAGAACAGCAGTGGGGACAGGTAAATCCCAGACTTGATGGTGATTTTTGTATTTGGCTTGAAGGTGTTCCTGGGATCTGCTGGAGTGCCTAGCTTGGGAGTCATCGCACCAAGTGCTCCGATTACGACTGGGACCACCTGTTGCCTTCACCCTCCACATCTTCTCGAGCTCTTCTCTGAGCCCTTGGTATATCTCAAGCTTCTCATGTTCCTTCTTCCTGATGTTGCTGTCATTCGGAACTGCTACATCTATCACTACGGCCATCTTCTTCTATTTGTCTACCACCACTATGTCCGGTTGGTTAGCCATCGCTATTTTGTCCGTCTGTATCTGGAAGTCCCACAGGACCTTAGCTCGGGCATTCTCCACCACCCTTACCATATCCGGCACAGATGTTTCTGTATACTATGCCAGCCACTTGGTTTCGGCGTTTCATGTATGCCCCTGTTTCTGTGCTGCCACTTCCTCTATCTGCCGGTGGTACATACTGTGCAGGGGGCTATCCTTCCATGATTGTTCTTCCTCTTTCTTGGGTTTCTGCTGACTGAGGTATTCACTGATCATGCAGTTGGTCTTGGCCATCTTCCTAATGTACTCATGGATGTTCGTTGTCCCATTCTGGACCGTGGTACTGACACTCACCAGTCCCAGCCTCCTTCCTTCCGCTTAGCATACAGCCTCAGGGTGCTGGACTTGAGGTGAAACACTCCATGCATGGTCAGGAGCTTCCTGGTCTTGATGTCAGTGGCTTCTATCTCCTCCTTTTGCCAGCTTATTGTCCCAGCAGGGTAACTGATCACGGGCAGGGTGTAGGTGTTGATAGCCGGGATTTTGTTCTTACTGTTCAGTTGACTCCTCAGGACTTGCCTGAACCCTCTGCAGGTAATTAGTGGCCTCTTCGTGGGTCCTATTTACCTGTGGGATCACTAGGTACTTTTAGCTGTCCTCAATGTCTGCAATGTTACCTTTTGGTATTTCAGTCATCTCAGTTCTGACTACGTTCCCTCTCTTTGTTACCATCTGATTACAGTTCCCCAGTCCGAATGACATTCCAGTGTCATTGCTGTAGATCCTGGTGGTTTGGATCAGTGTATCGATGTTTCATTCACTCTTGGCATACAGCTTGATGTCATCCATGTAAAGAAGGTTCCTGATAATTGCTCCATTCCATAGTTGGTATCCATAACCAGTCTTGTCAATGACCTAACTAAGGGAGTTCAGGCCTAACCTTTGCTGCTCATGTTTTTCCATCAGTCTCTCCAGTACTTGAGGCTGATTCACTATCCAAAAATGTTGTCTTCTTCTGTAAATTTATTTTTATGAATGATAATGGTAAGCGCTAAGCTTCCTGACAAACACATTACCTTTCTTGCAAGTAATAAAAGTAATAATAAAAGTATATATTTGTATCAGTGAGATGAGTCACACATGACTGAGCTCATCTAGTCTTGTTCCTTTCATCTAAGAAATACTGTAAAAATCAAACCTTTACTGTTACCCAAGTATTTAGACGCCAAGAGCAGGAATGACGGCTGAACACTGAGAGTCCAATGATAAAGGGGACTGATAGTGAGTTTAGCACCGTGACATGACCAGATCGAAAAGCATGTTACATATATTAGTAAAGATTTCTATAT
Organism: Oreochromis niloticus; assembly: GCF_001858045.2. Taxonomy (NCBI): domain Eukaryota; kingdom Metazoa; phylum Chordata; class Actinopteri; order Cichliformes; family Cichlidae; genus Oreochromis; species Oreochromis niloticus. Next base: position 9,963,976 of record NC_031975.2, read on the forward strand.
TATGAATCTGGGCCTTCATAGGGTCTCAATAGAGACCCCACAGTACATTTCTTTTTCTTGTTGTTCAATTAATATTAACGGTTCGTTGTATGGCTGATGTTCTGGACAGCTGTAATGTTTATTTAATGTTCACATATTTAGGTTCCTGGAGTGGACTGATACCTACTGCCTAAAGAAGAACCAAACAGTCGTAGCATGGATAGTGGCAGGATAGAAGTTATTTCATTTAGTGTAAATAGTCTGTTGAACCAGATAAAAAGTAGTAAAATTTTAAGAAAAATGAGGAAAGAAAAAGCACATGAATAAGAAAAAGAATGGATTTTCCAAATGTATTTTCATTTGTAAATCTTCTAGTTTTGGTGCAGTACCACGTGATATAATAAAAGAGACCTTAATAAATAATTTTAAAACTTTTCCCATATTTAATATGACATATAACCTGTACAATTCAACTGGAAAAAACAAACACACCTTTTAGGGAAAAAATATAAAATGAAAAACATACAATGAGCTGGTTGCAAAAGTGTGCGTACCCTTAAAACAACACTTTGTTGAAGCACCTTTTGATTTAACCACAGCAATCAGTCTTCTTGCGTACACACATGCCATCAACTAAAGACAGCCTGATTCACCACAAATAAAGTTCAGCTGTCCTAGTAAGATTTTTTCTGACATTTACTCAGTTGTTTGATACAGGAAAAGGCCATGGTTCACGGGGAATTCACAAAGCATCAAAGAGATCTAAAGGGATCTCTTGAAGGTATCAGTAACGTGAACGATACAGAAAAATGTTCATGGTGCCAGTTTAGCTCAGTGGGTGAGCAGGCATCCAGGTGGCACCTGGCCAGAAAGTAGCGGCCTGAGACCAACCTGCAGCCCTTTGGTGCATGTCTTCCCCGCTTTCCTGTCTTTCTACACTGTCTCTATCCAAAAAAGGCTAAAATGCCAAAAGAAAACAACATTACATATATCATGGAACACAGTGACCCAAATTTTTTTATGTCTGCTAGATAGATGACTATGAAGAAGACTTTCAACTTTGAAGACAACAAAACTCAAGGATCCCACGAATACATGCAAAAACAACAAAAGAATGATTTCACCATAAAAAAAATAAAGTTTTGAAATGGTCCACCAGTACCCAGAGTCTGTGGGGCAACCTGAAGACATAAGAGATGACCTCACAATGCCAAAGATTTGGAGCATTTTTGCAAGGAAGAGTGGACAAATATTGCCAACTCGAGATGTGCCATCCTGATAGACTCTTACCAATAAGACTGAATGATGCGAATACAACGTATCAGTTTAAGGGTGTGCAAAGTTATGTAACCATTTTTAAACATTTTAAATATTTTTAAAACAGATTTGTTTTTCAATTCAACTGAGCAGGTTATAGGTTACATTTTAACAGGAATGTGTACATTTTAAATGTACTGTACCTCCTTGGGACCAATTTCTCTTAAAAAATTAAAACTGACAGTCTAATTATTTTTTCATGTAACAATTTCAGTGTCACCCTCTTATTCTAGTGCACTGCTGGTATTTGTAAATAAATATAATGACATCATAATCTCTGGTACAAATTCTAATTCGGAAGTTCTATTTCATTCTAGGGGAAGTGCACCCTTAGTCGTAGACTATTATGAAGAGCTGCCAAGTGAAATCATCATTTTAATAAAATGGCACCACTGTGTTCAGCTGTAGTTCTCTTACTACATTTTAATGTTTTACACACAAACCAGGCGAATTACTGAACATTATAAATTTATCCTCTCTGTTTATTTTCACTTGCTGATGTTTAATTTTTCCACGTTTGCACTTCTGGATGTGTATCAAACATGAGGCAAATTAAATTACCATTCAATGAATGAATGATGTAATGACTGTGAACCACAGCTAGACTAGATGCCAGCAGTTGCTTTTATGAATGTTGTGTGGAAAACAGGAATACTTACTGAAGAAAATTATAGAAATGCTGTATGAGTGATGAAGATGAATCTGTCACAGCCTTTGTCATGCAATGACGATGACCTATAAAACACAAGACACCGCTCTCAGTCATGTTTTACACTTCCATTTCTGCAATGATTCTGCAACACCATGAGCTTGATTGAGTGAAAAACTGTATGCAAAACAAATTTAACAGCGCATTAGTGAGTAAACACTGAATAGCACGAGACCCCACCAGCGTCAAAATATCGAGGGGCATTGTCTCATTTCAATGAATTCGCCCTTGTAGCCAGAACAAGACATGTAGGCCAAAACCCTTTGACCACCGGGTTCATTTCATCTAACTGCCCCGAATTAAGGAGGCACAGTTGCAGTGACTAGTTTGCTACGCCGTGGTCTCAGGTAAATCTGCTGATCCCTGATCGGACTGTCTGTGTTGAGAGTACCGATGTACTGTATCGAGCCTCGTGAACAGTAACGCCACAAAATATGCGAGCTGCGTGAATAAACGACCCGTTCGTCCATTTAACACGCTTCTACCTCTAAGCACACATTTGTTTTAAAATCTGCGTGCAAAATGTCGACGTAAGCCTTGACAAGACAGACAAGCAAAATGCGAGTCCATCTTGCTTTGGTTTAGAGGAGGAAAAAACCCAAGTACGGTACAGTAGTGGGGATATTTCACTCCTGTCAAACTCCCCGACAATGTCGCCGAAAATGCCTCCCACACCAAGAAGGAAAACAATCTCTCTGGTTAATTAAAGTGGGAATTTTTTAACCGGGCACATGCATCTGTGGTCAGTGTTTTGCACAGCAGTAGTTCTATTTCCTCACACTGTTACTAGGAATAAAAGTAGCTAGTTAGCTTGCTAGCTGTGCTAACTGAACGCGTTACGCTTTTAATGTGCAATAGTTTCCAATACTGTAAAAAAGGGATCGAGCAGCTGTTACCAAAGACACCGACACAAACTGGATTTCACGTATTTGTGCTGTTTCAACTGTTCCTTTACATACAACGCAGGACTGTGGCCATGTATTTGATGCGGATAGGAGGAGGAGGAGGAGGCGGCGGGGGCATACCACCTCACCGTGAAACAGTTGCCATTTATTTTACACGGCGTTTTGAAACAGAACTGAGGAAATACCTGGCAGCACCCTAACCGTGACAACACTGTATGCTTTCTAACAATGGTTAGCAATGAGATGTGGACGAGGGAAAAACATGAAAAGCACAAGCCAGCAGGCGGACATCATGTCCAAACAGCGATTAGAACAATTTTCGGTGTGAGTGACTGAGAGGCTGACAAAACAGCGACTGCTTTTTCACGTAAAAAACATAGAACCACACGTTCTCTGTCATGACCACTCCCTTAACGTCTGAACATACCTCCGATATTCTGCTCAAGTACCGAAGGGGGCTCTCATCACTGGCGCCGTCCACCTTTTTAACTTATTGACACATCATAACAGTTCTGCACTGGCTGTACGAAAGCAAGCGAGGTCAAGTCGATTCAAATAACACCAACAGAAACAGGAAGTGGTGTTATTTATCATTAAAATAAAATAACTTCACATATTTCAGCAAAAATATATAAATCTTCACTCCAGGTACTGGACAAAGTCTCGAAAACATTTTGTATTTATTTAGATTATCTAAGACTGCCAGCTTTGACGTGTGATCCATGCTCTTCTGCTTATCCAATTCAGGGTCACAGGGGGCTTGGAGAGTATCCCACCTGCTACAGGGTAAGACCTGGACAGGATGCGCACAGATCAAGGACCAGGGTTGTAAAATTTTTCTGGAGGAATCTGCCAAAGGTCTGGGATAATATTGTAATAGTTCATATAAAAGAATTAGTTTGAATTAATTATGGAAATGCTGTATGAGTGATGAAGATGAATCTGCCACAGACATGACGTATGAATATAAAAGACACTGTTCTCAGTCATTTTTTTTTTACACTGCAACAATTCTGCAACACCATTAGCTTGATTGGGGAAAAATGTATGTAAATGACATTTAACAGCGCATTAGGGAGTAACAAGCCCCACAAGTGAGCACAAGGCCCCACTAATTAGCTTTTATATATATACAATTTATACACACACACACACACACACACAGAGTATATATTGCCAAATACTTTCTTGTCATAGGAATTATTAACTTCTTCAGTTTTACTTGTGACACATTAATAAACAAAAACTTTCCCATTTTGCCCTAGGACTTAACAACGTCCATCTTTCTCTAAAATATTAATTTAAACAGTATCCTCCCCTTGTCTTGCGAACAGCAATTTCATGTTATAAAAATATAAAACATTACCGTCAATTGAAAGCTTTTATTTCATAACAGAAACCGGATGTCTACCTTGTTATTCTCTAGAACTTTATTGTGGTACAGAAACGCAGGACTTAACCAGATGATGAATGCTACTGTCGGCGAAGGCGACACATTAAACTGCTTCAACCCACGATAATAACACCGTTACGCGTTCAATCTGGGAAAAACACACACTTTTTCAGTCACTCAATGTAACAGAAATCACTTTCGTTTTCCTCGAGATGGGAGAAAATTCATATCTCATCTATTCCCTCCCCTCCCCCGGTTTCCGAAGTGCTCATTCACAGATTGGCCTGTACTCGCCAACACCATCCTTCACTTAACTTTATATCTTTGAGCTCAGCCTGGGTGTCAAAGGTCACCGAAAAGCTGCGGTTGCACGTAAAAACACAGATAACTACGTACTTACCGCTGTTCCAATCAATATCGGCCGAGTGACTACTTCTTATAAGCTTCCTGGGCGTTTGCGCGTGATAACTGATTCAAAAATGTTCTATTGTTATATACCAGTGGGGTTAAAGATACGTACCTGTCAAAAGCACCACATGACACGGCTAGTCAGCTGCATGATTCTTCTTTGACAGCTTTAGCCGAGAAACTATCAACAGTTTTACAGAATTCTGTACGACCGAAAAGAGCCACCCCGTCATGCAATTCCGTACGTGAATGGACACCGTTTTTGATTGACGGGTTGTCTTCGCCAATTAGAATCGTTGTTATATTGTAGCGTTTAGAGACTGTGCAAAGTCCTCAAGATTAATGTGGATAAAATTACTCATAAACAATGCAAAATATCGTTAATATCGTCACACTGAGTTTCTGTAGTATTCATAAGAGGAAGTGCACTGCTCTGTGGTGTTTTATTCTTCATTTTTGTGGAAATGTAGAGAAAACATGTAGATACATTGTGTGTGTGTGTGGCAAAGATACACACACACAATGTATCAATTTGTCCCCTTACTGATGTTACAGTAAGGGGGACAAATTAGAGAGAAAAAAACCCCTCAACCTTTAACCTTCCAAACACGAACACACACACACAGATTCAGGGCTTATTATTGTAATAAACAAAGTTGTGACCTGTCAGAAAACCGAAAATGAGACACTGTCACACAAGTTAAGGTCAGAAACCCTATTTTACAACCCAGATTTTAAAATGAGGACTTCTCAAATCAAATCAAGTCGCTTTTATTGTCACATCACATTACTGCAGCACATGTGAGTTAAATTCTTGTGTGCAAGCTTCACAAGCAACAGTGGTGTGCAAAATCCAAGAAACTTATTGTGCAAATGGAATGCCATATATGTACTATATGGAGTGCATAAATGTCTGGTAAGTGAAAGTGAGGTGTTTATGAAGTGTTCAGCCGTCTGTTGACCTGATGGAAAAAGATGTCCCTCAGTCTGCTGGTTCAGGACCAGATACTGCAGTACCTTCTGCCTGACGGAAGTAGTTTGAACAGTTTATGGCTGGGGTGACTGGAGTCTTTGATGATCCTTCCCGCTTTCCTCAGGCACCACTTCTTGTAGATCTCCTGGAGGGAGGGAAGCTCCCCTCCAGTTTTCCATTCAGAACACCGCACCACTCTCTGGAGAGCTTTGCAGTTATAGGCTGTTGCCATACTAAGTGGTGCTGCATCCAGTGAGGATGCTCTCAATGGCACAGTGGTAGAAGGTCCTGAGGATGTGGGGGCTCATGCTGAATCTCTTCAGTCTCCTGAGAAAGAAGAGGCCTGCTGCGCCTTCTTCACTGTTTTGTTCGTGTGAACAGACCATGTGAGATCCTCTGCCAGATGTACACCTAGGAAACGGAAGCTGCTCACTCTCTCCACAGCAGCGTCGTTGATGGTGATGATGGGGTGTGTGCTTCTCTACATCTCTGGAAGTCACTAGCCACTATCAACTCCTTTGTCTTTGTGATGTTGAGGGTAAGATGGTTCTCTTAGCACCAGTCTGTCAGGGCGCTGACCTCCTAAGACCCACCACTGTTGTGTCGTCCGCAAACTTCACAGTGATGTTGGAGTTGCATGTGGCCATGCAGTCGTAGGTGTAGAGTGAGTACAGGAGAGGGCTCAGTACACACTCCTGTGGAGCACTAGTGCTCATTATAACGGGGGATGAGGTGATGCTGCCCAGTCTGACCACTTGGCGTCTATCAGACAGGAAGTTAAGGGTTCCAGCTGCAGAGAAAGCTGCTCAATCCTAGATGCTGCAGTTTTCTGTCTAGCTTCAAGGGAACGATGGTATTGAATATTGAGCTGAAATCTACAAACAGCTTTTCTCCAGGTGCAAGAGGGTAGTATGTAGTGTCAGGGCATCATCAGTGAACCTGTTGTGGCGGTATGCAAATTGTAGAGGGTCCAGTGAGTTGGGTAGTGCAGAGCAGGTGAAGTCCCTGACCAGCCTCTCAAAAGATTTGCTCACTATGGGGGTCAGGGCTACCGGTCGCCAGTTGTTCAGTGATGAGATGGTGAAAGATTTAGTTACAGGGACGATGGTGGCCGTTTTGAAGCAGGTTGGCACTGCAGACAGACAGCGAGAGGGAAAGGTTGAAGATGTGTGTAAACACTCCAGCCAGCTAAGCCGTGCATGACTTGAGGACCGTCCGCACCACTTCTAACAGAGATTGAGAGGGGGCTATAGTTCCCGGGAAATGACAAATATGTCCATACCAGTTATACAGTTTAAAATACACACCATTCTTAAAAGGGATCTTTACACTACAAACCAACTACATGGAATTTAATGACACTGCACTAGGGATGGGAATTGATGAGAATCAATATCACTTATCAATTTAATTCCTTATAGATTCTCATTGGGTTCTCACTGGCTCCACTTTGAGAGTCACCACTATCTCTCAGCAGCACAACAAAGAAATTGCATTCATGCAAATTCATTGCATGCTGTGTGGTAAAATGTTTGTTCATGTTGGAGGTATTTTCGCTCTTTCTTGTGATCAGTGTTGGGGTCGTTACTCAAAAAAAGTAAAGTATTAACAAATTACACAGAAAACAGTGATTAAAAGTAATGGAGGATATTACTTAATTAGTCACAGGAGAAAGTTCATTATACTACTCATTCGATTACTATTGTTTTAGGCATCGAACTTTTTCCAGTTCAATGACTGATAACATGTCATTGAGCCAGACACTGAAGGAGGGAGGAGCAGCGGACTTCCATTCCTTTAGAATAAGTCTTTTCGCAGTCATCATTCCGAAATCGATTGGCACCCGCACAATCGCAGGGATAGTTCTGGAATGTACACAGCCAAAAACTGCAATTTCTGGATTGGGTGAGATGGAAATCCCATAAGCTTTAGAGCCTGGTCCAAATATTATGGACCAGAAATCGGTCAATGAGGGGCAATGCCAGAAAGCGTGAGCCAATGTGCTCTCTGATGTTTTACATCTGTCACATATGGGGGAAGCTGAAGGATAAATTTTGTGTAGCCGAACCTTGGAGTAATGTAGCCGATGGACATTTTTAAATTGTATTAATTGATGTCTGCTGTTAACAGAGCAGGAATGAATTTTTGATAGGCATTTGTCCGACATTGATTTTGATATATCCATGCCCAATTCCTACCTCCAAGCGTCTCTTATCCTCGTAGTCTGCACTTCAATGCTGTCATCAAACAAATGTACAATTGTAGAAATCAAATGTTTGGAGTAAGGGGGGCTCAGGAGCACCTTAAAAAGGTTATGTTCATGTGGAAAATCTTGGTAATTCTTCATACTGGATTGCATAAAATGCCTGATTTGTAGGTAACGGTAAAAACGTAAATGCGGTAAATTGAACTTTTGCTTAAGCTGATTAAATGATGCAAATTTTCCATCTATATAAAGATCTTTGAATTTGATTAAGCCCTTCTCCTTCCAAACATAGTAGGATTTATCATCCCAAGGAGGCAAAAAGGCATGGTTATCACATATTGGTGCCTGCACAGAGGAGTTTGGCAGTTCGAAAAAAACTCTAATTTGGTTTAAAATCCGCACAGATTGTTTCGGAACAAACCCCAGTTTCTTAAGACTCTCAGCCCTCCCTACTTTTGAGAAAAGCAGGGCCTCTAGAGAGCAGTCCCTTACAATGTCAGCCTCCATTTTAACCCAAAGGAGGATGTTGGAATTACCAAGATCTGGGGATGTCTGGTGCCAGAAGGTCAAGGCTCTTAGATTTGCAGCCCAGTAATAATTAGGGATGGGTATCGTTTAGGTTTTATCCGATACCGGTGCCAAACCGGTACTTTTGAAACGGTGCCGGTGCTTAAACGGTGCTCAAACCGGTGCTTAAAGAATGGAGAACACAAAATTGGTCCAAAAACCTCTCATATTCAGCTGTTTTTTTTGTAAAAAGATAACAATGTTAGCCTTTTCTGCAGCTATAGGGCATATATGGTATCACTCTTGGCTGGAAGCAGTGCTTAAACAATGGAAAAAACACAAACTTTGTCCAAAAACCTCTCATGTTTAACTGTTTTCCACTTTTTCTTTGGTCATTTTAGCCTTTTTGGCCAGGGTGAAGGGAGTATCTGCCATCAAACAAGAAGACAGCCGCATGTAACTACGACGGTGTTTGCTAGTTCACCTTACATGCATTAATGTAATAATGTGGTTAGCCTACTCAACGTTAATTACACACGAACAACATGAAGCTACTCACGCAGAGAAGAACGGCTGCTGCTGCCATCATCATCCGTCATCATTTCTGCTACGCTGACAGGGCTAGGGGCCAGGACTCTCCTCTTTGGGTTTTTGGGGGATGTTGCTAACTCCGGGTCCGATAACAGGCACCACACCCGCAGTAGATGTGCACGGTGTGAGGTCTCGCAGCAAGCTATCAAACACGGCGCATTTCTTGGCTTTAAAAAAAAACGCTATCCGTCGTCAGGTGTTTCATCAGATTTGAGGTGTTACCTCCTTTGACAGTATCACAGTATCAGCTTAAAGCACTTGTTGCAGGCTGCTGAGTTTGCATCTTTTGCTGTGAAGTACAGCCAGACTTTTGATCGCTTCGCCTTGGGCATTTTTAATCTGTAGCTCTGCTCTAAAAGAACGTACGTACCTCCCGCCTACTATCCTCGGAAACATAAAATGATTGGCTAGAATTGGCTCAGGAAAAAAAAAGCACCAAAATAAAGCACCGAAATGTGCGCTGCTTTTCGGTCTGGTTACTACCGTTTATGTCAGAACCGGTGCCATGATGGCACCGGACACCGGTACCCATCCCTAGTAATAATGTTTAAATATTGGTAAACTCAGACCCCCCTCCAATTTGGATTTTGTAGATGTAGTTTTAAAATCCTAGGATTCTTGTCGTTCCATATGTAAGAAGTAATAATTGAGTCCAACTCCTTAAAGAAAGAGGATGTGAGATAAATAGGAAGATTTTGGCAAAGATACAGAAATCTAGGAAGAGAGACCATTTTTATGGAATTTATACGACCGACCATAGATAGAGGAAGAATTTTCCATGACTCGATGTTATGCTTTAATGTTGATAAGAATTCAGCAAAGTTCAAGCTAAAAATTAATTTGGGATCTTTAGGAACAGTTAATCCAAGGTTTGTGAGATGGCCGTTAACTATTTTGAATGGAACATTACAAAGAAAACAGGTTTTAGATAAAGGCATAAGTTCACTTTTAACCCAGTTAATTGTATATCCTGAAATTTTGCCAAATGAGGTGACCAAATTAAGCAGGGGTGGTACAGATTCTTCTGCATTACGCAGGTATAATAGTACATCGTCTGCATACAAACTAATAACAGTTTCAACCCCTCCGACCAAGAGCGCTTGTATTTTTGGATGTGCTCTTATCTTAATCGCAAGGGGCTCTAATGCCAGAGCAAATAGAGCAGGGGACAGGGGGCAGCCCTGCTGAACAGAGCGCTGCAAAGGAAATGGTGCCGACCTCTCTCCATTTGTGAGAACTGAACAGATTGGATTTGCGTATACTAATTTTACCCAAGATATAAATATTTCAGCAAACCCAAACTTCCGTAATGACTCAAACATATAAAACCACTCAACCTGATCAAAGGCTTTGTGTGCATCAAGAGCTAAAATTGCTGCTCCTCCTGAACTACCATGGTCAGAATAGATGGTGTTGAGAAGACGTCTAACATTGAAAAAAGAAAGTCTGCCAGGGATAAATCCCATTTGATCAGGGTGAATAATGGAGGTCAAGTACTTCTTCAGTCTAGTTGCTAAAATTTTGGTTATCACCTTTCGATCAAAAGTTTGAAGAGCAATTGGCCTGAAGTTGGCAGGATCAGAGTCAAGATTAACAAAATATTTGCTTCGTACAGAGTTTGGGGTAGTACGCCCCTGTTTTTAAAATCACGCATCATCCTAAGCAAGAATGGAGCAAGACCATCACAAAATTTCTTATAAAATTCTATGCCAAAACCGTAAGGGCCTGAAGCCTTCCCAGATGCAAATGACTTAATAGCAGCTACCACTTCTTGCAATGTAAAGTCCGAATCGAGTTGATCTCTGGCTAGGCAGACTGAGAGAATCAAAAAAGTCATTTAAAGCAGACTGTGTTACATTCAACTGGGAAGAGTACAATTCCTGATAGAACTCTCTGAAGCGCTTATTAATTTCTATAGGATTTGTTAGAAAAGCACCCGATTTGGATCTTATTTTGTGAATTGCTCTTGAAGCTTGTGTTCCTTTTAGCTGTTGCGCTAGCAATTTACTGGGTTTGTCTCCTATCTCAAAATGTTTATGTTTCAGCTTCAGTAGTAGATTGGTAACCTGGTCACTCATAATTGCATTGTATTCGTATTTGAGTTTTAATATTTCTCTGTAATCCTCAGGTGATTTAGAATTCTGGTAAGCCCTTTCTAGACGAGGAATGGCACTGTTAATTTCAGAAAGTCGCTTCATCTTCTCCTTTTTGAGGGCTGAGCTATAGGAAATAATTTCGCCACGCATTACGACTTTTAATGTTTCCCACAGTGTTGAATCAGAGACCTCTCCATTGTCATTTGAGTCAAGAAAATCCTTGAGTTTGGGTGTAATATATTTAATAAACTTTTCGTCACTGAGAAGGGTTGGATTGAAACGCCAGGAATAGTTCTCTTTAGGCAGACTAAGACTCAATGATATAGATGTGGGACTGATCAGAAATCAAAATATTATGATATCTGGAATTTGAAATTTGTGAAATAAGGCTTGAACTGACCAAAAAAATAATCAATTCGACTGTAGGATTTGTGGACACCAGAGTAAAAGGAGTAATCCTTATCAGTGGGATGTTGAAGTCTCCAAATGTCTACTAAATTTCTAGCTTTAGAAAGATTATTCAGAAGCCGCACAGAGGCAATCTCTGGGGGAGGGCGTGATGACAGCCGATCAAGGTAAGGGTCTAAATAGCAGTTCCAATCTCCTGCTATTACTATATTTGAGTCAGTATCATGCGGTAGCAAGTCAAACACCTTTCTGAAAAACATGTATGTATTTGTATTTACAAATACAGTACATGTATATGTACTGTATTTGGACCGTAAATATTAATGGGAGTGAAGCTATCATCCCTGAAACCATTATGTATCGTCCGTGAGGATCATTGATTACAGATTTTAGTTGAAATGGGACATTTTTCTTAAATAGTATGGCTACCCCCCTGGCATGTGATGTAAAGGGTGACTGATATATTTGAGATATCCAGTTACATTTTAAAACATGCCGCATTGTAGATTTTATGTGGGTTTCTTGCAGAAAAATTACATCTGCACAAAGAGATTTCAAATGTTTAAATACTTTACCCCTTTTGGCAACTGAACCAAGCCCTCTAACATTCCATGATACAAGCTGCAAATCCCTGTTTCCCATTTGTATACTAGCCTGTGACCTAGCCATTATAGTGGGGAAAAATGAAAAAAAGAAAAATGATAAGGTGTGACATTGTTCATACAAAATGACCGAAAGTCATAAAGTGGCAGTAATGAAGCTAGTGCACCTGAGCTGTAGAACAAGAATAAATCAAAACATAACCCACCCCTTCCCCAAAAAACGCGTCCCCTGGAACCTGACGCATAGCATCCCCTCTTCACTTTAAAGGGAGCTGCCGGGCAAATGGCAAGATATCTTCACACCCACCACTCAGAATAAAGACAAAAAAGTGCTGTGTATTACCACCACCACGTAATAGAAAAAGCAAACATCATTCACTGAGAAAGTGTTACACCAGTAAGGATGTCTCATCTGAAGTTGTTGGTATAATGTTGTACTTGAAAGTCCAAAGCCAGTTCTCAGCATGGTGTCTTTTAAAGTTAGAAGTCTTAATATTGCTCAGGCATTTCTGCAGTCGGAACCACTACAGTTACCTTACACTGAGACTGTAGCGGTGGCAAGGCAATGTGAAGGGGACCAAATGGAAAAAACAACCACACGAGCCTTCAATTATTTTCATAGCTTTGAATATATTCTCTCTTTTTTTCTGGTACAGAGGGTTTTTGTCATGCTCACCAGCAACACATCTAGAAATAACCACCCGAGCCTCTCAACAAACCCCTCCTTAAATAGATGCTGGTCATACCATCACCAATAAAATGTAAAAGGTCTTCCCACCGTGACACAGCCCAGCTACAAAAACCTATACAGTGAAATACTGCAGTTATTTTGACACACCTCACAAATATCTGATTACAAAACACCCTCCAGCTAAACAATATCCCAACTAACTAAATCAAATCAAACTGAAAATTCAGCCCACTCCCCCCCCTCAGCTCTCATCAGATGGTTCAACCCACTATCAGTGGGTGATTGGAGAACTCCTTTCAGGTGGACATCATTAGGTCATAATCATGTGTGCACTCCATGACTAAGGCCTTCAGGAAGTTGACTTCAAGGGAGAGAGAGAGAGAGAGGTTAATGGACTTCAAAACAAAAGCATAACAAAATTAAAACTTCCTATCAGACACTGTGAGTGCGTACATCACTTAGTGAGGGAGATGCTCCCCAGCACCCTTACATTTCTCCCCCCCTATACCAGGCTCTCCAACCCAGTTGCGAGACAAAAAGCCAGCCACCTTGTTCTGCCTTCCCGGTTGATACTGCGTGATAAACCGGTATGGTTGTAGAGACAGGAACCAGCGTGTAATCCAGCTGTTTGTGTCCTTCATCTGCTCCAACCACTGCAACGCCTTATTATCTGTCTCCAAGATGAACTCCCTCCCGAGCAGGTAATACGTGTCGAGTGTCAATAGCCCACTTCACGGCCAAACACTCCAACTCTACTGCTGAATACCGGGTCTCCCTTGGAAACAGTTTTCTGCTAATAAAGGCCACTGGTCTCTGGTTCTCTCCCACGCCCTGCAACAGGACAGCTCCAATTCCTCGATTAGAAGCATCTACCGTAAAAGGCAAGTCAAAGTTGGGACTTTGAAGCACAGGTTCACAACACAGGGCCTCCTTCAAATCTTTGAAGGCCTTCTCTTGCTCCTCTCCCCACACCAGTTTAGATTTTACCGTACTGGTGAGATCTGACAAGGGTGCAGCCCTCTCTGAAAAGTTTGGAATGAAGCGTCGGTACCAGCTCAATAGTCCAAGGAAAGACTTTACCTGTTTGCGGGTGTGAGGTCTCTCCCTCATCCGGATGGCCTCCACTTTATCCTTGACTGGCTTGATTTCACCATTCCCAATGTTGTAACCCAGATACTCAAGCTCCTGCTTTGCCAGGGTACACTTTTTAGGGTGAATTGTCAGGCTGGCTTCCTTGATTCTTCCAAAATCTGCCTCCAAGTGAGTCAGATGTTCCTGCCACAAAGAACTGTGAATGACAATGTCATCCAGGTAGGCCGCAGCAAATTTTTCCATACCTGCCAACACTTTATTCATTAACCTTTGGAAGGTCGCAGGCACTCCATGCAGGCCAAACGGCATCCTAGTGTATTGCCACAACCCCTGCGGTGTTCTGAAGGCAGTTAAAGGCTTTGCAGCATCCGACAACGGCACCTGCCAATATCCTTTACATAGATCTAATGTAGTGAGGAACTTGGCTTGCCCCACACATTCGATCAGATCTTCCAGCCTGGGTAGTGGAAAAGCATCAAATTCAGACTATGCATTTACCTTTCTGAAGTCATTGCAGAATCTGAGGCTGTCGTCCTTTTTTACCACCATCACAATAGGATTGCTCCATTCACTGGTGGAGGGCTCAATAACCCCCAACTCCAACATCATAGCTACCTCCTTCTCCAAAACAGGCAGCAGTTTTTGCGGAATTCTGTACATTCTCTGCCTTATTGGTGTACTTTCTTTCAGACGGATGTCATGCTCCACAAGATTTGTTGCCCCCGTTTTCTCCTGAAAAAGACCTGGTGGAAATATGGCACGCAATTCTTCCTGCAGCTGTTAAGCCCAACAGGAATAAATCCCTCAACAATTTCATCCTCCCCCGCCACTGTTCGCACCAACAACTGCTGCTGGATTGGATTATCCCGGGTTTTCCATTCCTTTAGCAGATTGATGTGAAATATTTGTTGCGGATTCCTTCTCTCAGGCATCTGGATCTCATAAGTTGTTGAACTCAGCTTTCTTAGCACAGTATATGGACCTTGCCATTTAGCCAACAATTTGTTTTCAGCTGTAGGAAGTAGTAAGAGTACCTGCTGTCCTTGGCTGAATGATCTCTCCCTTGCTACACGGTTGTAGCAGGCCTGCTGTCGCTGCTGCGCCTTCTGCATATGCTTCTTTACCAGTTTGGTGTTTTGCTCCATTTTCTCCCTCATCTGGAGGATGTAGTCCAAAACACTTGTCACCTCTTTCCTCGGCTTCACCCAGGATTCCTGCAGAACATCCAATGGTCCTCTCACCTGCCTGCCATAAAGAAGCTCAAAAGGTGAAAAGCCAGTTGAGGCTTGAGGCACCTCCCTATAAGCAAACAGCAAATAGGGAAGCCACTTGTCCCAGTCTTTGGCATTAGCTGAGATGAACTTCTTCAACATTGCTTTCAGAGTTCGATTGTATCTCTCCACCAAGCCATCTGTTTGGGGATGGTAAAGGGTGGTCCGGATACTTCTAATACCCTGCCTCAGGGTATGTGAAAGGAAGTTCGTTCCCTGATCTGTCAAAATCTCAGACGGAATACCCACTCGGGGAAAAAAGCTGCAAAACGGCATAAGCTATCTGTTTAGCTGTAATATCCCTAAGGAGAAAAGCTTCTGGGTATCTGGTACTGTAATCACAAACCACCAATATATAGCGATTACCTGCCTGGGTTCGCTCTAGCGGTCCCACTATATCAATTGCAATACGACTAAATGGAACCTCAATAACAGGTAAAGGCTGTAAAGGAAACTTTGGGACTTTTTTATCCCCGGCCAGCTGACAGATTGAGCAAGACTGGCAAAACTCCTCAACCTCTCTGTTCATACTTGGCCAAAAGAACCTGCTAGCAATTCGGTCCCTTGTTTTCTGTGTTCCCAGATGCCCCGCCCATGGAATACTATGCCCCAATCTCAAAACTTGCTCCTGCCGCTGCTGGGGGACTACCAACTTCCTTTTGTCATCCCTGCTGCCCTTGTAGTACAACACTTGTCCTTTGAGGTAATAACCCTCTTCTATCAACTGACCAGGCTGCACTTCTGCTGCCTGTTTAAAAGGGCCTGCTAGCAATTCGGTCCCTTGTTTTCTGTGTTCCCAGATGCCCCGCCCATGGAATACTATGCCCCAATCTCAAAACTTGCTCCCGCCGCTGCTCGGGGACTACCAACTTCCTTTTGTCATCCCTGCTGCCCTTGTAGTACAACACTTGTCCTTTGAGGTAATAACCCTCTTCTATCAACTGACCAGGCTGCACTTCTGCTGCCTGTTTAAAAGGGCCTTCCAATGTCACATCCTGTTTCTGCAGCTCTGAAAAGTCATCTTGAACAGTTTCTCTGCTACCTGACACTGGCAGCTCAACAGTATTCTTAACCGTCCACGCCATTTTCTCTATTCTTCTTTGCCTTTTGCTTTTCCTAGCTTTAATGGCAACTTCTGGCAACACCTCCGCAAAAAATGGCAATTCAGAGAAAATGTCAGATTGCTCGTTCTGGTCCTCCGCCCCATTTTGAGTCTCATGCATGGGCTCACTAATTAGCTTCGGGACTGCACTGACACCACTCTCAGCCTTTGGCACCTGCTCATTGCATTGTTCCTCCTCCTTCTGCTTTTGTCCCTGTGACCTTGTGACAATATTTACAGGTTTACAACTTTGTACCAGCTCCTGCAGAATAGGCACATCCTGACCTAAAATTACAGGATATGACAAGCTTTCCACCACCCCAACTGAGATAAGGTACTTCTGCCCAGAAACTTCTAGATAAACTACTGTTACTGGGTAGGCCTTACAATCACCATGTACACATGAAATATTAAGGATAGGCTTATCCAGAGGCAACTCTTGCTGGACTAGTGTTGGGTGTATCAATGTTTGCACACTACCAGTGTCCAGAAGGGCTTGGGCTTTTCTACCATTTATTTTCACAGTGGTGGTTTGCTGCTTCCCTTCCCAAACTTTATTCTCACAGGGCCTTGGAAGGGTACACACATATGCTGCCCTAGCCTTTCTGACAGGACACTCTGGCTTAATGTGACCCTCCCCCCCACAATAAAAACAAACAGGTTTGGTGGTTAACTTTGTTTTTACAAACCCATCCCCTGACTTCAAAGGCTCTAACTCCTTAGGACCACCCCCAACCCCAGATGACTTACCATGTGAAGTGAAAGATTTGGCCCAAGCCCCAAATCGAAAGCTTCTAGCTCCTCGTCTTGCTGCTTGAAATGTTTCCACCAGCTGAGCAGCTTCCTGCACTGACTTTGACCCCTTTCTTTCACCCACACCTGGAGTTCTGGAGTCAACGAGCGATAAAACTGTTCAAGGATAATGGCGTCTCCAACCTGCTCCTTGGTTTTCTTTTCTGGTTGGATCCATTTGCCGTATAGGTCTTTCAGACGATTATAAAACTCTTTCGGACTTTCGCCAGGCCAGATGTCAGGGTCTCGGAACCGCTGTCGGTACACCTCTTCATTAATGTCATACTTTGAAAAAATTGCTTCCTTAACCTTTTGGTAATCCTCAGTGTTCTCTGCTGCCATGGCCACATAAGCTGCTCGAGCTCTTCCTGACAGGTAAGGAACCAGCCTCACCGCCCACTCCACTTCAGGCCACTGATACGCCACCGCCAGCCTCTCAAAGGTTATCAAGTACTGCTCGATGTCATCGCCCACCTCCAGTTTTGGTATCACTGCTTTCCCCCAGCTCCGACCTCTTGGTCTCTCGGAACACTCGGCGGGATCACCATTTCCTCTCTCAGCCCCGCAATAGAAACCAAATCTGTAGTCTCGGGATGCAGCTGCTCCTCCCGAGGCTTCGAGATCAGGGGCACTCCCCCTACAGCGCCCTCCTCCAGGCAGTCCTCTGCCACCTCCATCTTCTGAGCTCTGGCTTGTGCTTTTGGACCCATATTGCAGCTATTAATATGGTCCACCTCCACTAACGAAACGCCACATCCCATTTCTGACACCAAAATGTAGAGGTGGCAAGGCAATGTGAAGGGGACCAAATGGAAAAAACAACCACACGAGCCTTCAATTGTTTTCATAGCTTTGAATATATTCTCTCTTTTTTCTGGTACAGAGGGTTTTTGTCATGCTCACCAGCAACACATTTAGAAATAACCACCCGAGCCTCTCAACGAACCCCTCCTTAAATAGATGCTGGTCATACCATCACCAATAAAATGTAAAAGGTCTTCCCACCGTGACACAGCCCAGCTACAAAAACCTATACAGTGAAATACTGCAGTTATTTTGACACACCTCACAAATATCTGATCACAAAACACCCCCCAGCTAAACAATATCCCAACTAACTAAATCAAATCAAACTGAAAATTCAGCCCCCCCCCCCCCCCCCCAGCTCTCATCAGATGGTTCAACCCACTATCAGTGAGTGATTGATCACTTCGCTGGTGTAGTCTGGAAATATCATCACCTTGTTTCCTTTATACTCGCAGCCTTTTTGCATCCTGCAGCGACGCAGGTTCAGCTCCTTCTCCTGAAAATGATGAATGGCCAGGATAGTGCGTGGTTTAGCACCAGCAGTTGGTTTCGCTTGTAGTGAGTGGTGTGCAAGATCAACTTTTATCGGATGTGGAAAGTGCTCCTTTCCCAGCAACTCCGGGATAAGCCTAGAAACAAAGTCAGTGGGCATACCTTTTTCCTCGTCCTCAGGTATGCTGACAATTTTGATATTGTGTCTGCAGGACCGGGCCTCTAAGTCCTGGAGTTTGGTTTTGAGTTGGTTGGCGTGCTGAGTCAGGTCCAAACAGGTCCTTCTATGTGCTCGTCCAAGGCATACGTCGCTTGTTCTTGACCTTCTATGCGGTTTTTCATCTCTTTCTGCTCCAAAAGGAGCGACTGAAGTCTAGCCTCAAAAGTATCAAACCGCTCATCAATCTTCCCCATTATAGACGTGGCCATTTCCCGACATATCTCCTTGCATAGGGTGTAGGCTCTGTCTTCGTGGGGGCCAGCCTCTGGTTCGGTAGGGCTACTAGTGCTAGCATTAGCCCCGCTAGCGGTGTTGCTAACATAGCCCTCGATGGTTTTATTCTTGCTTGGAGGGTTCGTTTTCAGTCTAATTGCGCAAAAATGGACAGCGTAGATCAGCCTGGAAATATTTACCCGCAGAAAATATCCGCCTGTGTAAGAATTTATGGTGGTGTTCAGTAAAAATCTGAGTTTTGGTGGAGAGCTCCGAAAAACATGTCTACATCCTACCGCTGCTCACTAGCGCCCCTGGGGTGCCTGTTTCTAAGAAGGTAGCGCATGACTGTTTCCTATGGGCTCAAAATGTGGTCATAAATATTTTGTACTTGTAAATCAGTTTTGTACTTGTAAATCAGGATTTGTATGTGTAAAAAGAATTTGTGTGTGTGTAAAAAAGATTTGTATGTGTAAAAAAGATTTGTATGTGTAAAAAGAATTTGTGCGTGCGTAAAAAAGATTTGTATGTGTAAAAAGAATTTGTGCGTGCGTAAAAAAGATTTGCATGTGTAAAAAGAATTTGTGCGTGCGTAAAAAAGATTTGTATGTGTAAAAAGAATTTGTGCGTGCGTAAAAAAGATTTGTATGTGTAAAAAAGATTTGTGTGTGTGTAAAAAAGATTTGTATGTGTAAAAAGGATTTGTGTGTGGACTTAGCCAAAAACCCCCCTGCAAGTCACAAGTACGAATTTTGACCCTATTTTTCTTCCTTTCATCTGATTGGTCAATGTCATGTCAATCACAAATGTAACAATCCAATCAGAGAACAGATGGGTTTGGCTGTCGGAGGGGCGCTTTTTTGAACTGCAGGTCTTTGAAGGGAATAAATGCCCTTTTACATGCCAGCCCAGCGTTTTCCTTCATCACCATGAAGGAAAACAGTCTGTGGTCGTCCGAGTTTGGTGATTTTTGTGTCACAGGTCTACTGTTTAATACAGCGCTGCGGACCGCGGGGGGGGGGGGGGGGCAGTGTTTTGGAAATGACAGTCTTCATTACAAAGCTTTCTTCGTTATGAATTAACATACATGTTTTTATTGAACATTTGAAGAACTAGCAAAAAAAACAGAAACTCTTGTAGAGGACATAAAGTCAGAGATAGAAACGACAAGGAGCAGGTGCATCTAGTACAGGTAGAGCTGCTGCAAAAACCCACAGAGCTCAGCAGCCAGCGCAACAAATTCTGGATCCTTTGCTTTTAGTTAGCAGTTAGCATTAGCAGCACATCCTGCGTCCGATGTGAAAGGACCTTTATGCTGCGCACTGTGACTCACAGCAATGGTCCCGGATCAGCCCTGACTTTGTGTTAAACTAATCCTAAAGTAATAATGGTATTTCTAACCACTGACATACCACAACTTTATCCTTTCAACAGCTGCGGACCTAGCTGCTATCGGATATTTATATAGAGATCCTCCAGCTTCAAACTGTATTACCCTTCAAGGACCTGCAGTTCAAAAAAGTGCCCCTCCGACAGCCAAACCCATCTGTTCTCTGATTGGATTGTTACATTTGTGATTGACATGACATTGACCAATCAGATGACAGGAAGAAAAATAGGGTCAAAATTCGTACTTGTAACTTGCAGGGGGGGTTTTGGCTAAGTCCACACACAAATCTTTTTTACACATACAAATCTTTTTTACGCACGCACAAATTCTTTTTACACATACAAATCTTTTTTTACACACACACAAATCTTTTTTACACACACAAATCTTTTTTACGCACGCACAAATTCTTTTTACACATACAAATCTTTTTTACGCACGCACAAATTCTTTTTACACATACAAATCTTTTTTACACACACACAAATCTTTTTTACACATACAAATCTTTTTTACACACACACAAATTCTTTTTACACATACAAATCCTGATTTACAAGTACAAAATATTTATGACCACATTTTGAGCCCATATGTTTCCAGTTACCAAAAGAAGGTAATTAAGGACCAGAAGAGTCACGTTGTCAGAGCCATTTTATGTTTTTGGTGCTATTGCAACTTGTCAGCACAAGAGGGAGTAGTAACGCTACTTGCAACTGTCTCCACACCCATTTAATCCAGGTTCAATGGTGCTCAAGTGTGATGAGATGGAACAGAGGCAAATAGTTTTTTGACTGTGTATCATCATGTAAGGTTGTGTTGGATATGAAAAATTGAAATAGAGGCAAGTGTTGTATGGACATTGTCAAAATTAGAAGAATAAATGATACATTGTTTTATTTCAAAGAAATGGTTAATGGATACTTATTTTGTATGCGTCACAACACCTGTCATTTCATCATCTGTGGTGGTTGATCTTTCATTGGCGAAGTCTGGCTCTACATAAGCCAAAAACTGCCTCTTTGGAGAGTTTTGGAACAAAAGAGATTGCGCTGGATTGTGATGCTGTTACTGTTGTCCTCCACCTGCTGCGCACCAGGGCTGTTGGAGCTACGTCTCATGGAGGTCAACTGGACATCAGTGCATCTATGATGGCCAATGCAAAGGTATGTGTATTGCTACAAAACCAGGGAATGGCCATTCATGTTTAAAGTGTGCACACGTACCTTAGAATGCAAAAGAGCAATGCATTAGCTACCAACTGAGTGACCTTTAATCTTGAAGGCAAACAGATTAAAAAAGGTCTGATTGTTTAAAAAACCATAGAAAAACACTGCGATTCTGATCCAGAACCTTTGCCTGTGTCTGATACTGAACTCGAGGTTGGATCTTCTGATCTAGTGCCTACTGTTTTAATGACCGAGAAAAGACTCATGGAAAAATTTGCTGATTTGCAAAATGAAAGAAAGATTAAATTTCAGAAGGCTCGATGAATGAAATTTCTTTTGTTAAAGAGGTAAAAGTTACGCTTGAAAAATATAATATTTTTGTTGATGATCCTAAAACCCAACATGAAGTTTTGATGACTTATTTGCCAAAGGATGAGTCTGAAAGACAAGAAATTGGTTCAAGATAAAAATGCTTAATGAGTGACTGAAAAGGAAAGGTGTTGTTCAAACAAATGAAAGTGGTCTTGAAAATGAACAAGAGTGTTTATAATGTGGGGTGTAAAGAATCAGGCAAAAGCAACAGGCCCTCCACAAGGTCTGCAGTGCTCCAAGGCAGTAATGGCTGCAGTTATTGCTCATGCAGCTGTGTTAAAGGAAAAGCATGCATTGGGGAAAAAAAAAAAAAAGATCAACTGAGATGGCAAATGTAGAACCTTGAAACTGAAGTTGAAATTGTAGCATCCACAGCTAAACTTGGAGTATTTGATGCCTCAGATTACAGCAGCATTTTTTTTTTCAACTTGTCATTCTGATGCAGGGGTCTCAAACCCACTGCTGGGACTGTCATCTCATGTGAGGGCCACTTTAGTGTTCAAGTTGTACAAAAAACAAACAAACAAGAAAACACCTACAGATATTTCGAAAAGTGTATTTTTTTTTATTTTTTTTTTTAAATGTAAAATAATGTATAACAAAAAACCCCTGCAAACGTGAACACATTTTCCCCCCTCACTGTTAACTAACTGAAGCCTTTCATTTAACTACCAAATAAACACATTGGTACTCTCTTTCTGACCAGATATGTGACAGCACTTGTGCTATAATTTTGTTAGTATTGAACAAATTAAAGATGTAGACATGAGTGTACAGATACATTTTTGACTCTCTCACTGAACTAACACAGCCAATCCCTTAAAATGTTTGTACTCTCTGCTCATATTGTAAACAGATTTGTTCCAGATTAACTAGCGTCACAAATTAACTGGTCAAGGTCAAACAGATGTGTATTAGACTTGCTTTTCAGATGCCACTACTGACTAACCGGGAAATAAACACTGAATATTTTATCTGTGACATTTGTGAGGCTAATTTAAACACAGCCCGTTATTCTTATTGCTTTTGACCAACAGTGCCAAAACCTAACCCACTCACTTCCCCTCACACTGGGTGTGAGTGGAGCCACCTGGTAGTCCATCACAACGTGCAAGAATTTGGTGATATTCACATGCACTAGACGACCGCGAAAACGAGTTGACGATCTGGAGAACCTTGTCTTAGTTATCATTCCCCCCACATTTTATTACTCCGATGTGATGTCAGCATTATCGCTTCACAACTAAAGCGTGCAGTTTACTTTGTGTACACTCAAAAGGAGTCCTAGCACCACCTGTGGCCAAGTGCAATAGGATACAATCAGATTAAATTGTGACACATCTGCAACTGGCTCTATCACCACATTTTAATTCCCGTTTCACGCACAACACATTTGTAACTTTTAATGATTTCTGTTCCTGTGTCTTGCAAATAAACCATTTAACTAAATGTTAAGAGATTTTTTAGGATTTTAGGATTTTTATTATGTTATGCTTAAAAGTACATTTCATTATCTAGATGTGTTTGCTCTTTCAGTGTTCGGCTTAAATGGGGAAGTTACACTTAAATGGGGAAGTGCAGACTCAACAGGAAGCCTGCACAGTTCTATTTTATCTCTTCCTGTACGTCTCTGAGAATGCTATGAATAAAAAGGCTGACAACTATTGCACGGTGTGCGAGTCTCCCTGAGTCTCACCCGTGTACACGTTAAACCTGTCTGAGCGTTTTTATTCTGACCTGAGTTGCAATACAGGAAAACTCCTGACATTTCTTGGCCCTTCGAGCCGGATGGGACACAGCACTTTTGTGTGACCCCACAGGAAAGCCTCATCGAGTCCTGACGTCGTGAGAAGCCCACGCTGAAGTCTGTCGACAGCTCCTGTCCAGGTACAGGATAAAGTCCAGAGACGTGAATTCGGGTTCTGGCCAGCGTTTTTAAAAGTGGTCCACGGCGGTGGGGGTCGATGAGGTAGACCTGAGAGACCGGCAGTGAATCAGCAACCAGGTGAATATTAACACTCTGAGACACCTCGCGTAAAACGTATAGGCTCGCCCAGAGGGGCTGGTAGCATTTTAAAATAAAATAGAGCTCGTCTGGGACTGGTAGCTCCCCCGTAGTGGGTAAAGGTAGCGCACGTATAAAGGTATTGTTTTGTTTTTGTATTGTTTTATTTTTGTTGGTGGAATAAGTTGATTTTACAGCACAATAAGGAGGCTGAACTATTCCACTATTTTGTTTGCTGTTGGCCACCCAAGTACTGGTGAAAAGAGAGAAACAGGTCGTGTTTCATCACGTAAAGCTGACACCGCTTTCAAGAATAGCTTGAAAGTAGAAGGCCGTGTCAACTACCTCTCTCGATTCTCGTGCCAGAGAAGGTGCCGCAGTTGTGTAGTTGTAAAGGATTAAAATGGGTAACGAAGCTTCAAAACTCACTGCTGACGAGCAGTGGTTAGAGAGTGGTTAATAATGACATACTATTAATAAGAAGAGGCACCTCAGTCAGTTATGATGTGAGGTGGAAGATTGTTGAAAGTAGTCTAAATCAAGCTCAAGGTTTGCTCAAACTCAGTACAATGATATATGAGATGAAGAAAATAAGGAAATAACTACACTAATCAGGTGCATAGAGACACTTGACCTGCTTGTAAACCTGTCATCTTAGATGAGACTTTGTTAGGATGAAGAGCAAACCTATACTGACAACTAATGAGAAGCTGAATTAAATATGTGGACACTACCAAGCTAATGAGGAGCGGTGACGCGCATGGAGATTGTTGCTTTCGGTTTAGAGTGTTATTTAGAGTGTTATTGAGCTTTATCACTATTATTTGCGAATGTTGCTAAATACCTGTGACTGAGATGCTGGTTTTGCTCACTACAATTGTATAAATGGAGTTTGAGTAGTAGGTTTTGAGTGATTGGGTGTGATTTGTACAAAAATAATAAAAAAAAAAAAGTAATAATAACACTACAAAGGTTCATAGTAGAGTGAACGAGTGGAAGTTTGAGAGAAAAGGCAGTGTGTGTGATGATTCCTGATGTCTGAAAGGGCTCTATTTAGAAGTGTGAGTGTGACATAAAGGTGTTGGTTTTAGATCAAGATTTAGTAGAATTAAAGAGGGTTTATAGACTATGAATACAAAGAAAAACAAAAGAGTTCGATTAGTCTGCAGAAACAGGAAATATGTGTGCCTGTGGTGTGTCAAGACAGCTCACAGAGAGAAACAGACGAGTTAAACTCTAAGAAGATGAAGCGAATGAATGTTTTAGGAAAAGTAATGATAATGATATTAATTGTATGCTTTAGTGTGTCAATACAGGTGGATTTCTCTCAACCTGGAACCTTGAGTACAGCGTCAAAAGCATAGATTAATTGGGAAAGTGCGAGTGCGAGAATACAGGGTATAATTGGGTTGAAATTGAAGGCTTACACTGTCACACATCAGAATTGCTGTATGCTGTATCACGCGCTGACCTTCACAGCACCCCACAGGCTGGTGTCGTTGATATCTTTGTAGACGGTTCAGCGTCCAAAAGTAGCCTTGGGCGGAACTGTGTAGGTTATGCGGTAACCACAGTAGACACAATTTTAGAAGCAAAAGCACTAACTTCCTCACACTCTGCACAGAGTGCAGAACTCACAGCTGTCATACATGCCTGTTCCCCTAACCCAACTGCAACATGGAAATCTTTTGAAGGCACTGTTGGAAGTGTTTATATTGCCAAAACAGTTAGCATTTTGTAAATGTGCTGCACACCAGAAAGGCTGCTCAGAGGTCACTGAAGGCAATAACTTCGCAGATCAAAGCCGCAAAAGCAGCAGCACAACAAACTATAGACACATTAATGTCTGACTCCTCAATGCAAATACCACTTGATCTGCTTATGAATGAACGAAAAGCCGCACCAACTACAGAACAAAGGAAATGGTTAAACTGTGGAGCACAGCTAGAAGGTGGTTTGATGACTTGTAATGGCAAACCAATACTACCAAAGTCCCTACACAAATCAGCAGCATTATTGTCAACAGGAGGGGGGGTAGGAGTGGTAGATAAAATTTCGGAAATTTGTCGGAACATGCATGATTTGCCAAAAACATAATGCACATGATGCACACCACCTCATCCTTTTCATACGATCCACATGGATTTTATTGAGCTAAATGAATGCCAAGGCTCAATATACGCTCTAGTGATCATAGACGTGATCTCAAAATGGCCAGAAATCTATCCAGTAAAAAAGCAGACGCCATCTCAGTAGCAAAATGTTTGTGCAACCATTTCATTCCAACATATGGCATCCCCACTCTGATAAGATTGATCAGACAATGGGACACATTTTATTAATGAAGTAATCAGTAAGGTCTCTGAAGCACTAGGATTTAGCATCAAACACCCGTGGACCACAAAGTGCCGGACTAGTGGAAAGAACTAACGGCAATAAAACAGAGACTGAGAAAATGCATGGAAGAAACAGGGAGACCATGGCCTGAGTGTATAGGCCTGGTAAAAATGTGGATGAGACTGACACAAAGTTCTCAGAAACTCACACCTTTTGAAATCATTCACGGTAGACCATTTCCACTACCAATTACAAGTGAGCCTATAGATAAGTCAATAAGAGAAACTACACTAGCCGAATGGATGACTAAATTACTTGAAAATAAAGAGATTGTTCTAAACAACTCTCCAGTGTCTTGCAGGTTGAAACCAGGTGATTGGATCATGATCAAAGTACTCCAAAGGAAAAATTGGAGTTCACCAAGGTGGGAAGGTCCTTATCAAGTGCTACTCACCACACCTACTGCCTGCAAAATAGCAGAAAGACCGTCTTGGGTCCATCAAAGCCACTGCAGAAAAGTGAGTGACAACCTAAACGTTTAGACGCCGACACCCCTAACTCCTGGTGATCTATTGGTGGAGGGAGGGCTGATTGGGTACACCCCGCCTTCTTCTTCTTGCCGGTAGTCTACTCATCAGAGGTCACAGGTGTGTATGGTCATCATGAAGACACTCGTCCTCCTAGTGGCTAATGTTGCACACCTGGTGAGTTTATTAACACTCACCCGAAAGAAAGAAGATGAACAACACCACCTGCAGACAAGATGGACACATGACAACTCACATCTTCGTGACATGACACAAGACCACATTCATCCATGGATGAACAACGCATGGTATCGATATATACATGACAGCACACCCAGAAAAGACTGCTATGTTTGCTCCTATATGCCCCCAACGACGCAGTACGCCACCTTGTACGCGAAGGCAATGGACATAATTCAGGCAAAGTGTGCCGCAAGCTACGCCAGCCTTGGGTATCAATTCCAGGGAATCGTGGTCAACCATGAGGAACCTCTCCAGATAGAACTACGAAATGGCACATGTGACGAATGGTTCTGGGTTGACCTGAAAGTGAAGCGCAGAAGTAAGGCTAAATCATTCCCAGTCTTTCTCGAAAACAATGGGAATTTGAGCCTCACCCGTGTACACGTTAAACCTGTCTGAGCGTTTTTATTCTGACCTGAGTTGCAATACAGGAAAACTCCTGACACTAAATTAACCTGTATGGTGTGATATTGCATCGAGTGAAGTTCAATAACTTTTTATTTTTTTTTGTACACAGCTCTGGTTAGGTGCAAATGTCATGTGATGGAAAGTCCCGAACAGCAGAATTTAACATCCTGTGGTGTCACTGTATGCAAGATGGCTATAATGGTCATGGTGTATTGTATTTGAATAAACAAAGATTCTAAATAATAGAAAATGGTCAGCTTGTAAAACAAATTCTATCAGGGAAAACAACACAGTACCCTGTTGACCAAGAGGGAGTTGCCAGGCTAAGACTGGATACACTCTCTCTGCTCAATAACTCAGCTATATCCCAGAAACGGCTGGATATTCATTTAAAATATTTATATGTATAAGCTAACCTCTCTATAGTTGTGAGTATGCTGAGAGGAAGAGCGTCAGCATGGTCTGAAGCCTATTTCACATTTTGTTCAGTTTTTTCCTGCCCATATAATGAGTTTCTAAATAAACTGAAAAAGGCCCCACTCACCCAGTCTCTGGATATGTGTGAATGTTAGTTAGTAAGCATTTAAAATCCTAGATGAAAGAGCTTGTGTTAATGGGTGAATGTGGCATGTTGTATTAAGTGCTTTGAGTACTCCGGGAGAGTAGAAAACCACTATATAAGAATCAGTCCATTTACCATTTACTATGGAAAAGCACATTCAAGAGTCATTGGCAGCAGGCCCTTCCTTTTCTCTTCCCAGTAGGCGCTGTTATCTTTCTTTGTAGCCAAGAAAGATAAAACACTATGTCCATGTATTAATTGGAGGTTGTCCCATCTGTAACAACTGAAAAAAAAAAAAAAAAAAAGATAATAACAACAAAGGTCGATCAAATGGACCAATACGGCAAGGCCGTGATGATCCACTTGGTAAAGTAAATCTGTTGGATATCTTTGTTGGCCCTCAGACAACAATTCTGATGGCTAAAGAACCAAACGGGACAGGCAAAAAACCCCAAAAACAAAACAAAAAATCTCAAGCAACCTTTCACCTCCACATCCATTCTGGTTCACCCCGATACCAAAAAACTGTTTATTGTTGAGTCCAGGGTTGAAGCAGTTCTCTCCCAGCACCCAGGCCCTCATGGTAAGCTACATCCTTGTGCTTTCTTTTCTCACCATTTAACCTAACTGAGTGCAACTCTGATGTAGGAGACTGGCTGTGAAGCTAGCCTTGGAGGAATAGTGGCACTGGTTTCGAGGGGGCTGAACAACCATTTGTAATATCGTCAGATCATAAGAACCCGAGTTACTTAAGAACCACTAAAAGACTCGATGCCCGCCAAGCATCTTGATCCCTTTGGTTGATTTGACTTTTTTATACACCAGCTACTGGTAGACAGGGCAGTTGCTGGAGACTGCAAGACTAGGCTGACCAACCTGTGCACTGCCTGGATTGATTACAAGAAAGCCTATGACTCAATGCCCCACACCTGGATCCTGGAATGCCTAGAATTGTACAAGATCAACAGGACCCTGAGAGCCTTCTCAGGAACTCACTGGGGATGTGGCGAACAACACTAGAGGCCAACTTGATGGCTATCTCTCCTATGGGCTTCAAGTGGAGAATCTACCAAGGAGATACTGTCCCCACTACTGTTGAGCACAGCCTGAACCCCCTCAGTGAGATCACTGAGAAAACTGGCTATGGATACCGACTACAGAACGGAACAATTGTCCAGTACCATGGTCCAGGATGAGACAACGAACATCAGGAATGATTAATGGAAGTTTGCCACAACCGATAGCATGCTCAGCGAATACCTCAGGCAGCAGAAACCCGAGCGAGAGGGTGAACCATCATGGAAAAACAGGCCCCTGCATGCTATGTACCGCAGATAGAGGAAGCGGCTGACATCCAGAAATCCTACCAGTAGCTGGACTGATAGACAGCACAGAGGCACTAATCATGCCAGTTTCTGAGAGTTAGCGACTCACGTGATGGGCGACTCACAGGACAACAGTTTGAAGCACAGCTTAATTGTGGTCATAGTAAGCAAGTCTTAGTTTTAAACTGTGAAGAGAACACTTCAAGCTGCAAGTTTGACAGGATGAGTTGCAGCAAGAAAGCCATTGCCAACACGTCAGAATGAGACAAAGAGGCTTGCCTGGGCCATGTAACTGAAGCTGAACATCCTTAAAACAAAAGAACTCATGGAGCTCAGGAGGCACAGACAGGTCCACTGCCCTCTCAATATAAATGGAGAACAGGTGGAATCTGTCTCCGCCTTCAGGTTTTTGGCCACGCACATCTCCACCATTTCCACCTGAACCCACAACACCAACGCCCTGGTAAAGAAGGCCCAGCAGTACCTGCACTTCCTCCTTGTCCTGAAGAAGAATAACTTCAACTTCAACCAGAAGCTTCTGCTGGCCTTCTACCAATCATTAGTGGAAAGCGTTGTCTTCTACTGTCTGGGTGTTGGGTATGCAGGGGCCATAACTGAGAACAGAAAGGCTGCGCAGAAGGTAATTAACACTGTCCAAAAAATCTTCTCTCTGCCACCAGTGGAGGCCATTATCAGATCCTCCAAGGCCATCACAGGTGAGCCCTTGCACCCTGCCCACGACCTTTTTGACCTACTGCACTCTCTTTGGTGCCTAAGATCAGTTAGGTCCCACACCTCCAGGCTCACAAACAGCTTCTTCCCCTTCCCCATTCAGGCTGTCAGTAAACACTATCCCTCACACCCCACCCCTGCCCACCCACCTCACTAATATGAGCCATGGTCTGAGTCAGCGGTCCCCAACACCCAGGCCACGGACCGGAGTGATTTGGTACTGGGCCATGAGAGTTGAGGCTCGGGTGTGAAATTTATGGTTTTCAGGGTTTTTATCGTTAACTCGGTTTCCCTGGATCTTTTCCAGTGTGTTATGAATACATTTTTTATATATTTTCATGTACTTTATATTTGTTTTGTAGTTGTGTATCTTATTTTGAAAGAAATGTTTACGCATTACCATAGCGACCAGAGAGCATTAAGGGGCAGAGAGGAGGATGTTACTCTCAATGTTTCTGGCGCATTTCAGGAGGAGGCTGCTAATAAAGTTACACAATTACACAGTGAATTTATGTTTATTATTATATTTACAAAAGACCACAGTTTTTGTTTTGGTTGTATTGTTTTATTTTGTTGTATTTATCCGTAACACCTTAAAGGCCGGTCTGTGAAAATATTGTCTGACATTAAACCGGTCCGTGGCGCAAAAAAAGGTTGGGGACTGCTGGTCTGAGTAACCCCCCATCACTCAGGCCTCTCACACACAGACTCTATTCAGACCAAGTCTTTATTTCTAACAGGTACATACCGGTACATAGTCTAAGGAGCTTGGAAAGAAAAGCATCTGGACTGCTTTAAGTTGCTTGAAGATGTTTCACCTCTCATCCGAGAAGCTTCTTCAGTTCAAGGGTCAAATGGGGGACTCTCACGTGTTGTTGTCATCACTATAACAGAAAGGAAGTGTACTTTTATCATTTGAGGTTTTTCTTGAGTCTTGTTTAGAAAATTTGATTTTCCTAATTTGTGTGAAATAACATGCCCTTTTTCTGTGGCCATGCCCTTAAATTTCCTGACTAAGAAGAATAATTTAGGATTAACAACAAAAACTTTTTTTGATAGCATAAACATGTGTCTTATAGTTCTCAGAGGGCACTACAGTGGCCCTTATAGGCCAGAAATAGAAATGACACAGAAAAGGCTAAAAGAAAAAAATCAGAAAAGAAAATGGTAGTGTTTTTGGGAACTCAATAATTTGACGGACCAGATGCAGAAGTGTGGTGGTGGATTTTTTTCCCAAAAAGGTGGAAGGCCCAAGGAGGATGGCCAAAGAGTAAACTTATTATTATTATGATTATTATGATTATGATTATTATTTTAGGCATATATACAAATATGGCAATTTGCATTCTACAGATACAAAAGGTACAATCAATTACAACAAGATTACAATACTCAATACTAAGAAAAAAAAAACAAATGGTGAATATGGACATCTGTGCAGATGTAAGCAAATGAACAGGATGTAACACTAAATTAAATGCCACAAATGCGAAGCCAAAAAAGAAGGAAAAAAAACCCAAGGGGGAAATGTATTTTATCTCAGCTATCCAAATCAGTGGGAAGATGCTTTAGAATATCATGTAGTTTTTGTGGCTTGTTTTTTTTAAGTAATTTCAAAGATTCTATAGATCATTTCAATTCCTTAAAAAAAATAACAGGCTACTTTTGTGTATGAAAAATTTAACTAAACATAAAACAGTGTTACAACACAGTTCGTCTTTCTTATCTTGTGAAATCAAACCAAATGTTATATGGTCTCTAGAGAAAGAATCATGGAGTGATGAAATCTTTGGTTTCATCCAGTAATGAACATCAACCCAGTATGTCTGTGTAAAAGAACAAAAGAAAAATGTATGTACTGTGCTTTCAACTTGATTTGTATAAAATGAGTACATGTTGTCATTATTTTAAATCTTAATATTAAATCTTATATTAATGCGAACATTAAGCAATTCTTTAGAGGGATAAATGTCATTCATTATCCAAAAATGTGTTTCTTTTGTTTTGGGGGGAGTATAGTAAGTTTTAAGTGCATTGCTCTAAATCTGTGAATTGAATCTTTAATATATTTATGTAGGATGTCATTCGGATTTTGTCTTCCGGGGAATAATTGATCTGGTAAACAGCTTCTTACGAAACTGTTGTTCCATTTCTTGTTTAAAAGGGGTTTTCCTTCAATTGCCAGTGAGGTGCGCTGTGGCACCATAGGTTGTTGTGCCTTTATATTTTTCGTTAGAAACACAAACTCTTTGGTAGTGCTTTACATAATTTAGTGAAATTATTAGGCATTAAAATTGTATTTAGTAACAAAATTATCATAATCCAATAAGTTACCATTAGTGTCCATTAGATCAGCTATAGACAGGGGTGCACATAAGTGGTCCGCAGGTGCACATTCGCTGTCAAAATAAAAGACAGCGAATGTCAAAATAAAAGACAGCGCATTCGCTGTCAAAATAAAAGACAGCGAATGTCAAAATAAAAGACAGCGCATTCGCTGTCAAAATAAAAGACGTGCACCAGATAAGAAGTTGCAACGTGCGTTTGCGTACATTTAAAAGGCACTGTTTTTGTCCGCTAGAGTGAGATTATCACAGCGTATTCTGCATCACATCTCTGTGCGTTCATCATTTGTTTGAAGCCAGCTCACCTCCTGCAACCACTTTTCCGAGAATACGCGCTTCTTTTGTGGTTCGGACTCCTTCTGACTTTTCTTTGGAGGTGGAGGAACACCAAAGTAATTGCTTAAAGGAGCTTGCTTCTTCGACATCTTTAGGCGTTCTAAACAAATGTCTGTCCTCCTCCAGAAAATCTTATGTACGCAAACGTGCGTTGCAACTTCTTATCTGGTGCGCATTTTTTATTTTGACAGTGGATGCGCTCCTGCGGACCACTTATGTGCACCCCTGCATATGGAAGTGTTTACACTACATTCGCTTCCTCCATCATCTTGCCAGCGTCTCGCCTCTCACTCATTTATGTAGCAATATAAATTTTCCAGTAACAAAAAAATGAAAACGTTACTTTTGGCCAAATGTTGTTATGTGAAGTTAGTGATGTTAGTATTTAGTGGGGCTCGTGTTCCAGTTGCTTTTAAAGCCTTTATTTTAGAATGCACGCCATTCAAAGATTGACTTTAACCTTAAGCCCATTTTCCATTCTATCCTTGTACAAATGTAAAATGAGCTTTACAGAGAGATTACAATTTCATGCGCAATGCCAGTATATTCACAAACAGAACAAGCGGAAAAACGTAGACAGGTTGGGAATTGTGCCTAAACCTTGGCAGAAAACCATGGAGGACAGGAGGACCGTGACACTCAGCTACTTACTTTTAAGCCCCTTTTCCATTAGTACCTACTTGGATCAACTTGCCATGGATGGACTGGTATACAGGAAGTACTCAGGTACTCAAGTATAAAAGGCAGTGGAAGGTTCTATATTCAGAAAGAGTATGTAAATATCAGCACCAGAATGTACTTGAAAATGTCATATTGTTTTCTTCAGTAATATGAAACATAGTGTATTTTGGATTAATAGTACTGCAGTTTGTTCCTTGTATTTGCTGTAGATGTTTATTTGCTTTATATATTTTAAGGTAAGTTCATCTATAGTGTTACATCTTTTTTTTTTAAGGATGCTAAGAGTTTGCATCATCTCTGTCCTGTTAGACCCATTTAGCAAAAATCAGCCCGATTACAGCTTATTTTTCAATCTATTCTATATGAATTAAGACAGTTACGATATGGTCTGACTTTTCTCACCCAATAAAGGAATCTTTAATATATTAATTAATATTTAATTTTTCAAAAACTAGTGCTGTTGAAATTAACGCTTTAACGCAAATTAATCTGCCATCACGGTCAACGCGATTAAAAAGTTTTTTAACGCAATTAACGCATCTGGAGTGCAGAATGACACAAAATCCCTGAAGTGTTTCTGTCCACGCATTTCGGGCAGTTTTGTCCAAGTAGAGTTACCTTCGCACATGCACAACTGGGCAGTTGATCTGGTTGTGACGGGCAGCTGAACCAATGAACTCGATCTGGAACATGATAAACGCACATTGGCCCTCTCGATGGGAAATTTCAGTATTAAAAAAAATAAAAAGATGGAACAGTCGGAGAAGAAATTTTCTTTTCACCGAAGCACTTCCAGCCTAAAATATCACATTGACACGAAGCATACGTTAGTTGGGGATGCTGCTAGGACTTTTGCTAACACGTCACCCAGCATGCGACAAACCACTCACGGAGCATCAGGGACTCAGTAGGTCTACCTCGGAAAGATTGACTGACACAATTGCCAAATGGATTGCAACAAACTGCAGACCTATTAATATCGTTGAGAACACGTGCTTTACATAGCTTTGGTTCCTCATTTCAAAGACTTGAAGTGCCTCCCCAAGAGTGACAGAGAGAGTGGATACATGAGTTTTTTGTTAACGTGAATGTTCATGATATTCAATAAACATATTAAGTGCGTATATTTTTCCTTTTTTCTCAAGTCTGTTTGTTCATGCAAAATGAAATGCGATTAATATAGAATAAAAATGAATGATATTTAATTGTGATTAATCAAAATTAATCCACAGTAACCCTGTGATGAATCTGATTAAACATTTTAATTGTTTGACAGCACGACTATATATCATATATTAGTGTATACTTACCTATTAGTATAGAGGGTTTTTAAAAAGTTGTATTTCAAAGGAGATTGAAGAAAACTATTCAAATTCTCTTTGAATTTAAGCATACATTCTTTGTGTTTATTCTGCATTTACTTCATTATATTGCATAAATGTCAGTTACAAGCTTAAATATGAAGTTGAAAAAATGTAGTTGCAACCAGGCTATTGATCAAGTAATTGCGATTAATTACAGAAAATTGTGAGATTAATTAGTTAATTTTTTTAATCTGTTGACAGCACTATCAGAAACATACAAATGATTACAGCTGGCGAGTTTTCTTTTTACCTATATAAGTAAGCATTCAGACAAATGTAGTGGTGCCAACTATTTCAAGAACAATATTTGTCTCTTTCATAGATAATCCATCCTTACATAAGCTCTAAGAAATATTTGTCTTTGAGATGATGAAGATATAAAGTGATATGAAATAGAAATAAATGCACCTTGAATGTTTGCTGAATCTCAGTATTTAAAACAGAGTTAAATTTGACTGCTGTATTTTTTAAAATTAAATACATTTAATGTGTTAATACAATAAATGTAATGTTGGACATATTATTATTAAATTATATTACCAAAGTGTGACAGACATTGGTCTCTTAAAGTATGTTAGCTCACTGTTGTTTATCTGTCTCTCTGCCTCAGATGTATCACATACCAATGTGAACCTTCAGTAAAAGTAAAAAATAAGATAAAATTAAGATTAAGAAGGTTCCTTAGTGTTGTGAGGAAAAAATGTTCTGGATAACTGCTTTTGTTGTGTAATTGGATTGCACTTTGTTTGGCCTCTACCCTAAGACCTGACCAACTTGGCCCATATGAAGGCTAAGCTTCTGCTGGTCTAGCTCGTAGGGACACTAAACCACGAAAACCCCATGACCATGTTAAGGTGGCACTTCCTCAGGGGGAAAACTGAAAAATAAAACAAGAAAAAATAAAATCAAATATTCCTCATCAGATTATAACAATTATTTACAATTGGATGGCTAATATCAAATATATTCAAACCCAACAATAACACTTCCCAGTATTTGCAATATTTAAAAAAGTTATTTAAAAAAATCAATTCACCAAATCTTGAAAACAAAACTGAAAAATAGAATAAAAAAATTACATAAAATATCCATATAGATCTTTACAAACAACAGCATAAGCTTTATCCTAATTGGATGGCCTAATTCTCAAATAAATTTGCAAAATAAAGTCAGAATAAATTAAGATCTCCCAATATAGCCAATATTTACAAAACTAAAACGGGTTGGTATAGTAATTTTTAAAAAACATTCACCATGTATTTTCCTACAATTCTCAAATTAATTATTCAAACAAAACAGATTTTGTCTTGTTTTAAGCTTGTTTGTTTTGCAAGGAACTGAACTCCACTCTCCTTTCTCCTCAATCCACTCGACAGCAACAGTCTCCTGCTACCCTTACAGATTCATCCACAAATATCCAAGTTATTTGTTATGGACGTCTCATGGGCCACGATCAGCAAATTCCTTTTTCTTTTTTGCAATATGGTATGACAATAGGGGGCTAGGACCTATCACACAGCATTAACTTTCTCTTTGTGAGCTGCTGGAAGTGAATAACCTTTACTAAAATCGCTGTGATTACATCAGTATATGAAATGAGGAAACTGTTGAGTGCAGAGTTGAAAGCTGGTCCTCTAGATGGCTCTATGCAGCAGACAGGCTCACATGAACAAACGCTTCTCTACCAGAGACTTTTAAGGGGGCATTGCCCCCTCTTGCCCCAGCGCAGAGCCAGCTGCAATTAGCAAGACTTCTGCCTTCTCTGAGTTTTAGTAAAATTGAAACTGCACATCAGCAGCTTTAAAAGTCGTGATGGAAAGTTCGGCTCTTTTCAGAGAGCCGGCTTCCAAAGAAGAGCTGGCTCTTTTGGCTCCCAAATGGCTCTTAATTTATTATCATCTGTAGCCTCATATTATAGCTTTACTTGGCAAATATGAATACTTTGTGTGTTGATAAACCCTTTTGCATTTAGTGTTTTTATGAGAAGGCTTATAATTGCCTAATTTTGTGTTTGTTCTGTTGCAAAAGCAGGCATTCTTACTTTTGTTTAATATTTTAATCATACTTTTAATTTTAATTTAACACAAAAACAAAACACTGCAAACAAATCCACAGAACAGAAACAGAACCAAACTCAGTAGCCAAACAGTTTGTCCTCAGTGCAGGTTGACATTCAGAAAAATCCGTGGCCTTAGCTTGGATGGGCTGATTTAGTTTCTTCTCTTAGTTAGTATCTGCTTCTTCTTTAAAATGCAGCCAGATGCTGTTTTTTTTATTACGGGTGTCAGTCATATATAAGTGTTTTTGTGCTGTCTACCATCGGAGAAACCTAAGGAGTGGCCTAGTCAGAGTCCTGTAAAAGACTTCCCACATAGCAGACAGGTCTGGCCCATATCTGTTGTCAAGCTGGCACTCCTGGCTGACCTCTGGCATGGTAACTGGTATGTCATCCAGATATGGGCCAGGCCTGGCGTAGATGGCACTGTTTATGTGATGGCATGGCACATCTGGCCCAATTGTGGTTTGGTTTATGTGGCCCAAGCTCATAGAAAACAGGTCTGGCCCGGGTCCGGCATCAAGCTGGCACTTCTGACTGACTGGTGTCATGGCAGGGTGTATGTCAACCAGATTTGGGCCAGGTCTAGCAATGATGGCACTATTTATTTTCCTATTTCAGTTAGAAGACCCAAATTCCATGTAGCAATACTATACTGCTATGGTAGCCAACGTTTCAAATGCAGGTTTGTGAGTGTACACTTTATCCAAAACCTAGTGAGGGTTTACTCGTGTTTACCACTGAGTGGCTGTAGCTCAGGAGGTCGAGCAGGTCACCTACTGATTGGAAGGTTAGTGGTTCGATCCCTGGCTCGTCATGTCAGGAACATCAGAAGCTCAAGAAAATTCAAGAGCTGAGAGAGGAGCTAAGATATGGAGGGTGAAGGTAACAGTGGTCCCCCCCCCCCAGGAGCAGTAAAGATGCTGCACAGGGCCCTCAAGCTCCCAGGCCTCTGGTAGAGGACAAAAGCTCGAAGGATAAAAGACCATCTGAAGGAGCGAGTGGGGAATTATACACACACACACACACACACACACACACACTTATTTCTCACTAATTTCCTAGATCTTTATCATTTCAACTGCTGCAACAAAAGGGGACATTCACAAATATTAAATAAATAAACTATTTTTGATCTCATGAGGGCCAGACTAGTAATCTGGCATACTGGGCATTTGCCTGATGGACTGACACACGTGTGGGCTGATGGGTGAATATATAATTTTTAAAATATAATTTGATATAGGGGTAGCATGGTGGCACGGTAGTTAGCACTGTTGCCTCACAGCCTGAGTTCAATTCCCCCATGAGGCCAGGGTCTTTCTGTGTGGAGTTTAGATGTTCTCACTGTGTTTGCGTGGCTTCTCCCAGGTACTCCCACAGTCCAAAGACATGCAGTTAGTGTGGATAGGTTAATTGGAAACACTAAATTGCCCACAGGTGTTAATGTGGTAGTGAATGTGAGTGCGATTGGTTGTCTCCTGTTATGTGTTAGCTCTGCGACAAACTGGCGACCTGTCCAGGGTGTACCCTGCCTCTCGCCCTAAGACAGCTGTGATAGGTTCCAGCGCCCCCCACGACCCTAAAAAGGATAAGTGGAAGCGAATGGATGGATAATTTGAGATAATTATATAGGCTATGTGCCAGCTTGAAGGGCTGTTGTGCACTAGCCCACCAGCACTGACAGCAACCCATTCGTTACTTTTCATTAGTAATGCTGAATTGCCCAACCAAATCACTTAAAGCAACCAGCCCCATCCCTACCGTCCTTTTCACAGAGAGAAAAAAATAAAGTAGAAATAGATACAGCAAAGTCCTCACTGCTGGTAGCACCAACTATAGAGAAGTGCAGGATAAGGGACAGCAGGAAACAACCCACAAGCACAGGGGCATATTAGATTTATCCAAGTAGTAGTAGTAAAAGGAACTTTGTACCACATTAAGGTAAGGGTGAATTTGGTTTTATTTCCAAAATATATATAAGTTCAGTGGTTCTTCCTATTACAAAAATATAAATGACAATAAAATCAGTTTTGCAAGGCTGCTTTTCTAATAACTGAAAGAAAAGACAACATAAAGTACCTAGCTAACTGTTAATGAAATGTATTTATTTTTCCCTAGCAAACATTTGGAATCTCTTTATTAGCACTGCTAACTTAGCAGGTCAGGCTTAGTGGGTTACAGATAGATTAAAAACATTAAGAATAATGTACAAACCTTCATTTTTATTTTAAAGTTTTGATTAAAAGCGTTTGCTAAAAGCAAAAAAGTAAATAAGCACAAAAGGGTATTAGCACAAGTATACTGACACACATGGCCTACATATTACACAAGGGAATACTTATGAATAGTTTTGTAATATCTACACAATAATGTAGCATGTAGCATTAGAATAAAACCTACATGTAGTATGCAGAGGCTGGGAACAGCAAATAGGGACTGAGATTACGATCTTCTGATGGAAAGGTGCTGTTCTCATGAGCCTGACGACGGTAGTACCTGCGGAGAGCAGGGCTGCCAGGGTGGCACTGTCTCACATGGAGGAAGTACTCATCAGGCCGGCTTGATGTATAACCACAATCCTCACACACAAAGATCTTGGAGCGTCTCTGGCGGTAAGCATACTGCTGATGTACGCCATGAATCTTTCTCATATGGGACTCCAGAGAGCAACGCTGTGTGAAAGCTTTCTCACACAGCTCACACTTGTAGGGACGGATACCTGTAGCAGTGAGAGACAAAAGACAGTTTCTCCTTTAAGCTTTCCACCAAGGGTGACATTGTCAGAGAGCTCATGTAATGACTGAACACAGATTTTCCATTTATTTACATTTTTGTTGTTGATTTCTGTTAATGCCAGTCACTTTAAAGTTACTGTAAATCCCACAAAGGAATTCTTGCAGATTTCAATCAAGTGTAAAAAGCTTGAAAAAAAAGTGACTGGACTTCTTAAAGTTTTTTTTTAAGACGTTTCAACTCTTATCCACGAAGCTTCTTTAGTTCTAAAACCAAATGATGGAGACTCCCGGGTATTTAAACCCTAGCGCAGGGGTGGGGAACTCCAGGCCTCAAGGGCCGGTGTCCTGCACGTTTTAGATGTGTCCTTGATCCAACACAGCTAATTTAAATGGATGAGAGGTGAACGATCTTTAAAAATCTTGAAGAAGTCCAGTCACTTTTCTTTCCAAACTCCTTAGATTATCATGAACTGGATGACTAAGAACCTACACAGACATTTCAATCAAGTGCAACTAATGTTACACAGCAAACGCATTAATCCCTTAATTATATTATCAGTAACGTGTATAATAATATGTACTCCCTTGTAATAAAATTGATTGTGATTCTTTTAATTTGATAAAGATTAGTGGATTCAACAAAATACATTTAGAACATTCCTAACCTGTGTGTGTTCGCATATGTCTCTTTAGGTCAAAGGTATCATTGAATCCTTTGCCACAGAACCGACAAGGATGCCTCTTCACCAGGCTGTGGCACTTCAAGTGGCGGGTCAACATGCGTTGTAGAGGGAAGATCTTGTGGCACACTGAGCAAACAAAGTCACCTGAGACAGGGGAAGCACGGGGACGTGGCTGATGGGAAGAGAACTACTGAATAAATATGACAAAACTTCACTGTAACAATCATCTTTTCTCTGCTCTGTTTAGCTTACAAGTAACAAACAGGATTACAAATTGCTAATACATGGTACAGTGTACCAAGACACCAGTACACCTTCCATGCAAATAGTTCCTTTATAAGCCATTAAATCATAATGAGTGGGTATGCAGTTCTTGAATTGATCCTATATCTACATCTTATCTGTGCAGATAAAATATTGCAGCCCCAATAATTAGTCTAGTGCATCACGACTAGCTTTTTCCGTCAGTCAGTGACAGCAAGCATGGCATAAAAAAAGCAGGTTTTTAAAAAAAAAAAAATATAGATATATTTTCTTAAATAGAGCTAAATTAATCTCACTGTATAATATTAGCCTTAAAAGTTTAATAATATTATCAAGAATGCATCAAGGATTTTATTTTTATCCTTTCCACAGCAGTTCAAAAGCAGATATGTACAATGCAATCAACAGACCTATATGAATAATGAATTTCTTGGCCACTAAAGGGAGCACAAATGTCAAGGAGTCTACTGAACTCAAACTTGATTGCACAGAAGACCAGTGAATAAGAAATAGATAGTTTTACAATTTGATTTGCATAATAAGGCACCTTTTTCTTGATAGATTATGTTCACAGTATGAGCACCTATGAAAGCAAATGAAATTGCCAGCCATGTGTCCGTGTTCAGTAGTTAGGGTGTGCTGAGAATAGCTCTAGTAAAAATCACAAAGTCAGCTGTTTTATTAATTGTCACAAATGCTTAACAGATTTTCTGTTAACAAAATAGATGGGAAGTTCAAAAGGGTCCTGTGTTTCTTTCCCCCTCTTTTAGTGGTTATGACCTCATAGGGCAGTATTCTTCTCACATGTAAAGTAGTTCTGTCTCTCTCCAACATATCTGCCTGACTGTGTGTTCCTGGACTTACCTACTGTCTTAGAGTTGTATGAAAAATATGATTTTTAATCTTAATAACTAATTTAAAGAACTTGAAATAAATGGTTGTTTTTTAGTTAAATGGAAAATGTATTTTACATCTTCATCAGATGTGTTACATAAACTAGGAGCATTCCACATTGTAGGTCAAATAATGAGCACATCTAAAATGACCTGAAAGTCCTCTACCAGAGGCCTGAGAGCTTGAGGATCCTGCACAGTATCTTATCTATTTGAAGGATTGCGCTGTTCTGGACAGAGACCTCAAATGTCATTCCTTGAATCTGCTGGAGCCACTTGCCCAGTTTGAGGGTCACCACTCCGATTACCACTGTTGCCTATATATATGGAAAAATGAATTCTGCTGTCTACCAAAACATCCTGAAGGAGAATGTCGGTCATCTGTTCATGACCTCAAGCTGAAGCCCCCTTAGGTTCCTGACCTGAGATTCTGTGACATGACCTTAAAAAGGTGGTTCATGCTCGAAAACCCTCTAATGTGACAGAATTACAACAATTCTGCAAAGATGAGTGGTCCATAATTCCTTCACAGCCCTGTAAAAGACTCATTGCCAGTTATCACACTTGATTGCAGTTGTTGCTACAGGGTGGCCCAGCCAGTTATTAGGTTTAGGGGGCAATCACTTTTTCACACAGGGCCATGTAGGTTTGGATTTTTTCCCCTCAATTACAAACATCTTCAATTATAAATTGCATTTTGTATTTGTGTTATCTTTATCTAATTTTTAAATTTGTTTGATGATCTGAAACATTTGAGCGTGACAAACATAGAAAAAAACAAAACAGGAAATCAGGATCACATCACTGCATCCCTATATATGTGTGCGCACTGATGCCATCTTAGATTGTGAAGTGGAGTGGATTTTTGTGTCTTGGAAATCCAACTTGAAGGGGTATTTTAGTTGAAAATTCCAACTTTGAAGTTCCAATTTCTGATTCCACTAGCCAATTTTTCTACTTAATATATCCAAGTGTTTTCTCATAGGTTTTCTGATTGTTGGGGTTATATTTTATATTGCCTTGAGATAACTATTATGAACTCAATCAATCAATAAAATTTAATTATAATTGTATTAAACTGAACTGATTTCCCAAGCACACTGCATCTAACCCCCCCAACATACACAGTTGTGATGAAAGCCACATATATAGTGGAAGAGAAAAAAAATTACTCAGAGAATGTAATATAGAATATTACCCTTTCCCTGATTGATGATTGAATTTACTACCATCTCATGCTTTTGAACTGTAAGCTACAACAAACACCTCTGTTAACTCTGTGTCATACATCACAAAAAATGTGAGTCTGATGATGCATATATTCCAAAGGCAGTCGTCTGTGGTCCTGCCTAAGGTCATGTCCTAAGAATCCTTGCCCAAATTTCTAAGCTGCTACTAGTCCACCTCTCCAGTATTGTACATTTACTTCATTCTTTTCAGGTTGTGAACTACCCTGTTCTAACAGTCACATGATGCTAATAACTATGCACTAAACACTGGGTTAGTTGTTCACATTAAAGGAGTGATATTGTATTTTGGCAAGAAAACCTTTCTCACCTTTGCTCTGCTGACCAGTGCCATTGTATTGGGATGGTAGGAGCCCCGGAGCATCACAGTAGACCAGTCCGGCCTGGTATCAGCTCTTGGTCCTCCCAGTCCTGCTAAAGGTACTGGCACTATAATTCCTGTTGTTGCATCACGTCCTGAGGTGATTACTGGCTGAGGCATGGCGGCAGGCTCTTGGGTGCCAGGACTGCAGGATATCTGTTTTTCAATATTTTCACTCACTAGATAGATAGATAGATAGATAGATAGATAGATAGATAGATAGATAGATAGATAGATAGATAGATAGATAGATAGATAGATAGAGAGATAGATAACATGACTAAATTACTACGTTGAAGTAAATTACTGTGATACAGACTAATTGTTGCGGCTTTAACATTTTGACAGCTGAAATTAAACTAAACTACTTGAAATTCATACCTTGTGGATTTTCTTCTTTCCACTCATGTTGTTCTGATTCTTTCCACTGCCATGCTCCACATGCCCCACGTTTCTTTTTCACAAGGAAAGACCTTGGCATCCTTTCAATCTCTCACTTCTTGTTTTTTTTTCTATTTCTTGACCTGTCTCTTACCTAAGCGTTGCCCTCTGATCCTGTCACAGTGCTAAGAGATTTAATTTGCTAATGTCCAATGTTCTGCTCTTACAAGTGCAACCATCTCCTTTGACAGTCAGCAAGTAGAGTGTCCTAGTAAAATCACAGCACTCATTTTCATAACACTCTCTGGAAAGGATGGTGAATGTTTTAGCTCTGGTAAAGGATGGGGAGGGAGAGATGGGCGGTTGGAGCGTCACTCTTAGCAGGAGTACACCTGTGCTGCTTGTGCGTGTGTGCCATTTTAACTGGTCCTCCACCAGTTTTGCATGTCAGGTAGTGAGAATCCGGGGAGCTTCACATTCAAGTGGCCCTTGGCATGCAAATTTTGGATCTGGACCAAGCCCTGGCCCCAGACAAAGGGCATGGCCTAAGTAACAGGAGCAAGCACAGTGGAGCCACAGCCTTAACTGCTAGGTAAATCAGCCCTTTCTCTTTTTTATGGCTTTTCTGTTGCAGTTGTTTGAAGGAATTACAGAGCTTCTTTGAATGCATACAAAGGACATTCATACGCAATAAAAAGATGTCAAGCACTTGCAGTCTATTGAC
Organism: Oreochromis niloticus; assembly: GCF_001858045.2. Classification (NCBI taxonomy): domain Eukaryota; kingdom Metazoa; phylum Chordata; class Actinopteri; order Cichliformes; family Cichlidae; genus Oreochromis; species Oreochromis niloticus. The sequence continues at coordinate 10,007,893 of NC_031975.2, forward strand.
TGAATTGTTTACATAATTACATATATGATGGCACCTTTTGTGTTGTCCCCTGGCACTTGCACAGTGAATGTAGGAATAATTTACACCCTCTGTAGCACTGAACAGAAAAGCATTATATGGAAATATATGACAGTGAAAAAAGTATCCAGTATCCAGAAGTCTGTTAGATACTGGATAGGCAACATGAACATATAGAAAAGATTTTCCCTCAGTCAGTCAGTTTCCCTCAGTGTGAGAACTGTAACAACTATTAATTTTGCTGATTTACAATCCCCCTTTGCTGCAGGTAAACAAGTGGACCCAAATTATGCCAGAAATGTTCTCACACAGCATAACAGAACCAGAAGCAAACTGCCCATTCTTGTCCAATTGTCTGCAGTTGGTGTATGTTTAACAGGAAAATGAACTGCATGTATCTTATTTCACTGGGCGTGCATAACAAATTCAAACAGTCTGAGTGTAAGTCAGAGTCTAAACCTCATCATGCAAATCTCAGTAGAGGTCACTCCAAGACCATCAGGAGGATCATGTAGTATAAACTGTACAGTAGTACAAACACAGATCTGCTCTACCTATCTGCTACATTTATGTGTTGTAAGTGCAATATTTTAACTGCTTACTACAATATATTGTAGATATTGGCCATTGAATATGAGGGTTCAGAAAGTGATGAATACAATGCAAATCTGGAAAACATTTGTTAATAGCTATATAAAACACAACTGCAGAGTCTGTATTTATTTCGGTTTATAAAGGAGGATAAGCCTATATTGTCCTACTTTACTCAAGATATTAATTTGTGTAAGTAAAATATCTTCAGACAGACTAATTAAATTCTGATTTTGCTGTGTAATGTTAGTGTTTGTACTGTTAATGTTTCCTAAATGTGCTTTAAGGCTGTTGACTATACTGTGATGTTCCTTTCTGAAGCTACACTCTAACTGTATGCAAAGCACATGCCTGTTTGCAGCAGCATGAACATGAAATGGTAACAAGGCATCCATCCATCCATTCGCTTCCGCTTATCCTTTTCAGGGTCGCGGGGGCCTATCCCAGCTGTCATAGGGCGAGAGGCGGGGTACGCCCTGGACAGGTCGCAGGGCTAACACACAGGGACAGACAACCATTCGCACTCACATTCACACCTAGTGGCAATTTGGATTACCCAATTAACCTATCCCCACAAGATGCATGTCTTTGGATGGTAGGAGGAAGCCAGAATACCCAGAGAGAACCCACACAAACACAGGGAGAACATGCAAACTCCACACAGAAAGACCCCGGCCTGATGGTGGAATTGAACTCAGGACCTTCTTGCTGTGCGGCAACAGTGCTAACCACTGTGCCACCGTGCTGCCGTAACAAGGCAGCTCCACATTATTTTGTAGTAAACAAAAAACTGTCCCTTCGAATAATATCTAAAACCTATCACTCTGTCTACTGACTGACGTATCAGTATAGTACAGAGTGAAAGAAAAAGCCACAGATTAAGATATTCAAACACAGCCTTCCTCAGAGGATAGTCACTGTTGCAAGTTTTGACAAATGCATATTAAACTTGAAAACGTTTGAAGATTAAAAAAAGGTAACCTTCATGTCAGTAACAAGAGGAGACTTGATAGCTTTCTTTCTTTCTTTACCTTCGGGTGAATGGCTTGTCTGAACTTGAACATGAATGTAAAAGAGACTTTTAGCTGTTCATGTGTGTCATGGTTAGCCACGCCTTTGTTTTCTTTTTCAGTTGGATTTAAAAGTGTGCTTGTGCATTTGTCTGTTGATTGATAGCAACTAATCTTTAGTAACTGAAACCACAATTTAGAGTTAGGAGCATTTTATCACCTGACATTGATGCATTGTATGAGGTACAAGGCTGCATAATTACTTCCCCAGGCTTTATATTACCTTTCACTGTATATGTATTGTGTCATAAGAGCTTTTTTAATTTAGCCATTCAGTTAGTTTTGGACAGTTTCTAATATAGTGCTGCATATTGTATACACTCTCTCTCTCTCTCTCTCTCTCTCTCTCTCTCTCTTGCTCACTCTAACAAACATATGGATTCAAATTGACAATTAACTGAGCAACAGTTCATTTGTCATTTGTTTGTTACTGTGAAATTTATATTTCACAACAATTTCATTATTTTGCAAATTTTTTAAATGTAAAAAAATTAAGCTGTAACAATGTTTAAAAATCATAGATTGTTTTTTCTGGTTGTGTTATAACATCTTACCTTAAGAACATGAAACATCTTGCAGTCCTCTTTAATCAAAATTTGAACCAAATCACAAATATCGATCCATGTGATTATGTCAAGACCTAGCGCTGTCTAGTCTTCCTGCTTGAGACTCTTTCATGGATGTCTGCCACTATGATGTTCCTGGATCTTGTTCAGGGAGGTTATTGTGGTCTGCTCTTAGATCCACTAACCACTGAGCAATGTTTCATCCTTCTCCCATATTCTCTTCCACTATTGCTCTGTCTCCAGCCTTGGCAGGGCTGTTCTCATATTGTTCCCCTGCCAGTGAGAGTACACTTTGGATGGCTCAGAGAAGAAGAGCTGGTTTATAGCCCTGGCTTCTATCTCTGTGGTATACCTCTTCAAGTGGTTAGCATATGAGTGTTTGCTTGGCAGTTTCTAAGGCCACAGATATGGACTGCTTATTGTACTTCTTAAGCATCCCTTTCTTCATCACATCTCTTAACAGCTCACGAGGAACTGGTACAGGGACCGGCTGGGCCCTAGCCACCTTCAACCGAGGAACAGGAACAGGTGAAGAGGGAGGCAGGGTCCAAGCCACCCTGCGAGCGGGAACTGGCTGACAGAGTGACAGGAGTGTCACAGGTGTGAATGTCCTTAATAGGAGCCTGAGATGGCAGAACAGTTTTTTGGGATTCAGGCTGATAAAAAACAGTCTGAAGTTTTGACAGGCTATCGGTGTGTTGAAGAGTCACTGGCTTATTAGTAGAACAAACAGGAGTCTGTTTGTGATGAGCAGGATTGAAAAAGTCAGTTTCACTCAACACTGGTGAGTGCTCCGGCTGCTCCAAATGATAAAAGCGTCAGTGGTGTAAGACTCGTCTCCTGTTGGCTGTGATGTATCTTCATGGCACATGTCTTATCATTCTGTCATGGTCCCTTTGAGGGGGTGGAGAAGAGAGGACCCAAACGCATGACTCACGGGTTAATTGAGGATGTGGACAGTGTTTTTTGTGAAGACAGGACAAACACAACATGAGACAACTGACTGAATGACTGGCTGGGACACAGCAGGATTGACAATGACAAGACAAGGAACTGAGGAAATTGAGGGTTTAAATACACAGGGTGATTATGGTTTAATCTAACTAATAACACATGGGAAGTAGAACTAAACATAATACACGCAGGAAGAGGCTAACACAATAGAACAGGAAGCACATGGAAAATAAACAGTGACACAGTACAAACTGAAAACACTGGGTCAATGACCCAGGAACCCTGCCATTTTGCAGATGTGTTCTTCCCCCAACCAGCAGTACCAATCTCATAGAGCACCATTTTGAAACGCGCCCTAGCATGACAGTGTGTTTGTGGCCATATCTGTTACTTGAACATAAAAGACATATTGCGGGTCGTGTCATATATGTCAAATGGCTGGTAAGCCCGACCAAATCATCCCTCCAGCTCCTTTACATCTCATCCCTATAGTAGGTGAGCCCTTTGAACATGTCATAATAGACTGTGTAGCCTGCTGTTGTTGCTGTTTGCCACTCGGGAAACCACACAAGAGTCCCTGGGTTTTAACCCCACTGCTTTGGTTCTTTGCATGAGCCCCTGTCACATCAAAGCACCTGACTCAAGGGCCATGCAGCTCCCCTGTTGTGGCTGTAGCTTCACTCTCCTACCAAAGTGAGGTGGATGTGTTGCATGAGCAACATGGCCCAAGCTCTGGTGCACGCTTCTAAAATCCTGGACGAGCCTAGGGGAAACCAGGGCGCAACACGCACAATAAACCCCAAAAGAATTAAAGATAATGCCCTTGTCCCTGCTCCCAAGAAAATACAGGCCTCTCACCTGTCTCCCTAACCTAAAAAGGAGAAAAAAGGTTTTAAAAGAAAAAGGCTTCCCACCCCTACGGCTACCAGATCAATCAGAAAAGGTCTATTCATATTATTTACAATAGATACAAGACAACCAAGCTCTTCTCAACATGGAAATTTGGTCACACACAGCACACTGCTAAACACAAGATATAGGGCTAAATGCCCAGCTTGTTTGGAAGCAGGAAGCAGGTGGGGCTGCCCATCGTGATAGGTCCAACTTTATAGCCAGCCTCATTCCATCTTCAGCCAGTGGTCTGCCTCCACTTGGAACTTACATAAGCACAAACAACAGAGAGAACGAATAACGCCACCCTCAGGTGTGAGGAGCAAAAATAACATACAAAATCATGACCTGGGTCATAACAGAGGGCCAAACCATGAAGAATTTTATACACAAGTAGCATATCTGTAAGTTTAATCAAGTTATGACAATTGAAGAAGTTGTATTTTGTAAAAAGTCTACAATGATGACATTCTTTGAAGGCCTGCTTATAGTCTTTCTATTGATTGTAATGTGGTCCAACTAGTCTGTGTCCAACTAATAATACAATAGCTCATGTAAGTTGTTAAATTGTTCATAATATACCTAAAATGTGCCATACCAAATGTGACTCTATTCACAATTTTTAACTTGTGTTTTACATGTAAGTTTTGACTCTAAATATTTATATTTATCAACAACTGATAGTCTTCTCCCTGCTACAAAGCTGAATCCAGCTTTCTATTTGCAAACCTTGAACAAAACATACAAACACACAGCTTACTGGGGCTTCTCCAGAAATCCACCATCATCTCTGCAATCTTGAGGGGGTTCAACTCCAGTGTGTGTGGGATGTGATGCTCCTCAGCCTCACCAGCTGTTGCCTATACGTCAGGAAGCTGGTGACCCACTGACAGTTGTTGGCAAGCACAGTGAACTGGTATGAGATTCTGATGGAGGATGTCTGTGATTAGGATGTTGAAGGCCCAGCTGAAGTCCATGAACAGGATCCTGGTGTACGTCCCAGGTTGGCTGAAGTGATGCCAGAGTCTTCTTGGTCTTCTATCTCTGGAAGAGTAGACACACATCCTCCTCACAGATCTTTAGTGCAGGTAGGGAGTCAGAGGGGAAGGGGGTGAGGGCTGCAGGTAGTTCTTTTGTGAAGGTGTAAGGTGAGGGTGAGCATCTTTGTATGTAGGTGAGGTGAGGGGGAGTAGTTGTATTTTTAAATCTGCAGTTCAAAGTATTAAGCTGGCCATCCAGCAGGGAATTCACTTCAGGGTGGGGGTATGGACTCATGTAGCTGGTGATGTGCTCCGGGCCTCTCCAATCTGATGCAGTCATTGGCTGAGAAATTGTTTTTTATCTTCTAACTTTATCTCCTATCAGCTACTCTGATCTCCTTGTGCAGCTTGTTTCTGCCCCGTGGTCCACAGTTTTGACCTCAGACTGGAAAGTTTTTAATTTCTGTCTGTAGGCATGAGGTGAAACAGATAATGATCTGCTGTCCCCATAAAGAGAGTCTACATGGGAGACAGCTTAATAGGCATCCTTTAATAGAATGTAATAGTGCTCCTGTATGTTAGCGTCCAGGACAGAAATAACTGAAAGGTCATGGAAAAAGACTTTCGGACTGCCTCGAAGAGATTCTGGCAAACCGTCAGGCGTCTCAGGAGGGGAAAGCGGTGCTCTACCTGCACTGTGTATAGTGCTGGCGGTGCGCTGCTGACGTCGACTGAGAAAATTGTCAGACGGTGGAAGGAATACTTCGAGGACCTCCTTAATCCCACTGACACGTCTTCCGAGGAGGAAGCAGAGTCTGGGGATGAGGGGAATGACCCGCCAATTTCTGGGGTCGAGGTCACTGAGGCAGTTAAACAACTCCTCGGTGGCAGAGCCCCTGGTGTTGATGAGGTCCGCCCCGAGTTCCTGAAGGCTCTGGACGTTGTAGGGCTGTCCTGGTTGACACGCCTCTACAATGTTGCGTGGAGATCAGGGGCAGTACCCCTGGACTGGCAGACCGGGGTGGTGGTCCCCATCTTTAAGAAGGGAGACCGGAGGGTGTGTTCCAACTACAGGGGGATCACACTCCTCAGCTTCCCTGGGAAAGTCTATGCCAGGGTGCTGGAAAGGAGAGTTCGTCCGTTAGTCGAACCTCGGATACAGGAGGAACAATGCGGTTTACGGGCCATTCGATCCCTATACAACCGTTGTAAGAGTTTGGTTCGCATTGCCGGCAATAAGTCGGACTCGTTTCCGGTGGGTGATGGGCTCCGCCAGGGCTGCCCTTTATCACCGATTCTGTTCATAATTTTTATGGACAGGATTTCTAGGCGCAGCCAAGTGGCGGAGGGCTTTCACTTCGGTGGCCTCAGAATCTCATCTCTGCTTTTTGCGGATGATGTGGTTCTGATGGCTTCATCGGGTGGGGGCCTCCAGCTCGCACTGGAACGGTTCGCAGCCGAGTGTGAAGCAGCAGGAATGAGGATCAGCACCTCCAAATCTGAGGCCATGGTTCTCAGCCGGAAAAGGGTGGAGTGCCCACTCCGGGTCGGGGATGAGTTCCTGCCCCAAGTGGAGGAGTTTAAGTATCTCGGGGTCTTGTTCGCGAGTGATGGGAGAAGGGAGCCGGAGATCGACAGACGGATTGGTGCTGCGGCTGCAGTGATGCGGACGCTGCACCGGTCCGTCGTGGTGAAGAGGGAGCTGAGTGTAAAAGCGAAGCTCTCAATTTACCGGTCGATCTACGTCCCGACCCTCACCTATGGCCACGAGCTGTGGGTAGTGACCGAAAGAACGAGATCGCGGATACAAGCGGCAGAAATGAGCTTCCTCCGAAGGGTGGCTGGCCTCTCCCTTAGAGATAGGGTGAGAAGTTCGGCCATCCGGGAGGGGCTCAGAGTAGAGCCGCTGCTCCTCCACATCGAAAGGAGCCAGTTGAGGTGGTTCGGGCATCTGACAAGGATGCCCCCTGGGCGCCTCCTGGGCGAGGTGTTCCGGGCATGTCCCACCGGGAGGAGGCCCCGGGGCAGACCCAGGACGCGCTGGAGAGATTATATCTCTCGGCTGGCCTGGGAACGCCTTGGTGTTCCCCCGGATGAGCTGGAGGAGGTGGCTGGGGAGAGGGAGGTCTGGGCTTCTCTGCTTAGGCTGCTGCCCCCGCGACCCGACCTCGGATAAAGCGGATGAGGATGGATGGATGGATGGATGGTCATGGAGGCAGATAGTCTCGTATGACGTTACATCTCTCTTCACTTGTGTCCCAGTCATTGAAGCAGTGGAGGTAGTTCATAAGAGATTACAGGATGACCCCAATCTCAGAAACAGGACCACTCTCACCACCAACGAACAGTGTTTGCTTTTGGAACTGTGTCTTCATTACACATATCTCACATACAAGGGCCAGTACTACAGGCAGAAACATGGGTCCACCATGGGTTTTCAAGTTTCACCCATTGTGGCCAACTTGTACATGAAAGAAGTGGAAATGAGGGTCGTACCCTGGAACACCACCAAGTCATTGGTTCAGGTATGTATAAGACTATTGGGTGAAAATCAAACCTCAGGCCCAGATGTGAGAAGCAAAGTACAAATACTTCGTTACTGTACTTAAGTAGAACTTTTCAGGTATCTCAGGTATCTGTACTTTACTTGAGTGAGTCTTTTTCTGACTGCTTTTCATAACTGCATTTACGTTCAGCATAGAAATTATGCTGTGTGCAATGTATGTGGGAAGACAGTTAAATACTGTGGAAACACAACAAACCTCGGTAAAAAAAGTGGAGAGCTGGCTTTCACTCGATAGGAATTAGCTCTTCTGATTCACTACAAAGCCTGTCTTGTTCGTGTATTACAGTTTTTTTCAATCGCTAACAAGCGCCTACCCATACTTCAGATACTTTTTCTAAACTCTTAACACAGACTCACACCTACAAAACACAATTGGCCAAATGGATAATTTTCTTCTCAAAAATACATTTTGTTAAATATATACTAACTCTTCATTTCAAAATAGAACACATCTTTCTCTGCACACACTAACTGTACAAAAACATTATAAATCTGACTCAAAATGAAATTAGTCTGTCAAAGAATAACACTTGTTTTCACTTCACAAGGTACATGCAGTCAATCAAAGTACACCAGGTTTCAAAATACTGGCTATTATTGACATTACAAAAACTGCATAGACTTTTATGTTTCAGTTTTACAGGTATTTGCATGCGAAACATGCAATCCACCATTTTGACATCAGAAATGTCTTGGTTGGTAACTGTATGTCCACATGTACAGTAATGTTCACATTCAAAAGCATTCCAGTAAAAAGCAAACAAGGTTTTGTTTCTTTACTGTTTACTACAGGAGGTACAGTAGAAACACGGTATGATAGGACAGAGAAAGTTTTACAGTATTGCTTACAGTGAACAAAATATCCATGAAACACACAAGAGCATTCTGAACAAAAAAACAACAGCAAAAAGCCAAGATAAAAAGGGGGGGAGGGGGAGGGGGACTAAAAAAAGGCAAAAAATTTGCATCTAATCTCTGCGATCTTCAGGGTTAGGCCACATGTTTTCATCAACATCACATCTGATGTTATCCAAGTCGATGCACCTGGGATAAAACCGCCTGGTATGTCGGATCCACCCTTGGCAATCGTCAACTGTGATGTCCCTGGAGCCAGCATCCATGGCTTCAAGGAGGGACATCTGGTCATGTGGCTGATGGTCATAAACCTTCCACCTCCATGCAGAAAAGAACTCCTCTATGGGGTTGAGGAAAGGTGAATAGGGTGGAAGGAAGAGACTTACCAGTCTTGGGTGGACTTCAAACCATGTTGTTATTGCTTGCGAGTGATGGAAAGCCACATTGTCCCAGGTAATTACAAAGGTCCTCATGTTTTCACCCTCCTGACCCTGCTCTGGAACCAGGCGCTGGTGGAGATCATTGAGAAAGGCAAGCAAGCGCTCTGTATTATAGGGTCCAACCTGACATCTGTGAAGGAGTAATCCTGCATTTGCAATTGCTGCACACATGGTAATGTTTGCCCCTCTCTGTCCTGGCACATCAACTGTGGCCCTTTTTCCAATTACATTTCGTCCACGTCGACGCCTTTTGGCCAGATTGAATCCTGCCTCATCGATGTATATGAATTCATGAGGGGCCTGGTTGGCCTCCAATTCCATAACTCTCTGAAACAAAGTTTATGTAAGTCATGTTATTACTGTATACCATACTGTACTGTAACCTAGTATTGTGTAGGTTACCTACTTGCAAAGTGCAAAGCTTATAGAACTGGACATTGGATTGAATATACACTATACCTGGACATATTGTCGTCGTAGCTCCTTGACCCTCTCACTGTTCCTCTCAAAGGGAACAGTGTAGAGCTGCTTCATCCGCACTCTGTGTTTGGACAATGTCCGCGTAATGGTTGTGAGGCTGATTCTATCGATATTGTCAAATATCTCATGGTCCGCCACAATTCTAGTTTGAATTTCACGCAGTTTTATTGCATTATTTGCAGCAACCATTTCTACAATGGCAAGCTCCTGATCATTACTGAGGAGCTTTCCTCTTCCCCCAGAGGGTGGAAGACGTTGCATTCTTTAGAAAGACAAAAAATTCAACATATGCATTACTGTATGACCATATTGACATGTCAAGTGAGAATAGAAACAATCCATGTAAAATGCTCGACCAGACATTACAGTGTTTGTCTTTTTTTTGTTTCCAAAAACATCACTCCTCAAGGTCTTGCCTTATAAACCCCACTGAGTCTAAGCCAGAATGAAATAAGCTGTGGTTGGCCCAATTTACCCAACATAAATCAGCTGTGTGTCAATTATTCAATTGTTTGTTTATTATCAGCTGAGATATATTTTTGATATTGATATTGTTTTTGTACTGATATCATTGCAGAAGCAGAGGTTTTTATACTGTATCTAAGGTTTGGAATATTGTTTTTGCTATTGTGGGATGTTGTGTGTTAACATTCGTAAATACTACAAAAACAGTCCATAATTTTGTTGGGAGGTATAGCTTGTCTGTTAAGAAAATGTAAGCATTGTGGAAATGTGTTCACTGACTGCATATTGGGTGAACACGACATGAAATGTGTGAATGGTATGGCCACAACAGACCGATGCTGTGCTAATTGTGTTTAGAGTTTTGCAAATGTGACAACTGTTTGGACAAACGCTTGTTAGCGACTGAAAAAAACTGTAATCACCAGGGGATGCCACATAAAAAGAGATGATGTGTGCCATGTCAGGGGTTAAAAATGGAACGGTATTTTGTTTTTTTCTTTTGTTTTTGCCACAACATGGGAATACTCTGCAGGTTAGTGCAGAATAAACAGGTTGGTTTGCTGTACTATGATGAATTTAAAATAAAGAACAGTGTATGTGACTGCTGCACACTGGCTGTGGTTTCATGGTCAGAGAAAGGTTACATTAAGTGTAGCAGAAATTCATATGAATTTTAGCTGATGATACTTAGATCCACTGACTGAATTCCACCTTCATATCTTGTTGAATTCAGTTGTGTACATTCACAAAGAGCAGCAGGTCAGCTGATCACAGCATGTACACTAAGTAAATCTACTGGAGCTCTCAACAGAAATTATTGTGAGTTATGATTTTTTCCCCACACTGAGCCATTACAACTTATTTTGGGGGTTCCCCCACCTGCCGATCCCACTTTAACCCTGTTTAGAGCCCACTTTTTCTGTTTAGAGGCAAAGTCACCCTCTACAATGTAGGCAATAGAAAATAGATATATATTTTTTTATTTTCTTTCTTTTTCTTTAGATTCAAGCTGAGTATAATTTGAATGAAAAAAAGTTAGACTGAAGTTTGTATTCCCATCTACTGATATTATTTTACCTTTATTTTAATGTAGCACAAGGTTCAGTTAGCTTTGCACAAAAATATCCTTCAAAGAACTACTTTTTACCTTCTTACTTGGAGTACATTTCAGAGCCTGTACTTTTTTACATTTACTTGAGTAAAGAATGTGCTTCTGTTTATAAGATTGGGGAAACCTGCAGTCAGCTGAGACTGAAGAAGTCACTTGGATGAGTGACGAAATGTTTCTCCCACTGAAAATGCTACGTCCAGATGAACAGAATCAATCTTTGGTGATTTACTTACCTGGAGCATCAAGACCTACATTGGCTGTACTCAGGATTTGCATTTATGTGACCAGTTGTTTGTCTGTCTTGCTAATTCAGCTAGAAGTAGTGCTTTGCCTAATCAGAGGCTCTCCCACTGATTTATGTAAGCTACAGCATCAAAGGTTTCTCTTTGCCTTCATGGGTCCTTCTTAAAAGGCTCCCTGTGAGTGATATTTTTGTTGCAACTGGTTGATCATCACCACACACTTGTTTGGTTCTATGGCCTGGATGTTGTAGCCCCTTTGGTGGCTCATTCTGTCCTTTCTGCTCATTCTACCATGCACTAAGGTGCTGGTGGTTCTTTTCCAGTTCAGGTGCTTCTCTGCAAGTGAATCAACCGAAAGGGAACAGGCAGTTATATCTATAACTTCTTATTTTTGTTAGGATTTTTTTTTTTTTTTCAGTTATTACAATCAGAACAGAGAGGACTAGGGATAGGAAAGAGAAAGAAAAAGGAAAGAGAAGTTGGGGAGAAAGTTAACAGAAGGAGAAGGAGAGAAAAATAGAAGAAAAGATGGATAGGGAGAGAGAAAAGACACTGAAAATATGCTTCACTACCTGCTGAAAAACAAGCAAAAAACAACACAGTAGTGTAGTAGTCTACTAGTGGGTATGGGAAGCCTTATCCCTGCCCCCCAGGATATGAAGCAGGCATGGAGGAGACCTGGGTCTCAGATATCTAGAAGCCCCTCAGAGCACAAGAGCCTAAGGAGGATCACTGCAGGGGCAATCACTCCACACAGACACAAACATGTATTCCAACCCTCATGCACACTTAAAAAAAATAGTCACTCATTTGCCCAACATGGAGACATAGAAATGAACTCTGCACTCCCACGTCCAGGCACCAGCACCACCTGAGGGGGAATCCGCCCCCCAAACCCTGGAGAAGGTCCCCTTTACTCTGAGGTGAAGACAAGCAGACCACCCTGTTCCAACAGCAGCAGGTAGAGCCACCAGCCCAGAACCCGACCAGACAGTACCCCCTCCCTGGAGCCAGCTCCCCCCGCTGACCCACATATGCACCCTCGTTCCCTGATTTCGATCCAGACCGGGGCCCACAGCAGAGGTACAACCAAGCCCCACAGAAGTCGGGGTGGCCCACCTGACCCCACCACAGAGGAAAAACCACACCCACTCAGATTCGTAAGACAATAGACACCCAGGCTGAGTTCATCTTCCACCTCTGCTAGATCATTCCAACCTGCAAAATGGACTCCTCAAGATCAGAGGATGGAATGGATGCATTACCACCTGCAAAGGATGGTTACAACCTCCCTGCCAGCTGAAGAGGGCCCCAGTTTCACTGATACACCAAAGGCCCCCCTGCCAGGGCCGAGGCCCTGTGCATGCACCCACCCACACCCCCAGTGATACACCAACCAGGATCCAAGGCCCCCAGGCCCAGCCAGAACCCCAGCCTGCAGGTGGAGCACCCCCAAAACCCCAAGTCCCCACAGGCCCACCCAGGTGCAGCCTGGCTACCAGGCTGGCAACTTACATCTGCTGACATGGAACCCCCCAGGTCTGCTGCACACAACCACCAGAAAAACACCACTCAGAAGCCACCAGAGCCCCATGCATCATCGAATCATGTCTCCCCTTTTAAGGATGTTGCCAGGACCGGAGGAGAGAGCAGTGTGGAAGGAGTAATTAATTCAGTTTATTAATGAGTTTATTCATATGATTACCTCAGGGATAGTGGTTTGTGAATGTTAGTTGAATGTTGGTGAATGTTGGAAAGTAACGTATCATCCGCATAAAGACTGATTTTATGTTCTACATTCTTGCATTTTATGCCCTTAATCACTATAGCCTGTCTAATTGGTGCTGCTTGTGGTTTGATACAAATTGCAAACAGTGCGAGGGAGTGTGGCCATCCCTGACTTGTGCCCCTATGAAGACATAAAAATGGAGGATGTTTGGTCTCTTGTCCTAACACATGCTGTTGGGGATTTATATAATATTTTTAACCAGTTTATAAAGAGTTTCCAAAACCAAATTTGTGTAAAGTTGCAAATAAAAATTTCCAGTTAACTCTATCAAATGATTTTTCTGCATCCAGAGACAATACTGTGTTTGGGTATTGTGGTTGCAGGTGTCCCGCATGAGTACTTGTTGATGAGTGCCTCCCTTTTATGAAATTAGTTTGGTCAGGATGTATTATGAGGGGCGTTATCTTCTCTAATCTTTTTGAGAGAGATTTGCATATTATTTTAAGGTCAGCATTAATAAGGGGTGTTGGATAATAGCTGGTGGGTAATATAGGGTCTTTGCCTGGTTTTAGCAGGAGAAGAAAGTATGTTCCTTACAGTTGGGGTGAAGGGAACATGATGTGTCCCAAAGTCTGAAATTGCTCATGTGCTGTTTAACTATATTTCTAGACTGCCAATTCCACTCCATCAATCCCATTTTAGATTAAGCTGCTCTCATTTCTGGAAATTTGGCCAAACATATTACATCTTTCAAAGATTTACTATACAGAGAGGGGGCTGGGAAGCAGAGTCTTACACCACTCTTTGTGGTTTCTCTCCTCCTGTTTTCCCCCCAAAACCACATCAACATTGAGTCTGTTTCTGCTCCCAGACCATCCTGTTTGTTTTATATTGCTTTTCATTGTTTTTTAAATGTAAATAGAAGATAGACTCACACTGGGAGTCTTGAAATATCCCAGTATCTCCACCTTTAACCATCCAGTCCACATTGCAGCAAACCCTTGCAGCCCCTCTTGTGGTTGATAAGCCTACAGGAGGCAAGCCCATGTGGCTCTTTCAGTCTCTGCCCCAAGAGCTATGGCCTGGCCACCAGTAAGCCAGTCCATGGCTAAGTAACTTGGTTTCTAGATTCTTTTCATCTTCATCTGGGTTTTTAAAATTGTTCTTACCCTGGCCCTTCACTCAGGACAAATTGCCTTGGGAAACCAAATCAAAGTAAAATTGCTCCCAGCAAAATTTTTTTTTTTCATAATGTTCTATAGTCTGATGTTGTAGTCTCCCACACTTCTTTCCCAGTCAGCTTAAGGCCTTAGTCACACTTGAGTTAAACTAGGACAGCAACCTCCATGCGGGGACAACTGGTGGTGGGGGGGATTGCATTTGCTGTCTGGGACCGATTGCAAGTTTTCTGCACACTACATTTAAAAACCCAAAGGAATGCAAGCATTTACCCACATGGAACAGTAACGGTATCTATCTTAGTAAGAAAAGGCTTTCTCTTTCCAACCAAACAATACCTAATTGTACTGTGATTAACATTAACATTTAGCATACTAACTGAAGTCTCAGGTGTAGTTCTTGGGCTTTTTGCAATTTCTCTGTCCTGGAACAATCTTTCTGAACACCTGAGATCAGCTAAAACCAAATAAATGAGAATAATTCTAGGTTGTACACCTGAGTAAATTATTTTTTGTTAACCTCTTAATATCTCTTCTCTCTGTTAGTATCATATTTTTACTCTTAATATTTTCATTTTACCTTATATTATTAATGTAATATACTCCATTTACTTTCACTCAATATGATTTAAAGTTTAGTTAATATGTACATGCAATCTGTGGAAAAACTACAATTATTGTGTGCCTTAGTGAGCAAACTCTGTAACCCTGTGAACTCTGTATGAACACAGGAAGCTGTGCATCTATGTCTTATGGCTTATATGCTGGCCTCACCCCAGTAGATTGTCTTTGAAGGGAAGCTGTTATATAATCAGCATGAAAAATTACACAGGAAAGCACTGTAATCATACTGGGAGTACACAACCTAGAGGGAAGATACTGTGTCGCAGACACAGTAGAACATACTGGAGAGGACTAGTGTGGTCTGTATGCCATATGAAATATAATTCACAGCTTAACATCTGAAAGATGTAGTGTTTGTGCGTGATGCATTTGTTTCCTTAAAAAAAATAAAGAAGCATTGGGGGACACCTTGCTCTATATAAATGAGAGCAGAGGAGAGGCGAGGTCAGTCTTTCTTTGTTTTTGCCCACCCTGTTGGTGTTTTGCTTCTTTGTCTTTGTCTGCTAACCTTGCTGTTTTTTGGAAACTCAATAAACTGCTATGCAACATTTTTTTTTTTATCCAGGAGATCTCTTTTTGAGTGTTTGCACTCTTTAATAGGTGCTAAAAAGCTGAATCCATGGGTAACCAAAAAACTAGTGATAATTTTTGACCCAGCACAGGGTTTACAATGCTATTATTTGTAATAGCTTATCAATAAAGCAAGTCTGAAACCTGTTTTAACATTTTTATTTTAATTTGTAGTGGATTGCAGAGACATTATAAGAATGAGGAACTGCAAAGTGATCATGAAAAGTAAGAGGAAATGAACAACATTCAAATACGACTACAGATAGCTATTAAAGGAACAAAGCTTGTCACTGACGAGGTGTTGGTTTCATACATATGTATGTGCATACAAATGCATAACTATTTAAAGTCAACACACATGTGAACATGCTAAAACACTGAAGCTGTGCGAATACATATTTAAAAGCAAACTTCAATATTTCAGTAGATAAGGGTTGAAAGTTTGGCAAAGTGTTGTACAAAGCACCAAAACACAAACAACAACAACACTAATGATAATAGTTAATAGAAGGTAAGAATACACCACTCTCATTCTGCAACAACAGGATAGTAAAGCAAGATTTGAAGCAGTTAGAATTGTTGTAATGAAGACTGAGGGATTACTCATTAGATTTTAATTTGTAGGTTGAAGCCTGAACTTGTTGCTGTTACTTTACTATGACTTTTATTTTTACTGCCTACCTATAATACAGTGAATATAAACATAACAGTATTGCACAAACGCAATTACAGAAATTTCTGTTAAACCACACGTGCTCTTTATCTGAAATAGTAATAATATTTATGTCAAGAGGACTCACCCTAATTAAAAACAACAGCTTGATAGAAAAGAAAAAGCAGACAGAAATCAGAGCTATACCGCAGGGAGACAGAAAATGGGGGAGGTGTGAAAATGTGAATTTGAAAGAGCGTGTGGAGACGAGAACAGGAAGAAAGAAAAAAACTGTCTAGGAAATGACAATACAAAGGCAGAAGTGCAAATGCTTGCTGCTAAACAAGTCACAGAGCGAGAGAAACTCAGATGTGCAATCAGGGATGACAGTAGGTTCTAAAGAAACGACTAATTTTGAAGTGAAGAAATATTGTTAAAAACAAGTGAAACGCTGGATATTGACCAAAGCTGAAATATGGGGTGAGTCATTTTCTTACATTAGTTATATTAATCAATTTTTTTTAACTGAGGAAAAAAACACATGTTCATTCCAATTTTGAATGACTCGTGAAAGAATGTGTAAAACAACACCGACTCTCATAGTGCCCGCTATATTTTACCGAAAAGATCTTTAGTTTTGTCTACATTTCCTGTTGTCTGCAAGTGTCTGAAGCTTATAACAGGTGCTTCGATTATTACAGTTATTGCACATAGACTAAAAATTTATCTGCATTCCCTTTGTTCTGAGAATGTTATTTAATCCAAGAAGGCATTCTGGGGAACCAAAACTTTTTGAGAACTTGGTGCATATGACAGGTGAAATACAGTCCATATTAGGCATTGTACTGATCACAGGAAGTGGTCAAAACATGAAAACCTTTGTGACAGGAAGTAAAGCTTTCCCACAGGCTACAGACGTTGCAAGTAGCAGACTGAAAATAAGTCAGTGTCATAATGCCTTGTAGAGACATGTAGTCTTTTTATTATTTCATTAATTTTTGCATACAAACATTCAAACCACACAGGATAAATACATAAAGGTATAAATGTATAATTGTTTTAATGAAATAATCATCAAAAACACATACTTGCCCCATTACTTTACAGTGCACAAATTTAGGGTTCTGAACCTCTGTATAGCTATGAAACATTACTTACTTTTCAAATGTGCTAAACAGATTAACTAACTAGAGGAATTAATTTGATTTTATATACAAAATTTGAACAGTTTAGAAATAGAAAAGAAAGTCCACCCTGTATGTATTTCATAGAACTTGAAAAGTTCTATGTGTCAGGACATAATAAATAAAAAATATATAAAAGAATATGATTATTTTAAAAAAAGGTCTTTGCTAGGTTCTAAAATAATTTTAATACAATCTGGATGTGGAGTTATATAGGCCTTATCACACAATTATAACATATTTATTTAACAAAACTAAACCCAAATTTAGTGTGTTTGTGCTGATATAGTATGTTTGGGATTTACCAAATATTGCACGGTTCAGTACCCAAATAGCCAAACTCTAGTGTGGTCTGTCTGGAAAACATTGTTCCAGAAAGCTTGTGGTTTATTCAGATAAAACTTTGCAAATATTAAATGTTCTTTAGAGAAAAGAAACTGTCTCCTGCAACTTCCAAACAAGCAATGCTTGTTCAGTCTTTTTATAATTGTACTGTCAGGAGCTTTAACATTTAACATGCTAAACTGAAGCCAGTAGTGTGTAATATGAAGGTCTTGGGTTGTTTGCAATTTCTCATTTGCTCTTTGCTTTTTTAAAATGGTTTTTTCAGCCTTTTTTTGATAGAAACAGTGAAGACAGGAAAGCAGCGGGAGAGATAGAGGAAGACATGAGGCAAAGGGCCGCGGGTTGGGTTAACCCATACGGCATGTGGTCGCCTGCTCATCCCAGTGAGCTAAACCAGCACCCAGTCGGTCTTTATGGTTCAAGCTTGGGTCCTCTACCTGGGAGCTTTAGGGTCCTCAAAAGTATCTTTGCTGTTCCTAGGACTGTGGTCTTGTGGACAGAGATCTCAGATGTCATTCCTGGGATCTGCTGGAGCCACTTGCCCAGTTTGGGGGTCAATACCCTGAGGCACCATCGTTGCCTTCATCCTTCACATCACCTCATGCTCCTCTCCCAGCCCTTGGTATTTCTTGAGTTTCTAGTGTTCCTTATTCCCAATGTTGCTATCACTTGGTATCGCTGCATCTATCACTACGGCCATCTTCTTCTGTTTGTCCACCACTACTACGTCAGGGCATACTTGGCACAGATGTTTCTGTATACTGTTCCAGCCACTTGATTATAGTGTTCCATGTATCCCCTGCCTCCTAGCATCTTACACCTTTCTGTTATGTGCTGGATCCCAACCTCTATCAGTCGTGTGACTTAGACTTCTCTGCATTAAATCATACTTGTTATTAATCTCTGTCTCTCTTCTACAGCATGTCATTTGTCCTGTCGTCTTTCTTTCACCCGAAATGGTCACAGTATATGGCCGCCCCTCCCTAAGCCTGGCTCTGAAGGAGGTTTCTTTTTGTTGAAAGGGAGTCTTTCCTTCTCACATTCACCAAAGTGCTTGCTCATTGGGGGTCATATGATTGTTAGGTTTTTATCTGTATGCACTATTGTAGGGTCTACCTTACAATATAAAGAACCTTGAGGTGACTGCTGTTGTGATTTGATACTGTATAAATATAATTGAATTCAAGTCAATTGAATTGAATTCTGCTTAAAGTTTGTTCCCATACTGACATAATTAGTGCCTCTGTGGTATCTTTTAGTCATTGTCCTGTCATTGGTAAGATTTTTTAATAACAGGTGCCTATCCTTCCATTATGGTTCCTCCTATAGCACCTCTTGTTTCACGGGTTTCTGGTGCACTAAGCACGTGATCATTATAGCCAGCTTCCTGATGTACTTATGGATCTTTGTTGTTTCATCCAGAATAATGGTTCTGATACTTACTACTAATCTGCGTCCTATCTTCCACTTAGCGTACAATCTGAGGGTGCTGGACTGGTGATACCCTCTAAGCATGATAAGGAGCTTTATTGTCTTGACTCAGTGGATTTTATCTCATCCTTCATTTAGTGGAGCGTGTTATCTCAACAGGGTATCCAACAGGGCAGGGTAGGTATTGATTGCCTGGATCTTGTTCTTCCCATTCAGCTGACTCCTGAGGAAGCGTGAATCATGTCAGGGGTTGGTGCTATACAGCTCTTCATATTTGAGACTTTTCTAGGATGTATGGCACTGTGATGGTTACTGGATCCTGTTCAGGGAGCACTGACTGAGCATTGATGTTGCACCTACAAATATTTGTGAAAGAATGGGTTGGTCTAAGGGGCTCAGTGAATTCCAACATGGTACTGTTCAGAGTACTATGTTGGAGTACCAAGCAGAATTAAGATTCTGAGGCCACAAAAGTGGAAACCTTCTGCCACCTGGCTACTTCTAGAAATTCTGTACATAAAAATTATTAACGGAATTGGTGAAAAGGGGCAGCCCTGGCGAAGACACGCACCAGGAATGAGTCTGTCAATGTCTGTTGGCAATGCAGACATTGCTCCTGCAACAGTTGTATAGAGACTGAATGGCAATGGACCAGACATATTCCTGAAGCACCCCCAGTAGGACACTCCAAGGGACACAGTCGAATGCCTTCTCCAAGTTCCCAAAACACATGTAGATGGATTGGACACACTCAAATATTCTTCCAAGGATAAAGAGCTAGTCCAGTGTTCCATGAATAGGATGAAAACGGCATTGTTCCTGCATTGTTTGTCAGTTAGGTTTGACTAATTGACAAACTCTTTTTCAGCAACCTGGCATACATCTTCTCAGGGAGGCTGGTATTCATAAAAAAGCATTTTGTAAATTATTTATCATAACCTTGGTTTTACTTGGTCTATCAACACAATTTAAAAACTAGTCTATAGTTTATATACACTCTTAAAACAAAAACAAAAAATAGACTCCACGTGGCTGCACGTAGACTCTGCTTTCTCTACAGAAGTCGATTAAGGAGGTTCTTGAAGTATTCTTTCCGCTACCCAATTATATCCTCTGTTTTTGCTTCAGCTACTGCCCAAGACATGTTCTGCTTGGCATGCTAGTACCCATCAGCTGCCTCAAAAGTTCCAAAAGTTACCTAAATCTGATAGGACTCCTCATCTCTGGTGTCCACCATCTGGTTCAGGGATTATTGCCATAACAGGGGCCACCCACCTTGCAGCATCTCCTTGCAGCTGCCTCAGCAGTCTAGGTGCAGATTCTTTCTCCAGCCACAGAATGCTGCCGGAGGTGGGAGTTGAAGATCTCCTGGACTGGGGGCCAGCACACCCTCACTGTATATTTAGGTGTGGCACATGTGTCAGGCATCCTCTCGCCACCTGATTTAATTAACCACCAGGTGGTGATCAGTTGACAGCTCAGCTTCTCTCTTCATCCAAGTGTCCAGATCAAAAGGTCACAGATCAGATGATATGATTACAATATTGATCACTGATCTGTGACCTAGGATGTCCTGGTGCCACTTACACTTATGGACATCCTTAACATGGTGTTGGTCATGGACAAACTGTGGTTTGCACAAAACTCCAATAATGAAACACTCCAAAGGTTCAGATCAGGCAGATAGTTCCTTGAAGTACTCAGTGACCATAAGAAGGCTGGGTACTCTGAACTGTTGCTCAGCATGTAACCCCCTCCACCATGGGTTACACGAGTCACGAGTCCAGTCGTAAAATTTCCTCATTAATAAATTTAACTCTTAGTGGTATTACAAACAAATTGGAAGCGATTGGGAACAACAGCAATAAAATCATAGAGGGGGTTCTCAAACTTTCTACAGACCTCCGAACTTCATGTGACCTTCAGATTAGCTCAAGAACAGTGTGCTTCATTTAATGGGTTCATTTAATGCTTCATTTACTGGGTTTCCATGGTCGAGCAACTGCATCCAAGCCTTACATCACCAAGCGTAATGCAGAGCATTGGATGCATCACCAACACTCTATAGAAGTCGAAACCCGTTCTGTGGAGTGACAAATCATGCTTTTCCATCAGCAATCCAATGGATTAGTCTGGGTTTGGCAGCTGCCAGGAGAGTAATACTTGTCTGACTGCATTGTGCCAGGTGTAAAGTTTGGTGCAGGGGTATTATGATGTGGCCTTGCTTTTCTGGAGATCAGCCTGGGCTCTTAGCTCCAGTGAAAGGAACTCTTAAAACTTCCCAAGCATTCCCAGCCTTCCAAGATGTCCATAAAGACATTGATGAGCAAGTTTGGTGTGGAACATGACTGGCCTGCACCTGAGCCCTGACCTCAACCCAACTGAACACAAATGCACTTCTGAAAGAATGATCAAAATTTCCTGTAAACTCACTCCTAAATCTTATGGAAAGCCTTCCCAGAAGAGTTCATGTTATAGAAGAATGTTCATGCTTCTTTTATCTGTACACTTACACCATTTTAGTATTTTGTTCTTGCACTGCATCTGGTCATCTTTTTTTTCTAATCATTCCCTCCAACAGTGAGTCCAGTATCTGTCAGGTGAGGGCAACGGTCATGCTGTATGATGACAACAGCAAGCGTTGGGTGCCAGCAGGATCTGACAGTACTTCTATAAGCCGTGTCCAGATCTATCACAACCCTTCAGCAAACACCTTCAGAGTAGTGGGACGCAAACTACAGGCTGACCAGCAGGTTCAACAAAAGCATACACACGAAACCAGACAATTACCTTCTCATGTTCTGATTGGACATATATATGTGTGTATATATATATACACACATATATATACATATATATATATATATATATATCCTTTGATTTCAAGTACTCCTTTTAAAACACACTGTGTATTCTGTTCACCTTGCACAGACTTAACAGATGAATACCCACAACATATATTGGTTTATTCCATGCACATTACAATCTACTGTTGGCCAAGCATCAGCAATATGATCTCACATATAATTATATATTTAAACAAATTCACTTCTGGCCTGACTAACTTTACATTTAATTTACATTTACTATCCTTCGCTTCCTGTTTTCATCAGGTGGTGATCAACTGTCCCATTATCAAAGGAATGAAGTATAATCAAGCCACACCAAATTTCCATCAGTGGCGTGATCACAAGCAGGTGTGGGGGCTAAATTTTGGCAGTAAAGAAGATGCTACTCTGTTTGCCAACACCATGACGCATGCTTTAGATACTGTCAGTGCGCCGGCAGTCGCAGGTAACCACACCACTGCAAGAAGACATGTTAGATCCAGATCGTGCAGTATTCCTGTCTGTCAGATTTGGCGAAGACTGAGGACCCTAAATGCAGACTCTTAGACAGGCAGGTTCCAGTGAATGTAATCCTTTATTGAAGGTAAACCAAAAGCCATAAGAACACACAGAAATGCCTGGAAAACCCTGGGAGCTAAACGAAGATGGAACATAAGGAACAATATGTTTTATAAATATTAGTTAATACAATTATTTTTGATTATTAGGCATTTATTCCAACTACTTTTTTGGAGTTTTATCTGGTCTATAACTCTGTTTAGATATTTATACAGAAAAACACCTTTCTATGCCTGAATTAAAACAATTCTTCAAAGAAAAGTGAGATAAAAATTTCTTCAAAGCATTGTAAAAGATTCCCTGCCAGTTATCAAAAGGGCTCAATAACAATTCTTCTTACCAAGGGTGGCTCATCATTAGATTTATGGAGCTATTATTTTTTCACATACAGCCAGGCAGGTTTGGATTGTTTTTGTACCTTAACAAATGAAATCATCATTAAAAAAATGATTTTATGTTTGCTTTGGATTATCTTTGCATAATATAAAAATTTGTTTGATAAACTGAAACATTTTAGTGTGACAAATTTGCAAAGAAACTAAGAAATCAAGAAGGGGAAAATAGTTTTTCACCACACTGTATCAATCTATTAAAATATTTAATTGCAATTAATCACATGATTCTATATAGTTAACTTTTTAATCGCATTTACAAGAGATTTTTTTTTAACCTGTTCTAAATGTATCTTAACAAGGTATTCTTCATGTTTCTAATATTCTTACCAGCATTAAGTTGGAGACAATTGTATTTTCCTTATTCACATTTATGTTTATTATTATTGCACAAATCCAAAACAATGACAACTCCCGAAAAACCTCAAAGGAACTGCATGCTCATAACATAGTCCAAAAGTAGACACCAAAAGTACCACCATATATTCCCAAACAATGGAAAAAAGTACCCGAGAGCTGCAGCCGCCTGTTTAGCTATTTAGCTATGGCTGTTGAAGGTTTGTTCGTTCTAGAATTGTCTCGACATCTCTGTTAAAAACTGTCCAGCATGGTCTGCCTTTGGCATCAGGGAGGAGGGCTCTCCGCATCAGCTGTCTACTTAGCCACCAAGTGGCATTTGAGACTCAATGTGGTAACTCAGTTCACATCAACAGTAAATACAAATAACTCTGGTTTTGTACAGAGAACAATCTGGCATAGCTTTGAGATTACTGATGCATCACTTCCAAACATCCTGAACTACCAAAGGTCACAGAAAGTGCAGCCGTACATTAATTGAGAGTCAAAAAAATAGAAGCGTTAAACTGAATTTGCATGACTGTGTTATCATCTCGTTGGCTTTGAGAGCCCTAATATAAACATACATGCATATTTTATATTATCCATTTAATATATTAATTTTAAATAATTTCAATGCTTTTTCTTAGGCCCAGCTCAGAACGGCCCCACTGCACAGCAGCTGGAACAACAGAGAAGGTACAGCTCATTCTTAATTATACTAAGGCTAATATCTATTTTGTGTCATTGATTTTTAAGTTTTGTTTCTGCTTTTAATTAACATTTTAAGCAGTTATTACATACCAATAAATACTACAATGAAAATGCAGAGATATGTTGTTTACAGCAGATAGTCCACATATCTATTTTCTCCTGCTTCTCTTGTCATGAGTTCATCAGTCTAAAGGCACTAGAATACTCTCTGCACTGGTTGCTTGCTCTGCACAGTCACTTCTATTTATGCTCACCATTAAGATGTAAATAGCAGCTGCATTATTTTCCTGAACAACAGCTTTCACTGCTTAGACAATACCACATCAGCGCTGATATAGAAAGAGATGAAGTCAAAACTGAAAGCAAAGTCATTGCCAAGTATTTTTCCATAAAGTCTCGTGTTATCAAAATTTTTCCACTCCCTCTGTAGAATTTATGAAACTCTAACCTTCTGATACATCATTAGATATCATTAGAATGGCAGAAAAAACTAACATGACTGTACACTTGACTGTCAAAACCTAGCTGTCGTGGCAGCAGTGCAATGCACCAGGTTACAGAAACTGAGAAGTGCACAACTGGGTGAAGTGACACCAAAACAAGGCTGGGTGCCAGTGGATGTGACATTATTTTTGGCGCACACAGTCTAAAAGCAGAGATGTTTACTCCTTGCTTATCTCACCCACCTCCTAGACCTCTTCAGGAAGACACCAAAGTGTTTCCCAGCCAGCCAAAAGTAATGATGTCGTGGCTGGCTTGTATGTTCTGGGTTTGCCCCGGCGTCTTCTTCTACTTCGGCATGCCCAAAATACCTCAGCTAGGAAGCACCTTGTAGGTGTCCTTGTTACATTCTTGAACCACCTCAACTGGTTCCTTTCGTGATGGGGGAGTAGCAACTCTACCTTGTGCCCTTGCTGAATGACTGAGCTCCTCAATCTACTGTATCTCTAATGGAGGAGGCATGCTTCTGCGGTGGTCCTATGGACAGACTATGCTTTTTCTGCTGATAAAGACCTCCCCCAAACTGCACTAAAGTGATGAGTAATGAATAAACTGTTAGATGACAAAAATAAAATGTCCTTTTTTCCACTATCTACAATTGAAAGTACAAAATATGAGAAATATGAGAAAATAAACTAAAATGTTGCTTTTATTAAAGTAAAGCAAATCACAAAGTAACATGAGAAATTTAACAAGGTAAATCAAACCTGCGACAGGAAAAACAAAACAAAAAACATACTGCAAGGGAGGACACAACTTTGAGGGATAATGTGACAAAGAACAAATGGAGAAAATATATACCCACCAGGGAAAACAGCTGGATGGAATTAGACTAATGAGACAGGGGCAAGCAAAACTAAACACAACACAAGACACGAGGGACTATCAAAATAAAATAGGAAGTAATACACCGAGACCCAGGACTAAGACATGAACTTAAGAGGAAATAAACAAACATGGAGACATGACTGACTGGGGTGACAGAAGGGGAACACAAAAACAATGATAACTGAAGAATACATAACCAAATGAGGAACAGAGACTAGAAACAAAGGAAATTTAACATGATGAAAAAAGAAACTAGAACCATGAACCAGAAATATAGATAATACACTATCTATAAATATAAAACATAAACAGAAGACTGTAGAGCTCAAACACAAAACTCATCTTTACCTAGAATGCACCTAAAGACCTATAGATTAGGAGAGCAAAACTATAATACAAAAATAATCAAAAATGAGTCAAACCAAAAAAAACTTTTTTAAAAACCATGGCACTTGGACTGATGGAAAGGAAAGTTTCTTTGGTCCAGCCTACTTAACATCAAAGTGGGTTGTATGTGGCCCACAAAGCAAAAATGAATTTGACCCCCCCCTCCCTGTTCTACATATTGTAGCTGTTTGCTGTAAATAAAGGGCAATGTCACAAACAACTGTTCTGTGGCACACTCTCCTAGTGCTGTGGCTGGTCCTTCATTCAGCCATAGAGAAGACTGAAGCTATAACACCTGAAACCAGGTGTTAAACAAATGAAAATTGTCTACTGTAACCATGACATCACTTTCATGCTTTTATATTTTTTTGCCCCTCTAAAATTTGTGGTGAACTCTGCTGTTACTGCATTGCCATGGTCCACTTTTCAAACAGTCAGCCAGTTAGTCACACCTATCCATAGTGTTTTTGGAAGACTGCACGAGAGATGTTTGAGTATGTTGAAAACCCCTCTCCATAGGCTTGGCATAGGCAAATACATACGCAAATGGACACATTCACTGTATCGTAAATTAAACATAAAAGAAAGTTCAGACACACTCCAGGCAAAGCTCATTTCCAATGCTTACATCCACTATCTCATTCTTTTGGTCTCTTGGATATAGGTAATGGTAGGAAAATAGACTAACCTTTAATGCTTAGCTGTCTCTTTACTATTGACAGTGTAAAAGTTGGATGTAGCTTTTGGATATGAAAAATGGAGCCAATGCAGTGCCTGACAACCTGCGTTCTATCTCATTCTATCTCAGAATCAGAATACTTTATTTTATTCCTTGAGGAAATTATGTAATCTTAAAATCAGCACAGCTTTGAAGCAAAAATACTTCCAGTCCTATAGACGTCTAAGAGAAAACCGCTTTCTGTCTTGACCTGTAAATACACTATATTACACTATAGTATTTATGAATCCTGGATTCATCAATGACTCCATGGATTTATTCACTGAATTTCCTCGCTACTAAATATTCCACAGTCAACTGTTGGTGGTATTATAACTAGATGGAAGTGATTGGGATTTACAGCAACTCAGCCACGAAGTGGAAGGCTGGATAAAATCAAAGAACGGGGTCATCAAATGCTGAGGCACATAGTGCACAGAAGTCTGCAACTTTCTGCAGAGTAATCACTACAGATCTTCATGTGACTTTCAGATTAGCTCATGAATAGTGCATAGAAAGCTTCATTTAATGGGTTTCTTTGGCCAATCAGCTGCATCCAAGCCTTACATCACCAAGCGCAATGCAGAACATTGGATGCATCTCACCACCACTTGACTCTAGAGAAGTGGAAACATATTATCAAAAGTGACCCACCGTTGACAATTGAAAGGAGCTCTTAATGCTTCAAACATGTCAGACATTTTGGACTATATCATGCTCTCAGCTTTGTGGGAACAGTTTGGAGATGCCCCCTTTCTGTTGCAACATGACTGTGCACCAGCATTGCAAAAACCCACCTCCTTAATACTAGATAAATACACTTATTTTTGGAGAAGATTTGTTTAAAACAAGTGAAATTATCTGCCAGTGGGGTAAGTGTTTTTTTCTTAGTAAGATTTCTTGAAATAAGAGCAATATCTAGATTTAAATAAAGCTAAAAAATAAGTCTTTTACACTTATTCCAGGCAACAAATCAGAACATTGAAACTTAAAATAAGCTTTAACCACTTATTCTAGGCAACAAATAAGATAGTTAAATCTTAAAATAAGCCTTACACACTTATTCCAGGCAATCAATCATAGCAATTGAAACCTAAAATAAGCTTTAACCACTTGTTCTAAGCAAAATGTTGAAGAAATTAAATCTGAAAATAAGCATAAAACACTTATTCTAAGGAACAAATCAAGGCAAATAATCTAAAAACTAGTACATTAAATCATTTTAAAGATACACTGCAAAAATTACCCATCTTAAAATAAGTTAAAAAATAATAGATTGTAGTCTAAATCTTCTTGAATTTAGTGAAATAATCTGCCAGTGCAGTAAGATAATTACACTTGATAAGAATTCTCAAAATAAGAAAAATAAAGCCAAATGAAAGCAGGCAAAGTATACTGTGTACATGACCTTTATTGGAAACAAACTCTCCAAACAGTAACAAATATTTCAGTAAATCATAGTACACAAAAATTTAAAGACACACTGTAAGTGTAACATTGTTATTTTGTGTTCCTTTTAGAAGTGCTAAACCAGTTAGCTACTCAACATATAAAATGTAATAAAAAGAGCATTTGCAATTTTAAACAGAATTTGCAGAACAGATGTGTTTAAAGAAAGAAGCACTGTATTACATTAATAAGAATTTTAAAAAAAGAATTCAAGTGTAAATTGCAACTTCAAAGCTATCAGGTCCAAACCTTCCAACACAGACCTAAGATACATCTTGCTCAAACAGCTCTACGTTTCAATAAAAAATTTCTACAGCCTGCCATGACTTTTTTGTATGAGCCTGTGGTGTCTTACTCATGGATTTTGTCCTTTAACACTTCAGTCTGAATGACAGACAGAAGCGTTGCCACACATTTAGGATAGGTGAGATGCAGGGTGTAGTAGTATGCCATAAGACACAGCAAACCTTCTCCAAGGTCATCTGCGGCAAATGTGGTGATGGGAGTGGTTCCAACTGCAATAAGACAGCGGGACCCTTCAAAGAGCAGAACAGGGCTGATGCTGGATCTTCTGTTGGCAAAAGAAAAGCAAAGACAAAATTGTACAATGTACGGAGAAACTCCAAAGCTATCAGGGTAGTTCAAATACTTAACCACAAGTATGTATTAGACTTAGACTTCACTTTATTGATCCCTTTGGGGTGCACCCTTGGGGTGATATATGAATGATGACAACCATAGATCAGATGTGCTACAGACCATATTAATGTCATTTTTCTTTAGATTGACAAATACTGTATAGAAAATCCCTAATATTCATGCCATTGAAAAATGTAATAAATTCTGACTCATCACCGTTAGGATTATGTCTTTACACACTTTAGGAAATGACAAAGATACTGCACCTGTGATAGTTAAATATGTAATTATTTCCATTTTGTTTTTAATTTCTTTATGATTTTCTTTATTATTTTTATTGAAATTTTTGATCAGTGTTTGTGCCATTTCAGATTTCTGCACACTTTTTTTTTTTTTTTTTAAATATAAACGACATTGTTGGAGGACTTGGCATGGATAAAAAGGCCATATGCCAAATGAACTGTTAAAGTGAATGCTTTAGGGGCATTATTTGATAACAAATATGAAGAAACACAGACCTGAAGGACATGAATCAGTGCTTCACTGGCATGTCCCATCTGGGTGGTGCAGCTCATGATGGGAAGAGAGTTGGTAGTGGCCTGAACAGGGCTATGTTTAAACAGAACAGGAAAGAAAGAACTAAATCAACTTTCAGTTCAATATTCAATATTATTGCCATAATTGTAATCTTTCACTTACAACTGTTGTCACCAGAACTGCTCCTGGTGGCAAAAGCATGTTTGATCCACCACTTGAATCTGCATCATAATCTTCTCCCTGGTCACATGGTGAGATATCCATGAGATGCCTTTTCTTTAGTTTCTTCCTAAATAAGAAAACAAAAACAGTTATATTACAGGAGTCCTAAACAAAATGTGTTGTGCTAGATGTTTTTAAATCAAAAGCGGCAAAACTTGCCTCTTTGTGAACTTGAGCCTACAACTGTTTCCTCCTCATAAAATTTTCAGGCCCTGGAAGCAGGTCCCTTAAATCGTCCCTACTGAGGGTGTGGAGCAAGACCTCATCTATGTTGGCAGCTGTAAATAAAAGTCAGTAACTTTCAGAATTGTAAAAGTTGTACATCTCTTTAAATGTATACATTTCACTGCTCAAAAAAGGAAACAATTCCAAATTGTCATTTTGTCAAATACATTTAAATGTAATTAAATATATTATTGATCTAACAACATAAAAATGATTCTATGTACGATCACTGTCAGTGTGTGCAACACAAAATTCATTTAGACATTAATTTGCATAAATATGCATATGCTTGGCCTACCATTTAGAACCGAAATCATCCAAATAGGGCTGTGCGATATGACCAAAATCTCATATCCCGATATTAAGACATCTATCGTCCGATAACGATATAAATCACAAAAACTTAACATTTTCTGTAAATTCAGTGACTCTCGGGCAGCTCGACTTGCGGGAAATGTTTCTGGGCGTCATGTAGCTGGAGTCGAGTGTTTTAACCGATGCATGAAACTATACATTTTTAGACATTAGTTGTAAGAGCCACCGTTTTCTTTGTGAGTATTTATTACACAGCGTGCTGCGGGGAAAAGCCTGTTCTAACGTTTGAGTCTAAGGTTTATTTTTTAGCACCTGACGGCTCTTTTTTGCTTCTCATCCGTAAATACTCTGCATCTTTCACGTGATTCAGTTTATTTTGAAAAGTCTCAACAGGATCTTGAGCTTTATTGTGAAAGGTTTATGTGGAAAATAAACAAGCGGACACGAGGTGGTTTTACCGTCGTTGTTGCTAACGACAACGCATAAAAACAAGCGCTTGTCCGTCTGTAATGTGGTTATATTAAATATAAGAGAAAGAGAGAACTTTAGGAAATTAATATAGCCACTACAGTGACCATCAAAATAATGAAAAAATATTGCCGTAAACGGTTTATTTTGCGACACCACGAAACAAACGATAGCGTAAAATAAAACGCTTATATCGAACAGCCCTACATCCAAAGCCTCCATGATTTTCTGGTGTAGCTTTTGTCAGAACTTTTCCCTGAGGACAGAAAAACATATATGTTTGGGTCAAAAAGAAAAACTGAGTCAAGACACCACCTGCCATGCCAAAGTCTATGCAATCAGACACCTGGATAAGGTGCAAAAGACAGACCAAGTAGAGCCTGTGTTAATTCCATGGTTAAGTCTTATAAAATTGCTCACTTAAAATTTATGACAAGGCTAATCCAAACTAGTTTTCAAACTAAAACCAATAGTGCCCAACTGCTTGTCAAATCATTCAACAAATGATCAAAGCTCAGATTAGGCCACTTCATCCAATAAGAAAAAATGTTACCTCAGTTCATCAAGGTTAAAGTGACCTGATTTATATTAATAGTTTACAACATAAATAATTGGAAGTAAGTTCACATCTCCAACTTACAATAGTTTATACGATTAATCATAATCTGTCGGAAATGAAGCTTAAAGTAAATCTATAGGTAAAGATGTCATTCATAAATGTGCATTATTTTATTCCCTTGTGTTATCTTTAATTTCATTACCCAAACTGGACTTGCAAATAAAATTTGAATAAACTCATGTTGGTTAAATGTAGTTTTGGTCATAAAACAGTTAACTCTTGATGACTTAAGTAAATCTTCATTTAAATTAAA
Organism: Oreochromis niloticus; assembly: GCF_001858045.2. NCBI lineage: Eukaryota > Metazoa > Chordata > Actinopteri > Cichliformes > Cichlidae > Oreochromis > Oreochromis niloticus. The sequence goes on from NC_031975.2 coordinate 10,038,845, forward strand.
TATAGATCTGTCCAATCCCCTTTCTTTTTCCATAACAAAAAAAAACAAAACACAAAACAGCATTGTAAAGTTACGAGCCCGATTGTCAGATTTGTCTCAAACCAGTATTGGTCCTCCCAAGTTGCACACACAAACACACCAAGTGCAGTGCAGTGCAGTGCAGAGCGCGCGGCTTAAGAAGGGAACAAAAAAAAACCACACTGCAGCTTTTTATTCTCCGTGGGTGGGACACCCAAAACGGACTTTTGCAAAGGCGGATATCAACTGTAGTTCTTTTGTCGTATAGCTATGTTAAGTATATTGAACACGAAACTAAATTTACCCAACTAGCACCATTAATAATTTTAAACTCTCACTGCATGCTAACAATTCAGCATACTGAATGAACTAAGCTAGCTAGCTGGCTGGTAGATTTGGCTAACTACCCATTGGTAGTGAACTGATAATACTGCCTTGGTAAAACTTAACATTTGACCACGACTGATGTTACTACAGTAAGTCAAAGCTAAAAGAACCTTAAATGTTTGCAAGCAAAAGTTAATTACCTTAACAGAATCCAGTCCGAACCTGCTCCCTCGTATCCTTCGATTCGATTCAAACAGTGAGATAATGGACAGAGCCACTTGAGGGCAGCCAGGGGGGAGGTAGTGTTACACATTTTCGTCTGTGTAAAGCTTGTAAAACGTGAACATAACATGCATAATGAACCGGCATTAGAAAAACTAATTTTAACAAATAACCCATCAATTACTATGACTGGTGTAGTCGTCTTTACAATTACATTACTACACAAGTTCACGGCACTTCACTAACCCCCCTCAGAGACATCTATACTGGCAGACTTCAGCAGAAAGCCAGCATCATCGTCAAAGACCCCTCGCACCCTGGACACTCACTCCCCCCCCTTCCCTCTGGTAAACGCTACAGGTCCATCAGGTCTAAGACAAACAGACTCAACAGAAGTTTTTACCCACAGGCTGTCAAACATGCCCTACCTCCACCCTGATTGGAGGATAACTGCACTGCCAACACTCATGGACATTACACCTTAATTATAAATGGTATTTCTGTTTATACTTCAATGCAACCAACACCCCTACCTCTTTAAACTGTATTTATTATAACCTTATTTAGTATAGTTCAAACAGAACCCCCCCACTCAATGTGCAATATCATCCCCCCCCCCACACACTCAATGTGCAATATCACTGATCACACTGCACCTCTCAATGCACCTGCTAGTTACATGGCATGTATGTGTATGTATATAGATGTAAGCGTGTATGTGGAAATATGTGTGTGTATGCATGTACGGATGCAAATATGTATATATACATATATGTATGTATGTGCGTGTATGTTTGCAGGTGTATGTATAACTTGTACATATCTTTCTTGTGTAAATGTAAATTTGTCTGTTATTGTGTAAATACTTACGCTATTGTGTACTCCACACACATGGAGAGATGCCAAACTGCCTTTCACTGTTCTTGTAACAGTGACAATAAAAAGCTATTCTATTCTATTCTATTCTATTCTAAGTTAAATGCAGACTTGGTATAAACCACCCCTTCAAACTTGGTATTGACCTCTACTACTCTGCCCGCCAAGAACTTCTTTCAGGTCTTTTCCCCAAACAAGATGGCATGTTGGAGGTGTTGGATTTGTTTTGTTTTGTGTTGGATTTGTTTTGTTTTGTTGCCTTAACATTAAAGTCTCTTTTGAGCCATATTAATACAATTCATAGCAGTAGTCCAGACTTTTGTGTGATATGTGGGATTGATGGTTGTATGGAGGAATACAGGAACCTAACCTAGTGCTAATACATTATTTAACTTTTTAATATGAACTAGAACACCAAAGTGTTAAAATGTGTCATTTAATTTTTATTTTACATTGTGTATTTTTATAATATTTTATTAAATATTTATTTCACTACGATTCTTTTTTGTAATAATAGAAACATTTTGAGACACTTTAATTTTAAGCACCTGTTTAAGCAGCAGCCAGTGAGCGTTCAGGTCCCGCCCACTTACCCTGATTGCCTGAATAAGAAATTCAGTTGTTAAATGACTTTCTGAAATAAATACACCATTATGAAAAACCCCCATTATGAAACAAAAACAGATTTTGGGAAAAAGAGATTTTGGAATATAAACTGATTGAATTTAATAAAATGTCTCAAAAAAGGTTCTATAATTCATAAAAAAAAAAATTAATGCTAGTTTAGCTTCAAGTGACAACAGATTAAAACAATCCTCTGGACAAATGCTTATATTGATCAAGATTTTGCCATTCTTATTGGACAGTGTTGTAGAGAAAAATCCCTTTATCCAGTTTATTTTGGATTTAATTGAAATTGTTAAAATACTTTTTGCCCCAGTTGTGTCTTTACAGACTGTGTCCAAACTAAAAAAAATGATAGAAGATTACATGCTGCAACTTCCCTCTCAGATTATTGCCCTGGGACCTGTAATTTGTCATACGTGTATGAAAGCCGAGTCTAAACACAGTTTTTTTTAAACAATGTGTGCAAGTCTCTTGTAAACCACAATCAGCTGGTGGAGTGTTGTCAAAGTGAAGCAGGAACTGAGCATCTGATATTTGTAAATGAGAAAGGACTAGGTCCTGTATCAGAGGTTGCTAATATGGAGTTTTTGGTGATTGAAGATGCTACACATCATGCTGTTAGAATAAAGTAGCTTATTTTACATGGTAACAAATACATCTGTGACAGGTCTCAGATATAAATATACCTTCCAATGACTGACTTTCTTATTTCAAGGAAAAAGGTGAATGTTTCTTATTTTGAGATCATTTTTTGTTTTACACTCTATCTAAAAGCTATTTTTGCTTGAAATAAATGTAAAATGGTTCATTTTTAGATTTACAGCCTAAATAAGAAAAAAAAAGTAATATATACTTGAAACAAGTCTAATCATCTCACACATGAGACTGGAAACTAGCTTGTAATGTTCAAAACAAGATGGACAAGATAATCTGGCTAAATTTAAGACAATAAATCTTGTTAAGCTACAAGAAATTTGCAGTGAGTGCACAAAGCAAAGTCTATAAAGACATTAATGAGCAAGTCTGTTGTGGTAGAACATGACTGGCCTATACAGAACAACGATCTTAACCCAACAGAACACTTTTGAGATGAGTTAGAACATAGACTGTGAGCCAAGCCCCCTCATCAAAGATCAGTGATGAGGGGGGTACCCCAGCTGGGTAGCTTGGGGAGCCCCCCTGTAAGAAGGCCAGATACTCTAACCTGCTGCTCGACACGTACGCACAACCAACAGTCAGGACCTGTATCGAGTTGGTTCTGTACTACTCCATCAGATCTGCTTAACTCTGTGTTTCCTGACTGTAGTTTAAAACCACAAACTCTTGGGACCAATCTGGACTCTTTGCATCTCAGATTTAATCAGAGGGGAATTTTATAGTTTGCTAATTTCCTGGATTCTCTTTCATACTCCCTTACCACTTGAAAAGTGTTCCTCCCATCCATGTCCATAACAAACAACTACAATTGAACAGAGGTGGTGGCTTTCAACACCAGCTTCAACCGCAACTTACACCGTGCCTCAGTTGACCTTAATAGGCCACATGATAGGGTGGGTCTCACAGAGGTTTCACTCTTGTCTTCTTCTGATGGTAATGACCTATGCCTTTTTTGACTCACATGATCTGTATTAGGTCAACAACCACCTCCAGAGGGGACACCACTAGGTGTTAAATACCTGGGATTCTTTTGTTTGTCTTTTGTTTCTGGAACCCTGGGATGAGAGGTGAAGCATACTCAGAAACTTAAAGAAATCAAGTTCCTTTCTTTTTCTAACCTCTTAAAACTACCATGATTTGGAAGACTATGAACCTCCACACACAATATAAAGGATGGATTTTTAGTGAAATATAAACACATGTATTATATCTGTTGAGTTTTTATACAAACAGCAGTACTTAATGCTAATTTATCTGCCCATATTTGTCCAGACTCGAACGTCAGAAGCAGGAACAACAAGAGAAGGAACGTCTGGAGCGAGAACGCCAGGCCACTGTATCAGCCCCTCCTGCCCCTCCTGCCCCACCAGCTACTTCACCTGCCCCACCAGCACCCCACCACCTCCAGGTCCACCCCCACCTCCCTCTGGGGGATGCCCACCTGCACCTCCACCACCTCCATCTGGAGGTATGGTTCCACCTGCACCTCCACCCCCACCGGTTGCAGGAGGCAGTGGAGGAGGTGGAGGTGGCAGTGGAAATGATCTGGCTGCAGCTCTAGCAGGGGCTAAATTGCGCAAAACAGTGAAGGTATGAGCAAACACATATATGCATATACATATATGGGGTGGCTGTAGCGCAGGAGGTAGAGCAGGTCACCTACTGATCAGAAGGTTAGTGGTTTGATACATGGCTCCTCCAGTCTGCATGTCAAGTATCCTTGGGCACGATACTAACCCCAAGTTGCTCTCCCATGCGTCCATTGGCGTGTTGTTGTATAGAGCACTTTGAGTACTCTGGGAGAGTAGAAAAGTGCTATATCAGTCCGTATTTGTATTCTCTAAAACATTTTACTGTTTGTATTTAGTTTTATGTTTTTCAAAAGGATCTATCCATTGGACCAAACGGCTTTAAACACAGTGATGTGCATTTTTTTGTGTTAAGGATGAGGGAGGCTCAGCAGCCCCAGCCCCCAAACCACAGTCCTCATCCGGTGGAAGTGGAGGAGGTGATCTAATGGGAGAAATGAGTGCCATCCTTGCAAGAAGGCAAGTCATAATCGAGAGATATAAATCCTTGTGATAGTCTGATATGGAGGATCTCATTGTTTGTATTGTAATGGATTTATTTTTTTTAATAGGCGAAAAGCTGCTGATAAGCCAGCTGTAAAAAAGGAAGAATCTCACAATGTAAGCCCAGTGCTCTCAAGAAGACCTATAAGATTTTTTCTTGTGGGTCTTTAGTATTTGTAGATGTAATAAGATTTAAATATTAAATGATAACTGTAATTATCTTTATACCTGACCACAGGAGGATTCTGAGCCCTCTGTATCGAAATCCTCAGTTGTAGCGGGTGAGTAATCACATCTGTGTAGATAAAGAAAGATAAATGCCTCTCTTTACACTACAGCCCAGCATTGTACATAGACTTTTTGTGAAAAAAAAAACTTAACAAAACATTTAATTTGAGGATATCAACATGAAATGGAATAATAAATGCAACATTTTCCAGAAATCAATCAATCCAAGGAAAAATCTGCCACCATGCCAAGGTAAGAGACTGGTTCAGACTTTCACTTTACAACTGATCCATACATTATACACTAAACAACAACCTATTCTGAGCCATCCACAGCAATTCAGCAATCAACAACTTTCTTAAAACATCTGTGTTCTTTGCAACAGAGCCAAATCCTTAACCACCAATCAAAAAGACTCAAGCCCAAGTTCAAACTCTGCCACTACTCCAGCGTCCAGGTACTAGTCTCCCCCTGACTCTGCCTACTACATGGGTTCTCTTCTAAGAGAACCCATGTAGTAGGGTTCTCTTAGATCTTCACATGCATTCAGTGAAGATCTACTCCAATCTGAAAGAGATACTTTTTTGTTTGTTGGTGTGTGCTGCATTTCTATTTTCTACTTTGTCTTACTGTTGTAAGATTAACTGCTTTTATTGTTTCTGTCCGAAACAAAGTGTGTTGCTTCCCCTGGCCAGCTCATATTTGAGACAAAGATAATGCTTGGTTTTTAACCACATGTTCCCACAGATAACCAGCAGAACTGTGAGCATGACTGTACAAATAGCTTACTCTGTTGTAATCGCAAAACTGCAAACATTAGGTGAAAGGCACACCAGAGAGCTACACCCAGCCATAGTTTTATGAACTGATTAATATTTGTCAATGCAAATAATTAGTCTGCTTGTCTATGCACTTATTTAACTTAGATATTAAAACTTACTTTATTATTTTAATATATGTATTCTACAGCCATTAAAATTATTTGTGCTTTAATGCAAAGTGACACAAAGCATATAGAACATTTATACAACTTTCATATTTGCTGAATATTAACAACAAACATGTCAGTTTTTGAAAAGCTGTATTTATTTTAGGCAAAACGGATCTTAGCTGACTGCCTGTTACAAGAATAGGCTTGGCAAGCACAGACACCTGATGTCTGATAGAACAATTCATTTCAATTGTATAGCGCCATATCACAACAACAGTTGCCTCAAGCATGCCATCTGCATCATCCCCACTTAATAATAATATAAAAATGTGATATTTTAATAATAATTTTAAATTTTAATATTTTCAATGTGGTGGCCTCAAACTTGCTTCAATTTAGTTTGAGAGATTTCCACATAAAATTCCAAATTATTAGTGATTATTTCCTTCTGCTTTGAAAAACACACTGCGTGTGACACCTTCCCATGCTGCCACTATCCTGCTCAACTGATTCAGTGAGTATTCCACTTTTTGTAGCATAGCACTCCAAACTAATTTAAAAGAAAGAAACATCATTGGAATGCGTACATGAAGATAAAAGTAAGTGTTTGGCCTGAAATATGACCTCTTTGATTGTGTTTGCGTCAGTGTAATAATGTATCTTTCTTTTGTAGGATGAAGGTGGTGAAGAAGAACTCAGATGGTACAGGAAATGATAGTGATATGGAAAAATTTAAACAGGTTTGTTCCTCCATCTTTATATAAATACACACCAATATCCTAGAACTCCTTAGTAAACAGTATAACTTTCTGTGATGATATAAAACTATTTTAGTTCCTTTGAAACAAGAGAAGCTATTTAGTATGTAAAATATGTGTTCTAAGCCTCTGCTTGTTTTTCCCAGGACTTGCATTATAAAGCCATTTCATCTAAAGGACCTTAGATTATAGTTGCAAAGCCCCTAGCGTTGTTTCCAGATTTGTACTATTGTACACACAAAGTTTTAAGGCTCTTTATTAAAACAAAATTTACTTCTTTTATGTAAAACCTCATACTCTGTCTGCATTTGAAGGAAATCCTTGAAGAAATCAAAAAGGAACTCTACAAAGTAAAGGAGGAAATTATCACAGGTGAGTTCTAACGTATATACTATCCATAAACACTATGTCAGATGAACCTAGGGCATACATGTAGAAACTACTCATATACAGTATGTTGTGATCTTGTGTTATACCAGAATATTGCTCTGTTTTTCTAGCTCTGATGCAGGAGCTACAAAGGTCACAGCTCAAGGATGAAGACTGAAGAATTGATCAAAAGAAAAAAAATGGATGCTTATCTTGCAGTGCTTGCAGTGTTTTACTCTGGCGAAATTATTTTATTTTACATTGTTTAATTTGTTTTCATGCAATTGACTTTAAAGTCTGATCAGTCCTAAGACTATGAACATGAACACATTTTCAAATAAAATATTATTTTCATCATTTTTCCCCGATATCTTGCTTAGTTATAGAAATCAGAAAGAAATCCCAGTTATTGTCTAGGAGTTGTAAATTTTAGTGTTTCATGTAATATTCATCAACAGACATATGAATGACACGCCCAGGCATTTTTATCAGTGGCAGGTAACAGTAATCTGCTCAGACAGGTTGCTGACACTTTTACCATCAAACAATTTCAAGTTCTTGCAAAATTAAAGAACTGGTAGCAAAAGTGCACACTACTGGTTTTGTAGCTACGAGGATATACATTTTAGCACATGTTAACTTACATTCTTGAAAATGGGCCAGAAATTTGACTTTTTAATAGAATATTCAATTCAGTTTCAATTCAATTCAATTTTATTTATATAGCGTCAAATCACAACAACAGTCGCTTCAAGGCGCTTTATATTATACAGTATTCTATTCTAGTAGAATAAAATAGAAAAGAATAGAACTTTGGGGAGTTCCATTCCGGGAAATTCCAGCAGCTCTAGTTGAATATCTAAAATTACACAACATTATTCAGGTGAAGTTATTTACATGTATGTACATTTCAGGTTATACCAGGAAAAACTCCATATGACCCCATGTAGGACTATGATACCCTTCAGATGTGAAAACATTATTTTTGATATTCTTTCATTGTCATCTAATAAAGTACTCTTTAAAAGTACTCACAAATAAAGCTTATCTTGTTAAAAAATAATAAAAATTGTGACAAGCAAGCAATTTTTGTGTATGATTTTTCATTAAAACTGTGTAAAAACTGAATTTATAATGTTTTTAATATAATGTAGGTCACATACACTTGATTTAAAAAAATAGAAGTTAATAAAATTTAAAAAGCTAGGTGGTATTTTATAATATCTACACACTATTAAGCATTAAAGAAGTATTAGTTAAAACTCAATCATAAAATATTGTTCCTCCTTAGTATGTCATTTATATACATGTATATGAATAGTCTTGCTTAGTAAGGTCATATAAAAAGGTCATAAGGTCATAATTTTTTTTTATGTTTTCTGCTTTATAAATGATGGATTAACCATTTGCAAATAAAGTACTAATCCCTAGTGAGCATTCTCTCTTAAGCGGGTCATTGACCCACTATTAATCAATAATAATGTGCCTCACCACATGTAAGAAGATGTGAAAAAAGCTGTTGGTCATTATCCGCACAGTCTTGATGCATGCTCAATCATCCAGGTAGCGGAATACCAAAAAGCTGATTCTGTTCATCCTTACATAGTGTCCAGAGAAACAGAATCAACTTTTTAGGATTATCAGCAGAGGTTTTAGGTGAAACCATTGTGAGACCTTGCCCCACCCTATTATGTGACCCATTGAGCTCACATGATGCAAGATGTGAATGGGGACTCGGGCGCTTGGGAAGGTATCTCAAAACTGCATTGTAGGTGGCAGCCAGTTGCTGTCATGAGCTGTCCCCTCTGTTCAAAGATGGTCAGTTGCTTTCACAACTGAAGAAACTTCTCAGGTGAGAGGTGAAATGTCTTCAAGAAACTTAGAGAATTCCAGTCAGTTTCTTTCCAAGCACCTTAGACTGTATTTGTCAATATTGGGTCACACATATGCCGCTAACTTGTGGCAACAGGAAACTATGCAGTAGGTTATAATCATCCAATATAAATGAAATTTTAATTGGTGGTTGCACACATGATACAGCAGTGTGACATATGGTTAGACAATTGCCACCTAGTGGCCAAAGATGGTAAATGGTAATGGTAAATGGCCTGTATTTGTATAGCGCTTTACTTAGTCCCTAAGAACCCCAAAGCGCTTTACACGTTCAGTCATCCACTGATTCACACAGACATTCACACACTGGTGATGGCAAGCTACATTGTAGCCACAGCCACCCTGGGGCGCACTGACAGAGGCGAGGCTGCCGAACACTGGCGTGTTCAGTAAGTAAATTATGCCAGACCCAGTTAACATACTGAACTGAAAATAACCACATGACTGTGTGAGTATAGTCACCTGCCAAACGCCTGAGACGTAGCCCAGCTTGACCTCAGCACAGTTGACTGAGGCTGGCATGGACATGCAGCAGGGTGCAAGGACCCTCTTATTGCTGCTTGCATCTTTAATATTGTATTTGGTATTGAATCGACTAATACAGTGGTACAAAAATTTAAGCATTTAGCTTGTGACATATTTTAAATTTTATTGTACTTTTAGTCTCAGTTGGGTCCCTCACTTTCACTCTTCTTTTTCTATTATTATTATTATCCCTGTGGAAAGACCTCTTGTGTGAATGTGTGTGTGAATGGGTGGATGACTGGATGTGTAAAGCGCTTTGGGGTCTTTAGGGACTAGTAAAGCGCTATACAAAGACCCATTTACCATTTCTTTAAACAGGCTGAAAAACTGGATTCCATAATGTCACTAACACCATCAAATGAGCAACAACTAATTCACTATGTTGGATAAAATAACATTAAGAGAACATAATTTACAGTGAATTAGGTGTTACTGGGTATGTGTTTGCTCACAGTATTATCCTAGCCTAATCACATGTTAAAAAGCCCTAAATCATTGATGGCTGATCCACTAACATGTTTTCAGATACAAATTAATTGAATTTATATGTGCTTATAACATTGTGCTCTGAGTTATTAACTTTTCCAAAAAGCATCACAAACATTAGCGTTCCAATATCTTCATGGCGCGGCCAGTGTATGTTACTAACTTCCGGGAACAATGGCATAAAAAAACAAAACAAAAAACAAGCACACAGGCTGCCTGCAGGAGGCGATACTAGCGTAAAGAGGTACAACTATGTGACCTAAACTACGAAGAAGAAACTTCCACGGCGTTTTCCTCGGTGGATGGCCTGTTCTGGAACTAAACTGTTAAAGCTGCATTGAAACGAAATCTGTGTGGGATAAAGTCACTGAGATGTGCGTTAAATTGTGTTCCATAATTAAGTTGTGCAAAATATATCAAGTTAAAAGATTAGCTGACAAACTTTTAACTCATAGCTAGATTGAACTGCTATTTGATTATCGCTACCAGGGCTATATCAGCAACCTACCAGAAGGCATATGATCGCTAACGTAAGATATGTTTTCCTAATAATAAAAATAAAAATGAATTTATAATAGTTCAAGGAATCATTACTAATATTAGAGTTCGTTGTGAAGCCCCATAAAACTCGAGTATCGAAAGCACTACTATGACTGGCTGCAAAATAAGAACCTAATATGTGATAATAAGCTATAAGTAGCAAAGTGACTTTTGACATAACTCAAGTGACAAGTATCGTTGTTTGACGTTTGCTTGTCTGTAAATATAGATTCAGTGTGAATGCGTTAAGTTATTAACTGTATGTACATTTCTTTACTTAAACCTTTTTGTAACGTGTGCTTTCAAACTTCGCTGTATGTTAACAGTAAGTTATCTGCTGTGCGTATTTAAGTGCAAGCCAACTTAACTGCCCCGCCGAGTGACGAGAAACAATGAGACTAGGATTAGAATGGTATTATGTGTTGTTTAGCTGGAATTACTACAAATTGCGAGTTTTGTAGTGTGCGTTCATTTAAAATGTTGCGCGATGTTTGTAAATGATACCTTCTGCAACAAAACTAGCGATAAACTCACACACTGACGTTGCTGGAATTGTACAGTAATGTACGTTAACATCCGGCCGACTTAAGCATTCATTTTATATGCCCCCCCCCTTTTTGAAATAATACTTAAAATTCCGGATTGGTTTATTAGTGCTGGGCGACGTATTCTGTGGAGCCTTCACGTTAGCTGCAAAGGGCTAAGATATGCCATATTAAATGTTACTCAACATCACTTCTACAAAGTGGAATGTTTCGTGCCCTTGATACGTAAGTTTATGTTCCGAGTAAAACAGAGTAATAGTATACATTTAAAGAAACTTGTTGAGACAATCATAAATGATTAAACGATTAGCGAATAAATAGACAATGAATATGCAATAATTTCTTATCAAGTTTGAAAATATTGTAATAGCTTGTTAAATATTGTGTGGTTTCCATTACTTGAATACGAAGATTTTTTTTTCTTTCTAGCGATTCTAATATATAGTGGATACAGCATCATCGGTCGGTCTTTTTAATTTTATTCCAAAACCCATCTTTTTCAACATAAATCATTCAGCTTGACAGTGAAGCAAAGATGAGGCTTTAGGCTTTAAATCTGTAAATTAAAATAAAATTGTTTAATCCTAAAGTTGATAGTCTTTTACAACATCAAGACAGCAAACATTTAACAAATATCTTAAATAAGCTATTTAAATTTAGTCAATACTCTGACTGCATTCGGTATCGAAGAAATCCAGATACTCTCATCTGGATATTATATTATCAGGTCTTAAATGAGTTTTCTTTCATTTTAAGATTATTATTTTTTAGTCAGCTGTTGACTGAAAGTTAATTTTTTTCTTTGTTTTTTTTCTATGGAAAATATTTAATGTCATTCCTGATTTTGTTGCACTGCTTATTTCATTCAGTAGGTGCTGTTGTCACTGTGACTGAGACTTAAACATAGTAAGAATCCACTTTTCCTCCTTCTGACTCTCTGGGCAGTCCCTTACCATGAATGAAGTCAGTATAGTGAGAGAGGGATGGCTTCACAAAAGAGGTATGGATCATGAAAATTGTTATAAAATTGTGTTATAAGATGGGAAAACTGTTATCTTCTGTTGTCTGTTGACAGTTAATTATCGTATAATTGCACTGTTGATTTAATTTGTCATTTTTGATCCAGGTGAATATATCAAAACATGGAGGCCTAGGTATTTTATCCTAAAGAGTGATGGCTCTTTCATTGGTTACAAAGAGAAACCAGATTTAAATGACCAAACTTCCCCACCACTGAACAACTTCTCAGTGGCAGGTTAGTCTTTTAAGATGTTGAAGAGTGGCCATCCTTTATGTCAGATGCTTTCAGTTTTCAAGACTCGCTGTATGTTTTATCAGTTCTGGTCCCTTCTAACCGCCTTCAAGTAAATATGAATGATAATTGTATTTTTTACAGAATGCCAGTTAATGAAGACTGAAAGGCCCAGGCCTAATACATTTGTCATCCGTTGTCTGCAGTGGACCACTGTTATTGAACGTACTTTTCATGTAGAAAGCAATGAAGAGAGGTAAAAACCGTAAATCACATTTCTTACTATCGTTGTCAAATCCTGGCATGCACTTTTTTTGTTTTATGTACTGTGATGTGCATTTTCATTTATCCATTATTCATTAGTTGTCATTTAGAATACTTCGAATCCATCTAATGTTATTTTAATTGACAATTGCTAAGTCACGCCAAATTCTCCAGCATTGATGTATATGATACAGTGATTTTATGCTCTTCACAGTTTTACGGATTGGATAGCCGAGTGGCATTTTGTGATACTTTTTATTTTTCAGAGAGGGGTGGATAAGGGCAATCCAGTATGTAGCGAACAGTCTGAAAATGCAGGAACAGGGGGAAGAGGAACCAATGGATGTTCTCAGCTCACCAAACGAAAGCAGCCTGGTGGAGATGGAAGCGGTTATGTCCAAGAGCCGCACCAAAGTGGTGAGAGAATAAGTTGATACAGTTTTGAGCTGATAAAAACTGCTACTTACTGTAAGTCAGGCCAGTTTCAGTTGGTCTCACATAAATTATTATTATTTTATGGTCTTATTTGTTAGTTAAGTTCATTTTAAATGTTATTAGAGTAAGAGAGAAATCTAGTCAGTCTATTCAGGTGTTTATTCTTTGTGATTGAAAAGTCATTAGCCATTTAGTGTAGAGGTCCTCCGTTTCACAGTCAGAGCCACTGCTTGCTCATTACTGGTGTGGTTTCAAAGCACCAAGGCTCAACTTTAAGCCTTAATAATAGCCAATAAGATATGTCACAGTGATTAGGTGAATAGTTTTATCTGCAGTCTGCTATTTGCATTAGGACATAAGGAACAAGGATGCAAAGAACAAAACTTTTCATTTCATGTCAAAAGAACAGCATAATATATTTTACTTCTAAATCTATGTAACTTTAAAAGATCATTTTGTTTAATTAAAAAAATGTACACACTTCCACAATGAATGAGTTGTATATTTTACAGACAATGAGTGACTTTGAATATCTGAAGCTGCTTGGAAAGGGTACCTTTGGGAAGGTGATTCTTGTCAAAGAAAAGACAACTGGAGTACATTATGCCATGAAAATACTGCGCAAAATGGTGATAATAGCCAAGGTAAGTGTCTGTATTGACATAGTTGGTGCAGTTGTAATTGATATATTTCTGCCATTTTGCTGCTGCAAGACTCGTCCTACTTTAACAGGTGAATGCTACGAATATATGTGAAGACAGGAGTGCGGCACAGCATCAACATTGGATTCCTGTTTTCTTGTATAATGTTTACTGGCTCATTTTGAAAATTAGTGTTTATAGGGCTTGACTAAAATATTTTTGTCATTAGTTATGAAAGACACTGCTCATTGAATTATGATCAGTTCCTGATTGTCAGTGATTTTAATATTCAGGTCCATTATGAATCCAGACTCTTGGTCAAAGAATTCCTTGATCTTATTGAAACATTCTCACTCAGTCTGTGTCTGGTCCGATAGTGCACATGATACGTTCTTTAACAGCATCTTTGTTTGCATCAGCTTTTGATGACTCTGTGCTTGTAAATCGAGATTATTACTTTAATCTTAATCTTAACAAATTTATAGTTCTATTTAATTCTTGGCCTTTTTCGGATTTTACTTTGATAGGTACAGTGAAGAATTGACAGGAAAGTGAAAGGAAGAAAGGGCCACGGCTTGGACTTGAACCCGGGCCGGCTGCTCGCAGCCATACAGCATGTGGTCGCCTTTGGGGGTCAATTTTTCAAAAGCATAACATTTCCAAAGCAATGGCTTTGCAGATGGCTTACAGATTTATTTGCGAACCAACAGCCATGTTTTTATTCAGGCACTAGTGAACTGTCTGAGATGTACAATCATGATTACTTGACATGATAAACGATAAATGATAAAAGAAGAAGGACTGAACGTAGATATTTTCTAAATTAGTTTAGAATTTGGTGAGGACTAGAGATTTTTTTCTTTATTATGTCTTGATACATAAAACTTGAAAGTAGGTGTATTTTCTTTTACATAACTCCATAACAATATGTTCTTGTCTAAATATGAGCTAAATGAAAACGTCGAGCATCATTTGCTACTTTGTTGTGTCAGCAGTGTGCACTGTCCTCTGACCATCTTTAGGTAACAAAGTGGCTGAATAAAATTAGACTACGATATATATCAGCTACATTGTTGTATTTTAGCTTTGATACAAGTTAAGGCATTAAAACAAAGATTATGTCAACCAGACTGTCGTTCTCAGTCTCTGTTTGTTCTTGCCTTAAGTAATGTTTTACTGTTTTTAAAAATGTATTTTGTGTTTGTAATAATAATTGTGTTTGTTGGCAGGATGAGGTGGCCCACACGGTTACAGAGAGCCGAGTGTTACAGAACACAAAACACCCTTTCCTCACGGTGAGAATTATATTAAAAAGTGACCTGACAGTAGATATTTATTGTCATTGGACCAATGAAACATTTAACAACAAAATGTTGTGGTGCAGTTCCTCTCAGTGCAAAAGAAGACTAAAAATTAAAGAAATAAAATTCCCATGGATGGTCCTGCGCAGTATCTTTGCTGTTCCTAGGATTGTTCTCTTCTGGACAGAGATCTTATTCCTGTTGTTCCTGGGATCTGCTGGAGCCACTCGCCTAGCTTGGGGGTCACTGCACTGAATACTCTGATTACCACTGGGAGCACTGTTACCTTCACCCTCCACATTTTCTTCAGTACCTCTCTTAGCCCCTGGTATTTCTCCATCTTCTTGTGTTCCTTCTTTCTGATGTTACTGTCATTCGGTAATGCTACATCTATCACTACGGCCGTCTTCTTCTGCTTGTGCACCACCACTATATCCAGTTGGTTGGCCACCGACATTTTGTCTGTCCGTATCTGGAACTCCCACAGGATCTTAGCTCGTCATTCTCCACCAATATAGGAGGGGTCTCCCATTTTGACATCGGGACTTCCAGGCTATACTCGGCACAGATGTTTCTGTATACTATGCCAGCCACTTGGTTATGGCATTTCATGTATGGCCTGCCTTGCACCCTGCTGTTATGTGCTGGATTGTCTCAGGGGCATCTTTACACAGCCTGCACCTGGGGTCTTGCCTGGTGTGATACACCCCAGCCTCTATGGATCTTGTGCTCAGAGCTTGTTCCTGTGCTGCATGATTAGTGCTTCTGCAGTCTTTCAGTCCGGTTTTGTCCAGCCACTGGTAGGATTTCTGGATGTCTGCAACTTCCTCTATCTACTGGTCATACATACCGTGCAGGGGTTTATCCTTCCTCCTTTTGCTTCTCTTTCTTGGGTTTCTGCTGCATGAGATATTCACTGAGCACGCGGTTGGTTGTGGACATCTTCTTGATGTATTCATGGATGTTTGTTGTTTCATCCTGGACTGTAATACTGACACTCACTAGTCCCTGGCCTCCTTCCTTCTGCTTAACATACAGCCTCAGAGTGCTGGACTCCGTGCATGGTAAGGAGCTTCCTCGTCTTGATGTCATTGGCCTCTGTCTCTTCCTTTGGCCAGCTTATTATCCCAGCAGGGTAACTGATCACGAGCAGGGTGTAGGTGTTGATAGCCCAGATCTTGTTCTTACCATTCAGCTGACTCCTCAAGACTTGCCTGACCCTCTGCAGGTACTTGGTGGTTGCACCTTTCCTAGCGGCCTTTTCGTGGGTCCCATTTGCCTATGGGATTCTCAGGTACTTGTAGCTGTCCTCGATGTCTGCAGTGTTGCCTTCTGGTAGTTTAATCCCCTCAGTTCTGAATACCTTCCCTCTTTTCGTTACCATCTGACTGCACTTCTCCAATCCAAACGACATTCTGATATCCTTGCTGTAGATCCTGGTGGTGTGAATCAGTGAATCGGTGTCTCGTTCACTCTTGGCATACAGCTTGATGTCATCCATATAGAGGAGGTGGCTGATGATTGCTCCATTCCGTAGTTGGTATCCGTAGCCAGTATTGTCAATGATCTCACTGAGGGGGTTCAGGCCTATGCAGAATAGCAGTGAGGACATCACATCTCCTTAGTGAGTTGTGCTATTGGCTTGAAGTTGGCATGCTGTCTAACTCTTCATACTGGAGACCCTTTCTTCAATGTCTGCCATTGTGATGGTTACTGGATCCTGATCAGGGAGGTTGCTGTGGTCTACCGTTAGATCCACTAGCCACTGAGCATTGCCGTTATGGGTTCCATCCTTCTTCCATATTCTCGTCCAGTATTTCTCCATCTCCAGCCTTGGTGGTGTTGTTCTCACATTGTTCCCCTGCCACTGAGAGTACACCTAGGATTGTTTATTCTCCTGGCCTCTATTTCTCTGGTATACCTCTTGAAGTGGCTGGCCAAGGCTGTGACTCTTTGCTTGGCATTTTCACAGGTATGGACAGCTTGCTGTACTTCTTAGGCACCTTTTTCATTACACCTTCCTGCAGCTCCGATAGTTGGCTAACTTCCCTTCGTGCTACCTTGATCTTGGCCTTCTTGTGGTCTCCTTTTCCACTGAGGGTACTGCTCCTTGTGGTTGTTCATCTTGTAGCCAAGCATCTCACTGATCACTGCTGCTATATTTCATATATAGATAGATAGATAGACAGATTATTTTTTTCTGTTTGTTTGGACAAGAATTTACTAGATGAAGAAAAGAAGAAGAAGAAAAGCTAAAAGTGTCTCACAGGTTAAAACTGCTCAAATTGGAGATATCCGAGCAGAAAATGTTGTAAAAGCTGGCTGTTTTGAGATACGATGAGCCTACTAAACTATGACCCTAAACTAGTCGTCATTTTGTAGACGCTGTTGAACCCACTACAGTATCTTCACATTCCAGTCTTCAACTCATAAGCAAGGGAAAATTGAATCTTTTGATTTTTGAGGACCGTTAAAAATTATTAAATCAAATCAAAGGCCTCTTTCTATTCACTTCATGTTTTTGTTTTTCTCCTGATGGTTAGTAGTTATGTAGGGATTCTTCGCTATCTACCTGATATTTTATTTTCATTGTGATAACATTCTTACAGACACTGAAATATGCCTTCCAAACCCACGATCGACTCTGTTTTGTAATGGAATATGCTAATGGAGGCGAGGTGAGACCCCATATCCTACATCCATAATCAACTCATCAGTCACATGGGATGCACTCAGTTCAAGAGTTAACCATTTACACGTAGACAGATCTTGTGTAACACCAGGTAAGTGTTTGACTCTCTCTGCTCTGTTTTCTTCAGCTCTTCTTCCACCTCTCACGTGAACGAGTCTTCACAGAAGACCGGGCACGCTTCTATGGTGCTGAGATTGTATCAGCACTTGAGTACCTCCATTCACGTGACGTTGTTTACCGTGATTTGAAGGTGAATATAACACACAAATCCATCATTTCATAAATGTCCCATGTGCAAGTATGACTACAATCATAGTACAAACTTAATTTTAATTTGTTGATAATCACACACCAAGGCAAATGTTGCAAAATTTGAGAGCTTGTAGAATAAAATGTCTTTAGAAAAATATTTAACTTGTATTTTGAAATTTTCATTATTATTTCGTGTTTTCACGTTTTAAATTTAGTTACAGAATAAACATGCACAAATAGACTGATATTTGCACAAACGAGAGCTGTAAATTTCTAATTTAAATTTTACGTATTTTTTTTATTACTTACAACCAAAGCTCTGTGATTACAACCTCTCAAATTAGTGAATACAAGTACTCAATTGCACCCTCTCGAGTTACAAATTCATGAATTTCCTCGCTTTGACATTGGCAGCACGTCTTACAGTAAATGTGTTGCAAAACTCGTACTTGTACCTAAAGGGGTGTTGGTAGGGCGGACAGAGCAGAAGTAGAGGTCAGCCAGTCAAAAGCAGAAGACCAAGAGGCTCATTTTTCTCTGTCCTCTGTACACTACAACGGAACAATGGTAAGTTTCCCTCAAAACTGCTTTAGCACATTAGCACTGTGAATAACGACAAAAGCAACACAAAATCACAAAAACAAAAATCCTCAATCCTTATGAGGTGCAGCGTCAAAAACAAGAATGAATGAGGATTTTGGCTGTCTGTAACAGCGGTATTCACTCCATATGCCAGCAGTGTCTCTCTCTCACTCAGTTTGTCCCAGTAAATCACGACTTTTACTTCATCTTTGAGCCCTCACTCTGAACCACAGGACTGTCAACTCGGGGACATCAGAACATTACTGTCAGGGTTGGTTGTGTGGCAGGCAGGCAGGCAGGAGTGGGGGACCCAAAATGCAGGACTCAACACGGAAGTCAAACTTAAAGCGCAGCTTTATTGCTGGGAAAAAACTCTTACTTAACTAAACTCACCAAAAGACAAACAAAAACCCTGGAGGACTAAAACACTGGAGCAGGAGACTAAACACTGGAAACACGGAGACAAAACACACAGCTTGTTGAGGGTACGACGCGACAGAGAGCACAGGAAAACACAGGGCTTATATACACAGGGAAGTAATCAGGGAATGAGAAACAGGAGGGAGACACAGCTGGGAGGGTTTGGGCTGACGAGACACAGGGAGCAAAGCTAGACACACTGACATGAGGCACAACCTTTCACAATAAAACAGGAAACAATTCACAAAGACGTAGACAAAGAAACACAGACTTTACGCAGGCAGAACTAAACCAGAATGAGCTAAAACCTGCTAAATAATCATCATCATCATCATCATACAATAGATCAAGAAAATACCCAAAAATACAAAATCAAACCAAAACGTGAGAACTGAAAATACTGGGTCAAACTGACCCAGAACCGTGACAATTACACTTTAAATGACAGTATCTTTAAGCTGCTCTATCCATGCATATTATGCTGAAAGGAATCTATACAAAGTCATTGTTATGCAGCAAATATGTTTGATTGCTAAAGGGTTTTCCCAGTATCTCTTTCATGCTGTTGTCCACCCTTTCAATGGAGTGGATGTTTGCAGGAAGGCTGTATGCTGTTTTTTGTATTTGTTGTAATGGACTGGGGAATAGGAGCTATCCTCAGTTGTTTTCCTCGCCTTCTCTCCAAGCAGTCATAGTCCTTCCAGTCTTAGTCCCTCCCCTTCCCTTCCTGTAAGGAAGAGACATGAGGAGAGAGAGGAGTCCAGTCAGCCACTGTAGCGATAAGACAGCTTTACTGCATCGTGTTAAATTGATGTCACTTAAAAAAGGGTGTGGCACATTTACATCATCTGTCTATTGTCTAATTTCCAGAGCAGTGCTATGTCTTCTGATTACTGAGAGATGAGCATGGCAAATGTACAGATATCCATTTTTTGGGCACTCTTACAAATGGTGAAGGGTAGAAAGTTAGATTACATACCTTATCATCTTAAATATATAAGAATGCAAATTATTGCTGAATTTAGAAATCTCATGATTTGTGTATTACTTATTACTTATAACTTTTTGTTGCTCCTCTTCTATGCATCGCAGGTAAAACTTACAAAAGCATACATCATTACAGTGATGCTGACTGGACTCCTCTGCCTTTCAGATACATTTTAGGAAAAGAGACAACCTGTAAGATGCCAAACTGACTTAATTGTTTCAGTCTCAAGATACAGAAGACATAAAATTGAGAAACTTGAAAAGCCCAACCGTTTTGCCTCTATATTAGGCAAAAGGATAAGCAAATTGGCTGGGATGCCTTTACAGTAGGTCTCTATTACCTGAGATTATTGATAATTTGGGTTCTCCTGTCACAGTTGTCCTCATCAGTAAAATGACATCATATTGGTTAGTCTATAAACCATTAAACATTCATACTAACACTTCTATAATAAATTTCTGAATTCAACAGATAGAAGCTTTAAGAACTTAACTGACAGATGTTAACTTTTCATTAGAAGTCGACTTGCTTTTTATTAATATAATTTTTTAGAAAGTAAACTTTGACTGTCAGCAGTATTTTATTCTTGTTGTTCAATTTGTTATTCATTATATTCTATTATTTGTCTTAATATCAGCAGACAATCTGTCTCGATGGGATTCTTTTTTTCTTCAGTCACAGGACATTAACACAGAAACCAGCACAATGTTTCTAATGGGTCCAGCTACAATGTCATCAGAGCCAGAGGACTTGATATACACTGTTAAAGAATATGGTAATACATTACAGGTATCTCTGAAAATTATATTTAAGATATATCTAAATTTTTAAAGTGGATCTCCTTTAGTTACTTATATTAATAAACAAAAGAGAAAGTTTTTGTTTAGAGAAACATAATATTCAGATTCAGAAGACTTTATTTATCCCCCAAGGGGCAATTAAGAGACTGACCTTGCCGACTGTACATACAATACACAAACATCACATTGGGGAGACAGGTCAGGCTAGGTAGCTGGCCGGTCAGCTGCAAGAACAGGGACCCGGAACCGAACAACAATGGAAAATGCACAACATAAGGAAAGATGAGGAGAAAAGAAGAACTCCCCCCAGACTGAGCTCCAACAGGGAGATCAGTTTGAGAACAGAAAAAAACACCTCAGCACATAGCATATGAATCATCACATCTCACAACACAGAAGACATAAGCTTCGAAGGCGTTTGGAGGGGGTGGGGGGTGAGTGTAGGTCTGTTTCAGTGTACATGCGTATGTGTGCGAGTATGTGTTCCGTGTTCAACCGAGAAAAAGTGTCCCTTCACCCGGTTAAGCAAAAGTCAACAATCTTCGGTCGACGCGGCTGACCTTGAATGAGGAGGGAGAGAGTCATAACAAACAGTCTTATTATCTAATGGAGAATTGTTATTCCCGTCAGCTTTTGCCTTGAGCATCCAGCTGGCGCCAGGGGGGCCGCATGAGATGAAGATGGTAGTTGTTTTGGTTAGTGCGAACAAACTGCATCCAGGTCTAATGTCCGTCACTGGTCACAGGTCTCTCAATTCCCGTTGTTCTTCTTCAAGATGTTGTCCATATAGCAGAGCCATGAGCTTCTCCAAGATCTTATCTATATTGCGTTAAAAAAAAACCAGTCTGATAGATGTCGTTCAATGTCCTCCATCGAGAGTGTCGCCAGACACACGACGCAACCGACCATCGAGTATCCGGCAGCAAACGTCTCCGCAGGACAGTCGGGCTCTCCCAAGCCCAGGAGGTTGTCAATTCCGTTAAGGGACCAGTTGATCAAATCCATAATTCTTCTTTATGGTTTTAGAGAACAAGTCTGGGAGACTCTCTTAGGGTTAGAGAATAAGCGAGACTATACAAAGGACATGAGAAGCCAAGCAGGAAAGATAAGGGAGAAGGAAAGGGAGAAGGAGAAAGTGCGACCGCCTCTATCAAGAGCCAAGAATATTTACGTAACTTGTTACGTTATAGCAACAAGCGGACTGAATTACAGCAGAGGAATAGGTTTAAATTAAGTTTGTCTTTTTTTAAAAACTAAGTCACTGGAGATGAACAAGGGCAGCAGGTGAATTTAAGGAGCAGGAGAGTGCAAGCTGAGCAGATAAAACAGCTGGGATTAAAAGAGTACAGGGACTGGAGCTTGGAAAGTGGTGGGAACAGGACAGTGGGCAAGCAGCTAGGTACATGGCCATAAATCATGATGATAGTGTCGGTGCCGGTCAGTAGATGGCTTATAAGCAAGCTGGGGATTCTGAGAAACAGACAAGCTACAGGTTAGCTACAGGTTAGCAGGTCATCTACTAATCATAAGGTTGGATATTGGTAAATGGTAAATGGACTGGTTCTTATATAGCGCTTTTCTACATTATCTGAGCACTCAAAGTGCTTTACACACAAAAAAAGCAGCACACCCATTCGTACAACCACTTTTTTGCTTTCTATCTAAGGCTACGTCCACACGTACCCGGGTATTTTTGAAAACGCAGATTTTTCTATGCGTTTGCACCTTTCGTCCATACATAAACGGTGTTTTCGGTCACTTAAAACTGAGATTTTTTAAAGTTCCTGCCATGGTGGAGATTTTCTAAAACTCCGTTTTTGCATTTGCATGTGGACGAGAAAAACAGAGAAAACGCAGCGTCAAAGGTGTGCGCCTTTTTTGACGTCACACTGTGCGCCACGTTATTGTTTTGGTAAAATGGATTTCTACAGTGGCGGACTTAGACAAAATACTGTTACTGTTAATTTTACTCTCTGCAGTGTTTAAATGCTTACATATACACACACAGTTTCTGTCCCTCACACATAGGACTCAGTTCTGCTTCTATGTGCCATCTTTGTTTACCCTTTCCCACCCAGGCTTCTAGACTTCTGATTGGCCAACATTTCTACACTGTTAGGAATATATCACCACCTGTTGCTTTGGCATGTTTCTAGCAGCGTTTACCTTCGTTTTTGCGTTTACGTGTGGACAGGATTTGTTTTAAAAACAAAAACGGAAAATCTCCATTTTCAAAAATATCCGTGTACGTGTGGACGTAGCCTAACATTCACATGCAGTCATACTCCAATGGATGCATTGGAGAGCAAAATGGGGTTAGTATCTTGCCCAAAGATATTTGTCATGCAGGCTGCAGCAGACTGGGATCGAATCACCCACCTTCTGGTTAGTAAGTGACCTGCTCTACCACCTGAGCTACAGCCAACCCATATAGCCACCCCCGTATTCAATTTCTGGCACATATTTGAAGATCAGCTAGAATAGTCATAGAAGACTCACAAAGAGTCAGACTACAAAGGATCAGAGTGTCTAGTTTTAAACTGTTTGTGTTGTACAGTGAACACAAAGATGTAAACACACAAACAAGTGAATAAAACAATGTCAGTATAAAAATTAATAATTTGTTTTTAACAGATCCAGTGATGGTGAAAGATGTTCTGTCACTTCCAGTGACAGAATATAGAAAGAACAAGACAGGAACCTGAGAACATGGATTGTAAAAGTAAAGTGATTTTATAAATGTCCTTTAAGTTGTGGAAAATCTTTCTTTGAACTGTCAGTGGAAAGTAGAAATAAAAGTGTATGTACCATATTTGTAATGACGTTACAAAATTCAGTGTTGGTTCTTAGGTACTCTAGCTATTAATACCTAAGAACAAATAAGAATAGAAAATAGACAGTAAATCAGTAAATCATAATAAAAGTAGTGCTTCTTTATTTGCTAACTGGTATCATATAACATCTAGTATGGATTTGAAATGACATTAAACAGAAGTGCAGGGGAAGGTGGGCATTTTATGTTTATACATTTAAATATGTAATATGTTTAATGCAGTTACCCATTAGCAATCAAACAAATTTTCTGCATGGCTAAATCAGCATGACCCTCTTGTATTGCTTCATGGTCCAGTTCTGATGCTCAGGTACCAATTGTTGGCATTTTCTACGGGAAACAGAGGTCAGCATGGGCACCCTGACTGGTCTGCGGCTACAGAACCAATACAAAACACGCTGTGATGCCAATTCAGACACTTTTCTATCAGAGCCAGCTTGAACTTTTTCGGCAATTTGAGCTACAGTAGCTCGTCTGTTGGATTGGACCACATGCCTTCCCTCCCAATGACCCTTTCGCTGTTTCACTACTGTGAACATTTTGTTGTCAACGTTGATGTGCTGGAAGCCAAAGGCTGAATTGTGATGGCATACCACAGCATACTAAAGGTCTATTGGAGTCTATGTCTTGACACCACACACACACACACACACACACACACGCACATGTACACCACCGGTCAAAAGTTTTAGAACACCCTAATTTTTCCAGTTTTTTATTGAAAATATGCAGTTCAATCTGTCATTGCACTCTGAAATGAAAGCATAGTACAAATAAGCATTTGGAGTTAAAAAAGAAATAATGAAATAATTTATAGACTAAAATGTATTCTAAACTTTTGACTGATCAAATTAGCCATGGTTGGCAGATATAAGAGCTGAACACACCCGTGGCATTCTTTCTACAATAGAAACAAATATTCTTTCCCATGCTTTCTACACAGTGGCTTGCAAAAGTATCCGGCCCCCTTGAACTTTTCCACATTTTGTCACTTTACAGCCACAAACATGAATCAATTTTATTGGAATTCCACATGAAAGACCAATACAAAGTGGTGTACACGTGAGAAGTGGAATGAAAATCATACATGATTCCAAACATTTTTTACAAATAAATAACTGAAAAGTCAGGTGTGCGTAATTATTCAGCCCACTGAGTCAATACTTTGTAGAACCACCTTTTGCTGCAATTACAGCTTCCAGTCTTTTAGGGTATGTCTCTGCCAGCTTTGCACATCGAGAGATTGAAATCCTGGCCCATTCTTCTTTGCAAAACAGCTCAAGCTCAGTCAGATTAGATGGACAGCGTTTGTGAACAGCAGTTTTCAGATCTTGCCACAGATTCTCGATTGGATTTAGACACCAGACAGGCCAGGGATAAAGTTATTGAGAAATTTAAAGCAGGCTTAGGCTACAAAAAGATTTCCCAAGCCTTGGACATCCCACGGAGCATTGTTCAAGCGATCATTCAGAAATGGAAGGATTATGGCACAACTGTAAACCTACCAAGACAAGGCCGTCCACCTAAACTCACAGGCCGAACAAGGAGAGCGCTGATCAGAAATGCAGCCAAGAGGCCCATGGTGACTCTGGACGAGCTGCAGAGATCTACAGCTCAGGTGGGGGAATCTGTGCATAGGACAACTATTAGTCGTGCACTGCACAAAGTTGGCCTTTATGGAAGAGTGGCAAGAAGAAATCCATTGTTAACAGAAAACCATAAGAAGTCCCGTTTGGAGTTTGCCACAAGCCATGTGGGGGACAGAGCAAACATGTGGAAGAAGGTGCTCTGGTCAGATGAGACCAAAATAGAACTTTTTGGCCAAAATGCAAAACGCTCTGTGTGGCGGAAAACTAACACTGCACATCACTCTGAACACACCATCCCCACTGTCAAATATGGTGGTGGCAGCATCATGCTCTGGGGGTGCTTCTCTTCAGCAGGGACAGGGAAGCTGGTCAGAGTTGATGCGAAGATGGATGGAGCCAAATACAGGGCAATCTTGGAAGAAAACCTCTTGGAGTCTGCAAAAGACTTGAGACTGGGGCGGAGGTTCACCTTCCAGCAGGACAACGACCCTAAACATAAAGCCAAGGCAACAATGGAATGTTTTAAAACAAAACATATCCATGTGTTAGAATGGCCCAGTCAAAGTCCAGATCTAAATCCAATCGAGAATCTGTGGCAAGATCTGAAAACTGCTGTTCACAAACGCTGTCCATCTAATCTGACTGAGCTGGAGCTGTTTTGCAAAGAAGAATGGGCAAGGATTTCAATCTCTCGATGTGCAAAGCTGGTAGAGACATACCCTAAAAGACTGGAAGCTGTAATTGGAGCAAAAGGTGGTTCTCAGCGGGCTGAATAATTATGCACACCCCACTTTTCAGTTATTTATTTGTAAAAAATGTTTGGAATTATGTATGATTTTCGTTCCACTTCTCACGTGTACACCACTTTGTATTGGTCTTTCATGTGGAATTCCAATAAAATTGATTCATGTTTGTGGCTGTAATGTGACAAAATGTGGAAAAGTTCAAGGGGGCTGAATACTTTTGCAAGCCACTGTATCTGCTGTAAAAGTTTCCATAGTGGCACTTGTAGGTTGCTTTGCTTTCACTCTTCTGTCCAGTTCATCCCAAACCAGCTCAGTGGGGTTTAAGTCCAAAGACTGTGTTGGCCACTCAATTTTTTCCAACTTACCATCTTGTTCTTTTTTTCCCGAGTTAGTTCTGGCATAACTTGGACATATGTTTTGGGTCATTATCTTGCTGCAGTATGAACCCCTGACCAACGACCAGAGGGTATTGGATGGCGCTGCAGAATGCTGCAGTAGCTGTTTTGGTTCAGGGTGCCTCACTCTGTACAAATCACTTACCCTGGATCCAGCAAAACAGCCCCAGACCATCACACTTCCTCCTCCATCTTTGACAGTTGATGCCACTAACTGTGGAACCATCCTTTCACCTACTTGAAGGTGTACAAGGATCTTACGTGATGAACCGAAGATTTCCAATTTTGACTCATCAGTCCATAATACCTTCTTCCAGTCTTCAGTAGTCCAATGGTCCTGTTTCATGGCCCAGGCAAGACTCTTTGTCTTATTCTGACATCTTAGCACTGATTTTCTTGCTGCAACTCATCCTGTCAAACCGGCAGCTCAAAGTCTTCTCTTCACAGTTGAAATTGAGACTTGCTTACTACGACCACTATTTGTTTTCCCCAGTTTCTGAGTGCCTTCTGATGGCTAAGGAAACTGTACTTATTGACACCTTAACTTTATTTGCAATTTGTCTGTAGGACTGTAGGAAAGACCTACATTTTTAAGTGTTAAAATGGTTTGTCTCTCTTTCATTGTTAATTACCATCTTGTCGCCATATTTGTAGTAACACACTACTTTCTGCAGTACAATACTGTTCAACTGATGCTCACAAGGGTATGGTCTTCCAGTCAGTGTCTTCCAATACTGCTTTTATGCAGACAAAGGGGGTTCTAAGTAATCCAGAAAAGTTGGAACACCTGTAGGAATTAGTAGCACCAGCTTTCAATGCTTGATCAACCTCCAGTGCTGCAGAACAGTTTTAATTTTTAACCCATTTTGTTTTCCCTGAAAAAGGCCATTTTCTGAAATGTACATTATATTTCAGTTTTAGGTAACCTTATTTTTTTTTTTTTAACTTCTGGCAGTTCACCACCTACCTTTATACCATTTCAAGCTATTCATTGGATTTAAACGACTTGAATTGCAATAAATAACTGGAAAAATTGGGGTGTTCTAATTAAAACTTTTGACCAGTTGTGTGTGTGTGTGTATATATGTATGTATGGACATATGTTTTGGGTCTTGAAACTTGGATCCTATGTAGCCGGTTACCAAGGCTACGTGAAGTACCCACTGAGGATCTGCTAGATGATGTGAATGCAGAGACTAAACAGCTGATCTACAACAGCCACAAGGAGCAGTACCCTCCATGGAGAAGGAGACTAGAGGCCAAGATCAAGGTAGCACGGAGGGAGGTTAGTTGGAGCTACAGAAAGGTGCAATGAAGAAGGTGCCTAAGAAGTAAAGCAAGGTGCCCATACCTGAGGCCTTGGAAACTGCCAAGCAAAGACTCACAGCCTTGGACAGCCACTTGAAGAGGAATAGAAGGCAGGAGAATAAACCAGCTCATAGGCCCCTGCAGCTATACTCTCAGTGGCTGGGGAACAATATAAGAACAGCAGAGTGAAGCAATACTGGAAGAGCATAAGGGAGAAGGATGCAACCCATAATGGTGATGCTCAGTGGCTAGTGGATCTAGGAGCAGACCACAGCAACCTCTCTGAACAGTGCCCAGTAACCATCACAGTGGCAGATATCCAAGAAAGGGTCTCCAGTATGAAGAGCTGGACAGCAAAAGGCCCCTACGTGATTCACGACTTCTGGCTCAAGAAGCGGACTGCACTCCCCGAGCCTCTGGCAGTACAAATAAACCAGCTACTAGTCGATGAGAGACACCCCGAATGGCTAAAGGGTAGGGATGGGTACCGGTGTCCGGTTCCATGATGGCACCGGTTCTGACATAAACAGTAGTAACCAGACCGAAAAGCAGCGCACATTTCAGTGCTTTATTTCGGTGCTTTTTTTTTCCTGAGCCAATTCTAGCCAATCATTTTACGTTTCCGAGGATAGTAGGCGGGGCCAGGTACGTACGTTCTTTTAGAGCAGAGCTACAGATTAAAAATGCCCAAGGCAAAGAGATCAAAAGTCTGGCTGTACTTCACAGCAAAAGATGCAAACCCAGCAGCCTGCAACAAGTGCTTTAAGCTGATACTGTGATACTGTCAAAGGAGGTAACACCTCAAATCTGATGAAACACCTGGCGACGCATAGCGTTTTTTTTTTAAAGCCGAGAAATGCGCCGTGTTTGATAGCTTGCTGTGAGACCTCACACCGTGCACATCTACTGCGGGTGCGGTGCCTGTTATCGGACCCGGAGTTAGCAACATCCCCCAAGAACCCGAAGAGTAGAGTCCTGGCCCCTAGCCCTGTCAGCGTAGCAGAAATGATGACGGATGATGATGGCAGCAGCAGCCGTTCTTCTCTGCGTGAGTAGCTTCATGTTGTTAGTGTGTAATTAACGTTGAGTACGCTAACCACATTATTACATTAATGCACGTAAGGTGAACTAGCAAACACCGTCGTAGTTACATGCGGCTGTCTTCTTGTTTGATGGCAGATACTCCCTTCACCCTGGCCAAAAAGACTAAAATGACCAAAGAAAAAGTGGAAAACAGTTAAACATGAGAGGTTTTTGGACAAAGTTTGTGTTTTTTCCATTGTTTAAGCACTGCTTCCAGCCAAGAGTGATACCATATATGCCCTATAGCTGCAGAAAAGGCTAACATTGTTATCTTTTTACAAAAAAACCAGCTGAATATGAGAGGTTTTTGGACCAATTTTGTGTTCTCCATTCTTTAAGCACCGGTTTGAGCACCATTTAAGCACCGGCACCGTTTCAAAAGTACCGGTTTGGCACCGGTATCGGATAAAACCTAAACGATACCCATCCCTACTAAAGGGCGGACAATCCTGATCCCCAAGGACCCTAGAAGGGACCGGTCCCATCCAACTACCGGCCAATAACTTGCCTCAGTACCAAATGGAAGCTCCTGTCAGCCATCATAGCAGCTAAGGTGAACAGGCACATGGCTTAATACATGAGCAGGGCACAGAAAGGAATTGGCAAGAATACCAGAGGCGCAAAACACCAGCTCCTGGTAGACAGAGCAGTTGCCCAAGACTGCAAGACTAGTCTGACCAACCTGTGCATTGCCTGGATTGATTGAAAGAAGGCCTATGACTTGATGCCCAACACCTGAATCCTGGAATGCCAAGAATTGTACAAGATCAAATGGACCCTGAGAGCCTTTATCAGAAATTCAATAGGATGTGGCGGACAACACTAGAGGCCAACTTCAAGCCAATAGCACAAGTCACCATCAAGTGTGGGATCTAACAAGGAGATGTGCTGTCCCCACTGCTGTTCTGCATAGGCCTGAACCTCCACAGTGAGATCATTGACAATACTGGCTACGGATACCAACTACGGAATGGAGCAATTGTCAGCCACCTCCTCTATATGGATGACATCAAGCTGTATGCCAAGAGTGAACGAGACACCAATTCACTGATCCACACCACCAAGTTATACAGCAAGGACATCAAAATGTCATTCAGACTGGCAAAGTGTAGTTGGATATAACAAAGAGAGGGAATGTAGTCAGAACTGAGGGGATTGCACTACCAGAAGGCAACACTGCAGACATCGAGGACAGCTACAAGTACCTGGGAATCCCATAGGCAAATGGGACCCACGAAGAGGCTGCTAGGAAAGGTGCAACCACCAAGTACCTGCAGAGGGTCAGGCAAGTCTTGAGGAGTCAGCTGAACGGTAAGAACAAGATCTGGGCTATCAACACCTACACCCTGCTCGTGATCAGTTACCCTGCTGGGATAATAAGCTGGCCAAAGGAAGAGACAGAGGCCAATGACATCAAGACGAGGAAGCTCCTGACCATGCATGGAGTCCAACACTCTGAGGCTGTATGCTAAGTGGAAGGAAGGAGGCCAGGGACTAGTGAGTGTCAGTACCACAGTCCGGATGAGACAACAAACATCCATAAATACATCAAGAAGATGGCACCGACCGACCACGTTCTCAGTGAATACCTCATGCAGCAGAAACCCAAGAAAGAGGAGGAACCACCGTGGATATGTATATGTGTATATATATGTGTGTGTGTGTGTGTGTGTGTGCGTCTATATATGTGTATGTACATATGTGTGTGTATGTACATATATATAGATATATATATATGTATGTATTTTAAAAAAAAAACATCCCCGCTCACCCCTGCGGGCGGTCAATCCTTCAAGCTCGGGTCCTCTAACAGAGGCCTGGGAGCTTGAGGGTCCTGCGCAGTATCTTAGCTGTTCCCAGGACTGCGGTCTTCTGGACAGAGATCTCCGATGTTGTTCCCGGGATCTGCTGGAGCCACTCACCTAGCTTGGGAGTCACTGCACCTAGTGCTTCGATTACCACTGGGACCACCGTTACCTTCATCCTCCACAACTTCTCGAGCTCTTCTCTGAGCCCTTGGTATTTCTCGAGCTTCTCGTGTTCCTTCTTCCTGATGTTGCTGTCATTCGGGACCACTACATCGATCACTACGGCCGTCTTCTTCTGTTTGTCTACCACAAAAATGTCCGGTTTGTTAGCCACCACCATTTTGTCCGTCTGTATTTGGAAGTCCCACAGGATCTTAGCTCGGTCATTCTCCACCACCCTTGGGGGCATCTCCCATTTTGACCTCGGGACTTCGAGGTTATACTCGGCACAGATGTTCCTGTACACTATGCCGGCCACTTGGTTATGGCGTTCCATGTATGCCCTGCCTGCTAGCATCTTGCACCCAATCCATGTGCTGGATTGTCTCAGGGGCATCTTTACACAGCCTGCACCTGGGGTCTTGCGTGGTGTGATAGACCCCAGCCTCTATGGATCTTGTGCTCAGAGCTTGTTCCTGTGCTGCCATGATTAGTGCCTCTGTGCTGTCTTTCAGTCCGGCTTTGTCCAGCCACTGGTAGGATTTCTGGATATCAGCGACCTCCGCTATCTGCCGGTGGTATATACCGTGCAGGGGCCTGTCCTTCCATGATGGTGCCTCCTCTTCCTCCTCATTCTTGCTTTTCTGCTGCCTGAGGTGTTCACTGAGCACACGGTCGGTTGTGGCCATCTTACTGATGTATTCGTGGATGTTTGTTGTCTTATCCTGGACCACGCTGCTGACACTCACCAGTCCCCAGCCTCCTTCCTTCCGCTTAGCGTACAGCCTCAGGGTGCTGGACTTGGGGTGAAACCCTCCATGCAAGGTCAGGAGCTTCCTTGTCTTGATGTCAGTGGCTTCTACCGCCTCCATTTGCCAACGTATTATCCCAGCAGGGTAACTGATCACAGGCAGGGCGTAGGTGTTGATAGCCCGGATCCTGTTCTTACTGTTCAGCTGACTTCTCAGGGCTTGCCTGACCTTCTGCAGGTACTTGGTGGTTGCAGCTTTTCTACCGACCTCTTCATGGTTCCCATTTGCCTATGGGATCGCCAGGTACTTGTAGCTGTCCTCGATGTCTGCAATGTTGCCTACTGGTAGTTCTATCCCCTCAGTTCTGACTACATTCCCTCTCTTTGTTATCATCCGACTACATTTCTCCAGTCTGAATGACATTCCGATATCATTGTTGTATGTCCTGGTGGTGTGGATCAGTGAATCGATGTCTCGTTCACTCTTGGCATACAGCTTGATGTCATTCATGTACAGGAGGTGGCTGACGATTGCTCTATTCCGTAGTTGGTATCCGTAGCCAGTCTTGTCAATGATCTCACTGTGGGGGTTCAGGCCTATGCAGAACAGGCCTATGCAGAACAACAGCATCTCTTTGGGAGATCCTGCACTTGATGGTGACTTGTGCTATTGGCCTGAAGTTGGCCTCTAGTGTTGTCCGCCACATCCCTATTGAGTTCTTGATGAAGGCTCTTACGGTCCTGTTGATCTTGTATAGTTCTGGGGCATTGAGTCATATGCCTTCTTGCAGTCAATTCAGGCAGTGCACAGGTTGGTCAGACTAGTCTTGCAGTCTTGGGCAACTGCTCTGTCTACCAGGAGCTGGTGTTTTGTGCCTCTGGTATTCTTGCCCATCCCTTTCTGTGCCCTGCTCATGTATTGAGCCATGTGCCTGTTCATCTTAGCCGCTATGATGGCTGACAGGAGCTTCCATGTGGTGCTGAGGCAGTGCTTATTGGTTGGTAGTTGGAGGGGACTGGTCCCTTCTGGGGGTCCTTGAGAATCAGGACTGTCCGGCCTTCGGTTAGCCATTCGGGGTGTCTCTCGTCAACTAGCAGCTGGTTCATTTGTGCTGCCAGGCGCTTGTGGAGTGCAGACAGCTTCTTCAACCAGTAGGTGTGAACCATGTCAGGGCCTGGTGCTGGCCAACTCTTCATACTGGAGACCCTTTCTTGGATGTCTGCCACTGTGATGGTTACAGGACCTTGTTCAGGGAGGTTGCTGTGGTCTGCCCTCAGATCCACTAGCCATATGCCCTTCCAGTATTGCGCTTTCTGCAGCCCTGGTGCTGCTGTTCACATATTGTTCCCCTGCCACTGAGAGTACACCTTGGCTGGTTCTGTGGAGAACAGCTGGTTTATTCTCCTGCCTTCGATCTCTCTGGTGTACCTCTTCAAGCGGCCGGCCAAGGCTGTGAGTTGTTGCTTGGCAGTTTCCAAGGCCTCAGGTAGGCACCTTTCTCATCGCACCTTTCTGCAGCTCCGATAGTTGGCTAACCTCCCTCCGTGCTATCTTGATCTTAGCCTCTAGCCTCCTTCTCCATGGAGGGTACTGCTCCTTGTGGCTGTTCAACTTGTAGCCAAGCATCTCACTGATCACTGCTGCTGTGGTCAGCTTGTTAGTCTCGGTAATGGTGGCTGTAGGTATCGTCTGTATTACTGCATTAATATCATCTAGCAGACCTTCTGAGGGTACTTCACGTAGTCTTGGTAACCGGCTACGGGGGATCCAGGTTTCAAGCTTGGCCATGATTCTATCTTTCAGGTCCATTTCACTCGCGTCAATGATCCTTCTTCTATTGCACTTGGGGCTTGGTACCCAATCTCGGGTGTTGGTGATGATATCTCCCCCCTGACCTGGCGTCCTGGCTCCCCCTTGCCGTAGCATTTGTGTTGTACCTCGTCAATCTCTAGCTGTGAGAGCAGTCCCTTCTTTCGAATGTCGGAACACTGAGCTACTAGTTTTTTCGGCGTCATTGTGGATGTTGGGTATCGAAGATTCCATAGGTTGCTCTTCCTATTCATGTAACCCCTTCCACCAGGGTTACTTGCGTAGTAGCATTCCAACAACACCCTGTTTTTGTGTCTTGCCCACCAGTGCCTTCTTGTTCCAGTAGCCCACTTTGCATTTAATCATTAGCTGTCAAAACTGCTCCCAACAAACATAAATGTTTACATCAGCGCTGTAATTTGCACTAATCAACTGAACAACTACTACTGTTATAACTTGCACATTATTTTTCTCAGTTTATATACACTAACTTATTGGAAGTTACACATTTAATTTTTAATGCACAGGTACCATGCACAATCTGTGCTTTTTCTAAATATTCTTAATTATTTAAACGTCTTCCAGTACCCTGCTCTGTCTGCACACTACAAGCTGGGTTTCCCATTTTTATCTGTACTTTAATCTTAATAACTGTACAGTACTCTGTTTTTGTAACTATTGTCCATGATGTAAATATTTTTTTCCTGTAAAAATTGTGTGTGTTTCTGTTCTGTGTCCTGTTCTGTTCTGTTTGTATATGTGCTTTTTTTTCAATGCTGCTGTTACAACCAAATTTCCAATTAAAGGATTATTCTATTCTATTTTACCTTTAATCTGTAAAAGGCTGATTAGGTATTGCCGTCACCCTGCTGTGCGGGGGGACAGACGAGTGGGGTGACAAGGACACCTAAGTTTGTGCATGCGATAACTTGAGAATGAACTCTACTAAAAAACTCTGGAGTTCATATCTCAGTGACCTCGACATTAAGGTCCAGGTCAGAGGTCCAGTTTTCTGAAAATCTTGTGAAAGCAATAACTCAAGTAGGAAGTTGCCTAGGATTTTGAAATTTATACCATAGGGAATCTGCTAGCAATCTCAGACAAGTTCAAATCTCAGTGGCCTTTACCCAAAGGTCAAGGTCAGTGGTCATTTTTTTTGAAAATCTTGTAAATGCAATAACTCAAGAATACGGTGATGTGGGAGCTTCAAATTTATATCATAGGAGTATCTACTAAAAATCTTGGATGAGTTCGAGTGACGTCGACCTGTCTTTGAAAAAGGAACAACAAAACTATTCTTTCAGTGATCAAGACGATGAGGTTACCCAAAAATTTGTACACTGGATATAGGCTTATTTTTGGCTAGTTTCATGTAGACAGCATGTTTGTTTTTCTGTTGTTTTGCGAACAGAGGAAGAAAATGTACAGGAAGTGTGGATCTGTTGAACTGGCATCAGTGTATGATTATACTGAAATCTGACGTGAATGTATTTTTCCTCTCAGCTGGAGAATTTGATGCTGGACAAAGACGGACACATTAAAATAACTGATTTTGGCCTTTGTAAAGAGGGCATTACTCCAGATGCAACAATGAAAACCTTTTGTGGAACACCTGAATATCTGGCTCCTGAGGTAAGGCACTGTCTGGTGACATATTTTAAACACACCTGTGTTGTCAAGCTTGTTTAATATCATAGTTTGGTCCCCTGTCTCTAGATTTGCTGCAACTGTAAATCTATTGCTCATATTTTATGTGCATAAGCAGCTGTCTTAGTTGAGCCATGTAAAGTGTTCTGTTTTTGTTTGTTTTTCCTGTGTACTGTAAAACAAGTTACATGTGAGTTGATATGGTGACCAATGTCCAATATCACTAAGAATCATGCTACTCCCAAGACACCCAGTCACCCAAGTTTGTGAACTTCGGAACGAGGTCATGTAGAAGTTTCAAACCATGCCAAAATCTCAGACTAGTTCAAATCTCAGTGACCTTGACCTCAAGGTCAGAGGTCACGTTTTCTGAAAATGTTATCAACTTGAGCACAAGGCAACAGGATTTTCAAATTGATACCATAGGTGTGTCAAGAGGAGTACCACAGTGTTTTGTTTTGTTTTTTAATTTATTGTCCATTATAAAAGCCAATACTGGCAAATAGCTCGGACTACAAGACTCAAAAACAGCTTTTACCATCAAGCCATTCGACACCTCAACTACAACACTTGAACACACACACCACGCTTTACAGGATGCACACAGAAGCTGTCCTACAGTTTCTCAAGAACATACTACACACTGCACTGGTCACTTCATTTTTATTAGTATTTAAATTAAAATAAAAACCTTTACTCCGTGCAGTACTGTACTAACTGCCACTCTAAAATCTTGTACTGTTCAGTTTGTACTGCTGCTCACTCCTGCCACTTTATCCCATGTGCAATATCCCATTAGCCCCCCCATGTCAATGGTCACATTTCTATTTAAGATTTCTTTATTTATACATTTGTATATTTATATATATTTAGTCTGTTAATATTTGTAATATTTTTACTGTATTATACTGCTGAGTGACTTGTCTTCTGCACGTCAAACAGATTTTATTGGAATGTTGACCCTGTGCTAGCTTGCATATGACAAATAAAACTGAAACTGAACTGAAACTGACTTATATTGGGCTCTACTGTAGACAGATGGGCTACACCAGCAGAAGACCACATTGAGGCTACAGTTTGCATGGAATTAACAAATTAGACAGTAGAAGATTAGAAAAACATTGTGTAGTCTGAGTCTCAATTTCTGGTGACTTTTAGCTCATATGGTGCCTTATATCAGCTCACTGGCAGCTCCATTTAAACATGCAGAACACTTATTTTAAAGAGTAGGAAGAAAATGATGCATTAGATTTTTTACACACTTTAGAGAAAAGGTTTGCTCTGCTCTTTCAAACAGAATGGGTGATGTTGTAAAGGATGACTGGTAAGAAGTTTCAACAGAAAAAGAAGAAAAAACATATAAAGAAGAAATATTTTTCACTCACAAAAGTGTGCCATTATTTGCACCAAATTCTATGGTATGCCAATTCAGAGCTATGGCTTTTTACTGTTGTTGAGAAATTGGTCTCTTCTTCCTCAGGTCCTAGAAGATAATGACTATGGCCGTGCAGTGGACTGGTGGGGTCTCGGTGTAGTTATGTATGAAATGATGTGCGGCCGTTTGCCTTTCTATAACCAAGACCATGAGCGCTTGTTTGAGCTCATCCTAATGGAGGAGATCCGCTTTCCTCGGAACCTCTCACCTGAGGCCAAGTCCCTGCTGGCTGGCCTGCTCAAGAAGGATCCCAAGCACAGGTATTAGCCCAAACTACTCCTCTGTGTGGATTGTATTAAAAATGCCTAGTTTACTCTCATATGATCTTTTGGACTGACAGGTTAGGAGGAGGTCCCAGTGATGCCAAAGAAGTAATGACTCACAATTTTTTTATCACCATCAACTGGCAGGATGTGGAACAGAGAAAGGTAGGGCTTTCTTTTTTTAACTTCTTATTTCTATTTATCAAGCGCAGTCAGACAGTCCAATCAGTCATGTCTTCATTTCACAGGAACAGCAGTTACAAGTGAGTCAAAAATGAGATGATGGATTCTGGCATTCTTGCAGTGTAGCATTCTTGTCGCTCCATAGCAACATGACATGAGAGAAATAAAAAGTAACCAAATTAACAATAACATTCATCAGGAATCCCAACACTCACCATATGTACTATAAAGTAACCACATGTTTCACATACACTTGAATTTGGGTGAGGTGGAGTGACAAGCTCCTTACACTACGATGACGTGGATGACTGAGAACCTTCATAGACACTGATTTTAGGTGTTCTCAAATTTTGATAAATGGTAAATATCTATGGAAAGTAGCCATCAGGCCAATCCACATGAGATAGATTCCATTGGTATGAGGTTCTTTTGGTGATGCAAAGTGTTGTTTTTGCACCAACAACTTTTTGAATTGCAACCAAAAAGTTCAGCCTTTTCATCAGGCCATATCCCAGGTTTCCACATGTTTTTGGAATACTTGATGTATATTTTGCAAATTTTTGCCAGATTTCGATGTTTTTCTTTGTCAGGAAAGGCTTCCATCTTGCAACCCTACCCCATAGTCAAGGCATATGTAGAATATGGAAAATTGTTTTCACATTTTTAGTTGCAGAAATGTCTTAAAGACATAAGGACCTGGATGACTTCTAATTTCCTACTTCACCTCTGTGCAGCATTTAATATTTTGGACACTAAGATTTTATTACAGAGATGAGAGCATGCCGTAGTTAGAGAATGGAGTACGCTGCAGTGGTTTTAATCAAATCTATTTAATAGACTCCAATTTTTTCATGTAAATGAGGATTGTTCTGTACTTGCAAAGGTTAATCATAGAATTCCAGAGTGTTTCATGGTACGATCAATTCTGTTTACATTATATATGCTTCTCTTAGGCAGTGTCATTCAAAGGCATATGATACATTTTCATTGCTATGCAGCTGATACCCAGTTTTATCAATCTATGAAGCCAGATGACACACACCAATTCGTTAAACTGTTTAAGATAATAAATGTCCTGTGTCTAAATTGTGATTCTTTGGTCCTAAAAATCTTAGAAACACGGTGTCTAACCAGATTCTTACTTTGGAAGCCATTACCTTGGCCTCCAGTAACACTGTGAGGAATCTTGGAGTTGTTTTTGATCAGGATATGTTCTTCATTAAACAAATATGTAGAACTGCTTACTTGATTTTGCATGTTATCCAGCATGTTACCATGTGATATCTGTCTCTTCCGATCCCTGGTACAGCTGACCCCCCTCTTCAAACCGCAAGTAACATCAGAGACAGATACCCGGTACTTTGATGAGGAGTTCACAGCACAAACAATCACACTCACTCCCCCAGACAAGTGTAAGTATCTTCTTGTTGGACCCGTCAGCACTGATCCATCATTATTCAAAGTTAATATCAGGTTTCTTGGTCGCTGACTTATATTGACTTCTTGTTACAGATAACAGTCTGGACTGTGAGGACCCCAGCCAAGAAGCACATTTCCCCCAATTCTCCTATTCTGCTAGCATAAGAGAGTGATAGCATCTCTGCAACACACATGCACACACACACACACACACACACACACACACATGTCTGGTTTGCTATCCTGGTGGGGACATCCCATTGACATAATGGTTTCCCTAGCCCCTTACCCTAACCCTAACCATTAAAAATGAATGCCTAACCCTAACCCTTACCCTAAACCTAACCATAACCTAATTGTAACCCTGACACTAAAACCCCATTTTCAGTGTGAAAATTGCTTTCAACCCCGAGGGGACCTGGATTTTGGTCCCCACGGTGCAGAAAGTCCCCACCAGTATAGTAAATGTCAGATTTTGGTCCCCACCAGGATAGTACGAACCCGTACACACACACACACACACACACACACACGCAGTATAAACACCTTGGTTACAATCATACAGCCATAAAAATAAGTAGAGCTTTCATTTTTAAAGAGGTGTTAGTCTTAGCAGGATTTCAGTGCCTTGCCTGGGAGCCTTATTGTTGAAATCTGTCTTGGTCCACAGAAAAGAAAAATCCTATCCACAGTGGCTATACTGTAACATAAGAACTTCACATAGCCACCAGTGCAGTTTAACAACATAATCAAGACCATCAGACCTACAAAGCTGGTGCTGCTGTTTGTACCATTCTTTTTTCTTCTTTTTTTCTTTTTTTTTATATTCTTAAGAAAAAGCCACACAACTCCCCATGACACTTGTAAGTACTCTAATTCAATCCTGGCTGTGACCTTTGGTGAACAGGCTTGTATATGAAGAAGGGAGGAGAGCAGCAGTTAATCTTACTATTACACAAAAAATCCTGCATGTCTGTTTTTTGAACTTTTTTTTCTTCTGTATTATTAGCTCATTGAGTATTGAGGAATAAATTATAATATTATACAAATGGAAGGATGTGTACTGAACTCAATCCTTGTACAAGCTAACTGCAAAAAATGGACATTTGTCACTTTTTATTGCTTTGTGCTTTAGAATTTTAGTCTCCCATGTGTTAGATATTATCTTTGCAGCCTTTATCATTTAACATTTTTGGTCCCCCAGAACACAAGTTCACTTGCTGAACATTTTACATCAGAGACGTCAGAATCATTTTACATCGAGGGCCACATACAGCCCACTTTGATGATAAAGGGACCATACAAGTGAAACTCCACTTCTTTTCAGCATAAAGATATTTACCTGCACATTTAATCCCTGAGATATCTTAGTATACGATAACGAAGTGCGTTTTCAACAGAACATCTCAATTTTTCTGCATGATATTTATATTAAATTATAGAAAAGGTTCTGGTAGCTCACTGCCCAGACTGTCCCATATCTATAAAACATAAAGCATTTGTTTGTTGAAATTTTTTTAGTTTTTTACTGAATTATTAAACAAGCCGATGTTAAATATGATGTAAAAACGTCTTGATGCATGCTCAGTATCCAGGTAAGTAAATCCCAAAAGGTTGATTCTGTTCATCCGGATGTAGTGTTTTCAGTGGGAGAAGTGTTTCATCACTCATCCAATTGACTTCTTCAGTCACAGCTGACTCCAGGTTTCCCCAACCTTATAAACAGTACATTTGCACAATAACTGAAATTCGCCCACTGAATGAACAATGGGCTGTGAGGTCAGTTCCTTGATCATTAATACGCAAATTGTCATGTCATTGATTAATGGCCATGAGTACCATTCACAGAGAGTTGGGGAATGGCTACAATCACAGCATTGTAAGATGTGGAAAGATGTACCCTTAGGCCCTCTCCTCGATTCAAAGATGGTCTTTCTATAGCACTTTCTAGTCTCTACTCTTACTGACCACTCAAAGCACTTTAGAATATAAGTCTCACTTTAACTATAAATCTCACAACTAGTTATTTAGCATCAGATCCTTAATATGATCACTATCTGAGAGGCCTTTCAGAAGATGGGTAGAGATTATCACTCTGTGGATAATAGTTCAACAGAAATAAGAATTACATTTCTCAATGTAAAATTGCAAAGGTGCAGATAAAATTAGCATTATAAAATGTTAAAATTGAGGGACAGACAGCAGTGAATGGGGCCACTGCAGCAACCTCACCACCAGGGTCTGGGTAATGCAACTGCCCCCCCAAGGCCTATGTGTATGGTGATGTGTTGTGAATAATAATGAGTATAGTGTAATTAAAAAGGAGGGGTGGGTCACCGCGCAGTACAGCCAGCAAAACCACGTGAATGGCCCTACCCACTACGACCTACGTGACCCCCTGCACCACAGGGGTGTGAGTGATGTGTGGAGGGCTGGGATCTATGCCACAAATAAAAAAACAACAACAACAAAAAAAACATAATGAAATTTACTGCATGCAGACAT
Organism: Oreochromis niloticus; assembly: GCF_001858045.2. Classification (NCBI taxonomy): domain Eukaryota; kingdom Metazoa; phylum Chordata; class Actinopteri; order Cichliformes; family Cichlidae; genus Oreochromis; species Oreochromis niloticus. Next base: position 10,079,480 of record NC_031975.2, read on the forward strand.
ATTCAGTTCTTTATAATTCTGCAAACCTCAGTTCAATTATGTATTACAATTTCTCAAGTAACATAATTTGTTGGATGGCCATTTGAGTATCCAAGAAACATTTAGGATGTTGGGGTGCAACATCTTTACCAGGATTTTCCAAAGATATAGTAACATTTTCAGTAACTTAACCACATAGAGGCAGTCCACCAACTCATCAAGCAATTCAAGTGGCATTACTCAACACAGACATAAGAAAATCAGACTGGTGCTTCATACATCTAGACAAGAAGCAAACTGGTACGAGTTTTTGAATTCATACAAACCCTCCCTTTATTGTTCCACTCAAGTGTCCTACTGAAAAATATACAAAGCATCTATGAAATGAAGCTTATGTCTAACTTTAACAAGGAAGATCTGTATTCACTCATCTGTCTGCTTTAGCAGGTTTTTGGCTGCTAATCTATTCTTTTACATCACTTCCACTTTCCCACACTACAAAACTGAATTCTGACATCATTGCTGTAGTCCAATCATTGTTCTGCCCGCACTCTTTAAGCAAGTCAGCCTCCACTCTGCATGCTTTAAATTGCACCACTGCTGTATTTCTGAACCACTGATTTTAGATGTTTAGTAGAATCTCTCTATACTTTCTCCATCCTCCTTGCTAAGTAATAATATCTCTCTGACCTAGGCCTATGTTACCCATGGGGTGTCTGTGTGTGTTTTTTCTTTGTTTGTTTTGTTTTTGAGGGGGGGAGGGGTCATTACTTTGGATACTTTTTTCTAACTTCATTAGGTTTTTTTTTGTTTGTTTGTTTGTTTTTAGAAATTAAATCTAAATTAGATTCCTTAAATTCCTTCAAAGTGCTCAGTGGTCATACGTTTAGTCTGGATTGATGAATAAGAGAGTATCTGAGTTGTATGTCAACTTTGAAATGTTAGCCCCTTATGTATGCAGATTGAGCTTCAGTAAACTACCTGAAGAAGCATAATTAAATGCCCATATGGTCAGAGTGGCAGCAATTACATCATATCATGTTCAGAGGATGTAAGAATTACATACTCAGATAACACTGCATGTCTTTCTGTCATCTCTTTTGCAGAACAGGTGTCACGGTTCTGGGTCATTCTGACCCAGCTTCTTCAGTTCTTTGTGTTTTGGTATGTTTCTATAGTATTGATTATTATTCTAGATTAAGTGCAGCGTCTTCTGCCTCCTTGTAAGTTGTTTCTGGTTTCCTGTTTTACTTTGGAGATTCGTGTCTGGTGTCAGTGTGTTCGGTTTACTATTCCCCTGTCTCGTCAGCTGTGATTTCTCCCAGGTGTGTTCCCCTCCTGTGCCTCATCCCTTGATTACTGCCGTGTGTATATTAGCCCTGTGTTACCTTTGTTCTCTGTTGCATCGTTAATGTCTACTCACCTTCGGTCTGTACTCTGTTTTCCATCCGTGTGTATCTGCCTGATTAGTTTGTATTTTCCCAGTTTAGTTAGTCTGCTGTTTACCGGCAACCTACTAATAAAGCGGTTACTTTGAATTCTACTTCGCCTCACTGAAACCTGCATTTTGGGTCCTTCTCTCCTTACCTGCCGGTACGCAAACATGACAACGGGGGCGGGGGCTTAGGTTTGCACACATGGGATTGTGAGGCTCACAGTTCTTTCCCCCAGCGGGAAACAGAAACATGTTGCTGTGAAGAAACCACACCTCCACAAGCTGCCTCACATGTTGCCGCACACATCCACGTCTCCTATGTTCGTGTTCTCTTGGGCTGTCAAAAAGCAGTGAGATTCCTGTTGTTACATTCTGTTCTACACTAATAGCACGGAGTGTTATTGCACTCATTTAAAAGTTACATGACTGCATCATCAGTAATGATAACAATAAACATTGCCAAATTTAACTGGTGGGGCACTTTCCACTGGACCACACTCCACTTTTTTCTCCTTTTTTCTTACAAACTTCCAGTCTAGTTTGAAAAACACATACAGTGTTGGGGAAACTAAATTGCAAGGTATTACTTTATGGTGGATGATGTTTAATAACTGCAAAGCAGCTATAGGGAAGGATTTTATTTAAAGCTCCTTAGTTAGGACGTTGAGTGTCAAGGTTGATTTGTAACAGAAGCAACAAGAGTGAAAGGGAGCATTTACAATATGGTAACGAGACATGCTATGATGTATGGTTTGGAAATGGTGAAACTAACAGAAAAACAGGGGGTGGAGGCCCCATCTTATCTTAATAACCTTCTGGTCACCCCATTAGAGCACTTTGCTCTTGCACTGCAGGCTTATTTATTGTTCCTAGAGTATTTAAAAGTAGAATGGGAGGGAGAGCCTTCAGTTTTCAGGCCCCTCTTCTATGGAACCAGCTTCCAGTTTGCATTCGGGAGACAGACACTAGCTCTACTTTTAAGATTAGGCTTAAAACTTTTCATTTTGCTTAGTTAGGGCTGGATTAGGTGACCCTGAATCCTCCCTTAGTTATGCTGCAATAGGGTTAGGGTGCTGGGAGATTCCCATGATGCACTGAGTATTTCTTCTTCAGTCAACTTTCTCACTCACTATGTGCTAATAGACATATCTGCATTGAATCATACTTGTTATTAATCTCTGGCTCTCTTCCACAGCATGTCTTTTATCCTGTCTTCCTTCTCTCACCCCAACCGGTCGCAGCAGATGGTAGCCCCTCCCTGAGCCCTTTTCTGTTTGAGGTTTCTTCATGTTAAAAAGAAGTTTTTCCTTCCCACTGTCATCAAAGTGCTTGCTCATAGGGGATCATATGATTATTGGATTTTTCACTGTATGTATTATTGTAGAGTCCACCTTACAATATAAAGCGCCTTGAGGTGACTGCTGTTGTGATATTAGTTTATAACATGTATATTGTAAACACAAGGTAGAAAATGAAACAAAACCAAAACACGTTTGTCAGGATATTAAGATCGAATAGTACTTTTTTTTATTATAGTGTAAATTCAAAAGTAAGAGAATCACTGAATTAATGTAAATTAAGAATGCTACTACGCTTATTGCTTTCTCAAATTTCAAATTACGTTGAAACACATGAACGTCTGATTTTGTATTTACGACAGCAGTTAAACACACCATACTAGCACCAAGCTCAACCCTCACATGGCCTGTCCGGCGTCACCGACTAATCACGTGTCTCTGCGCGGGATTGGCTAAACCATTGGCGTTACGTCAGCATCTAACTGTTCTGTGCACGACCCGCTTATTATCTGGCTACGTAAATGAACGTCATGGATGCCTTCAGTACACGGTTAGTGTGCCTACGTTCCTTATAGCAGGTTCTTCATGCATCACTTCAGCAAAGTAGAGCTTTGATTTTTTTTTTCCTGCTACTGGCAGAGGCAAAGGATATAAATAGTCATATATATGATTCTTCTACCCAAAATAGATTTTTAAACCTAGGACTGGCGGACTTCTGCTACCAGGAGTGAGCATTTTCTCTTAAGATAAAGGTGCTGACAGGTGAGTAAACTGTACGGAGTTCCACATTTGAAGGATAACTGAACAGTTTTAGTCTGAGCCTCGTCTCCCTTTTTTCTAATATGGCAGAGTCAGTTTTGTTAAATCTTTTGTGGAAGTCGTACAGTCAGTGAATGGCGAGTTTCCATTTGGATTTATAACAGGTTCACGTTTTTCCACTGAACAGCGCAAGCATTGTATTACATAATGGTGTTGGGGGTGGGCTTGTACAGTCTGCCATAGCGTCTTATCAATTTCCTTCTGCTGCAGGCTCGTCAGCATGTGCATGCTGTTATGTTTGCACAGAATATATCAGAAAAGCACATGATGATGAAAAATAGACTATTCTTGAATGCATTATTGTCCATTCTTGCAACTTTTCAAAGCTGACCGACTTACAAGTCGTTAACTTGCAGTCTTTTTTTTTTTTTTTTAACGTCATTCACCATACAGTACACTGTTATGCTAAATAGACTGTATCAGCCAAGCCTTGCTTTAGTCATGCGGGTGGTATTCATATTATGCTCTCCTCCAGAAATGACAGAAATGTTTGATTTTATGAAAATTTATTGTAATAGATTTTTTTTCCTCTTGCAACGTGTTTCCTTGATGTTCTAAACCACAAATTGCACAGATGATTTACCAACCAAGACTGACTTATTCCAATTCTGTGTGAACCTGCACCTTAAATTCTGGCATCATTATAATCCTCAAAATACAAATTTAAAGACTTTACAAACTTCAAATACAGTTGATGGGTTTCTTGTATAAAAAAAATTAAATAGCCACATAATACAAATGTATATTTTGTGACTACTTGGAGTATACATTTTGTGTAGATCTATAATTTCAAGAAGAACTAGAGCATATTGTACAGTCATCGATTTAGAAAAAAAGAAAAAGGTCTTCTGAACCTACTTACTTTGTTTCCAGAAGAGCTACCTCTGTTACAAGTTAAGCTGGTTGAAAGCAGTGGGAAATATTTTTTCACACATTATTATAATCACAAGAACTGCCACAAGGGATGTTTCCTTTATGCAATATGTAAAAGAAGCGACACTTCCTTCCTTGTATTTCACCCAACCTATGTCTTTATGGAGACTTCTATTTTGGAAGAAGAAAATGAGTTGTTAAAGACACATGGACATGAGACGGAGCATAAAATTGCAATTTGGCAGTGTATTTTTTACAAAGACCACTCTAGAAATGATATCTAACCATTTAGGAGGTGGTGAAAGACTGAAAAAATGAAAAATGTTTTAGGTTGTAACATTCCAGGCCACTAAGCTTCCAGGACTGGATGATGAGGTAGGTCTTTTGCAATTTCAGTATTCGTATTTACTTTACCTTCAATACTTTCCACAAAGAATTTGTTATTATGAACATTTGTTTCTCAAAAATGTGATTTTAGTCTTAGTGGGGTTTTCTTTTCATTCTGAGATTTTATTGTTGTTCACTCTAGTTCTGATTAGATACATTTGGATGTGCTGTGTCACTCTTGTTTACAGTTAGGTCCATGAGTTCTTTAAACAAAGTTTTTTTAATGGTTATTCTGCATACCACCACAGTGGATTTTAAATTAGATAATCAAGATGTGATTGAAATGCAGACTTTCTTTAATGCAAGGGATGTAACAGAACAATTTTTGCCCACTATTTACGAATCACAACCATTTTTATAAATATTCCCTCATTTTAGGAGGCTCACAATTAATTGAACAGTTGACCGGGATGTAATTTCATGGCCAGGTGAGATCTTATTCCTCATTGTTTCATTACAAATTAGACTGCTAAAATCATGAGTTGATTCCAAGTGTGAAACTTGTGGAATTCTCAATATGTGGACCAAAAAGAAGTCAATCCAAGTAAATTAAACTATCATTAGGCCGAAAAACCAAAAATCAAAGAAATGTTGCCAACTACATTCCTGTTGTAGTGTGGGAGGAAGACTTGTCGATTAGCCTAACATGTATATATGATTAACTGGTGGTTGTAAATTGGTTGTAGGAGTGAATGTGAGTGTGAATTGTTGTCTGTCTCCCTGTGTTAGCTCTGCAACAGACTAGCAACCTGTCCACATCTGATCCTGTGACATTTCCCCCTAAATGGTGCCATATTTTAAAGAAAATGCAGTTGTTGGTTGAGTAGGAGAGTTGAGTATGTAGGTTTCACCCATGAAAACTTGCCAAATCAGTTTATTCTGCTATTGACTCTTGTTTGGTGTTGTTTACAAGCAAGAATCAGACATACTGAAAATAGCATGTGGAAGAACCATTCACACACTAGCCTTGCACCTCCTCCTCATGCTGGTCACCAGCTTAGTCACAAAATGCTGTGGGATGGCATCCCATTCTTCAACTAGCATTTGTCACAAGTCAAACTATGTGGTTCTGTTGGTCACTCTGGCACAAACAACACGCCCGGACTGCAGACCATCCATCCTCTCCACTCTCAAATTCTGGAGCTAGTGTCTTAGAAACCCTGCTCTGTGGGGGTGAGCGTTGCCATCTTGGAGGACAGAGTTTGGTGCCAGACTGTGGAAATGAGATTGCCAGTGATTGCAAATTTGTTTTTTCCAGTGAGTGAGATGCTGCTCCACACCATCAGAGTACCTCCATCAAAAGCTGTTACCCTGTTATTGGTTCTTGTTCTAGTTCAAGTTCTAGTGCACATGTTACTAACACCAGTGCAAACAGGCCTGACAGTGAAGGGCAGTCATGACAGGCCTGTGAGACCAAAGATTGGCTGTTTGGTCTCACAGGCCACATACTCAACTCTGCTGCTAAACCCACAAATTTGTTGTATTACGAATGTGGCTTACTTCAGTGGGGGTGGGGTGGGGGGGGGTGGGGGGGGTGGTTTAAGATTAATTGCAAAGAAGCAATGTTACAACAAAGAAATAATCAACCAAACAAAAATTTCCTTACTTTATGATCTAAGTTTTGTGTCCAAATATTTAAAAACCTATCTGTACATTCCTGACAGTGACAGTGAACACTGACTGTTGAAGATTCTCTGCCCATGTGTTCATTTTGTATTCACTATCCAGCAACCAGCCTGGATAGTATACATATGTTGTTCAACTTCACCTATTTACCTGAGTGCATGCACAAGAACAAAAAACCTCTTATTCAGATACTGCCAGTATCAATGTAATCATTTTCCTCATGTAGGCTTATACTGGTAATCTTTACCACCAGGAGTATGGAAAAAATCCATCTATATGTCTTTTGTCTAAAAAAAAAGTGTTTGTTTTTTTATAGTTTCAGAATGTTAAAAGAACAGGAACCTTATGGAGAGCATAACACCCATAGCGCTTCGAAGAATGCCAAGGATAAGAGTAACAGTGCCACCTTGTGGGCATCTCAGGGTGGCACTCACAGGGTGCAGTCTGGAATGGGTGACAAGAGCACCTGCATGCTCTACTGTGACTCAGAGAAGGACTCAGAAAAAGACTCAGGGTACTCAGGTAGGTTGCATGTGGATTTAACACAGACCCAAAGAATACTGTTAAGACTTAACAAAAGTTAAATATGAATGCCTTTTATTTTGTCAGGACACATGAACATGTAGTTGAAAATAATGTTTTCTTCAGTAAGAACTCCTTACTTGTAATTCATTATAATTATGCAGCTCCATGCAGGGATAGAGTGTCTTAATTAAGGTTGCCTTGGCAATGACATTGATGTCTTGGCAACACTGAAAGAGCAACTGTTTTCATTTTTCTGCCTAGATTTTTTTCAAATTTCTGTGGATTGAATCAGTAATTGTGCAACCAAAACTGCCCTTTGCTGAGCTTTAGTTAATCACTGCTGATATGTTGAAATTTAATTGACAAATAATAAGTTAACATGTTTTTTCTGTATTCAAACATTTGAACAAATCTTTCCATATAATCATTGTCTTTCAGAGGCTGGCTCCGACTCTGTGCACACTGATGTAGATGATCAACGCAGCAGTGTGAACGAATCTCACAGGGAAAGCAGAAAATGCTCAAACAATAACAATGCAAATCCTGCAGGCCCTGACATGACTTCTTATGAGAATATCCCCCCAGTTTGCCTGGTGCTCAAGCCGGTAAGATATTCAGAAGAACTTTCTTGTTCAGGTGCTCAATCATGTGGCATAATAGGTGTTTTTTCTTGAGAAAATAAAACCTCAGTTTTAAAATGTATCCAGTCACTATTCTGTTTAGTAGAGTCCAGTCAGTTTAATGTATAAAGTATCTGGTACTAATGATACTTAATTTGCCTCAAAAGGGTTTAAAATCTGTCCGCCATTTGTCTTGCTCAATACATGTAAAGACGCCCCAAATGCAGTTCTTACAGAGCAACTGTAACCTTTGGCCTGGAGCTGATGTCGTCAGGCGATGCCCAACCTTCACTTGATGTTTCAACTCATAACGCCCTCCGGTTGTTTGATCCACAGTGGTGGCTAAATCACTGCCAAAAGCTCCAGACTTCCAGCCCCCCTCTTCCCTCCTACCCCCTGAGCACAGTTCACACTGACTGCTGGGGACCCTCTATGCCCCAATTCTAATTCCTGCTTTGACTAGATGACTAGTTCAGACCTCAAATCTGTCTGGACAACAGGCAGGAGATACAGCTTCCTTCCAGGGTCTACTCTTGTGCCTTCTAGAGGATGCTGGCTCTGGTTCTCCTTGCAGTAGTTGGCTGTTCTCCTGCAGTCGTTGCACTTGCAGCTTGTGTGGTATCGCAATCCCACCTAGTCATGCCACCACATTTTTCCCCAGGGTGAGGGCTATATGGCACAAAATGTGGGCTTCCCACACAGTTTGCAGGATGGATGTTACACATTACTGTGTTTAACAGAGAAGGGAGTTATATATTGTTCCAGTTGCTGATGGTGTCTTTTTTTTTATTCTGGTGTATGGATTTGGATGTGCATGTGTGTCCTCTATGCAACCTATGATTGTACTTAGGACTACAATGATTCATCAAGTAATCTGAATAATTCGATTATAAAAAATTCTCGAGACAAATTCTTTGCTTCCTTGCCTCATTTAACGCACAGCTCTGTAGTGAGCACCATGGGAACGCGAAGCAATCGCTTCTCCCACATTTGCACCCACAGTGAGCCCTCACATGCAAAGTCACAGTCCAGCTAACCGCACCGCCAGCTGCACCTACAATATTGTTGCTCTTTCTTACAGATATTACGGTATGAATGCCGACTGGCTTAGAAACACAAGAGTCTTCTCTATCCTGCCATTTTTCACCACTTTACTACTCAATCCACTTTTAGTTTTGGAATATTAGAAATAAATATTACACAGGGAAACTGTTAGAGGTGATGCAAATATTTCACTGGGTTCTTACTCTGGATCACCCTCACTCTTCTTCTTCTGGAATATCAGCTCAAAGATGAGAATGTTTGAAGTACAGTACTGTAATTTTGGCAGATTTTACTATTAATTTTCTGTGAAACCATAGAGTTCAGAGAGCTGTGAGCTGGAAGAAGAAGAGCACCGCAACAGGCTGGCGACCTATCCAGGGTGTACCTTGACACTGACCATATGGTAGCTGGGATAGATTCCAGCCTCCTAGCATAAGCACATGAGAATGAATGGATTAATATAAAATATAAATCAGTTAATAAATTATTGTATGATTTAGCTACAGTGAATTAGTTCCAGCTGTGGTGTACACTTTAATGACTCAACAATTATATAGAGTTTGAGGTATATTTTAATGCAGAACACTGGTACTTTTACAATTCAATTCAATTTTATTTATACCGCGCCAAATCACAACAACAGTCACCTCAAGGTGCTTTATATTGTAAGGTAGACCCTACAATAATACATGCAGAGAAAAACCCAACAATCACATCATCCCCTATGAGCATGCACTTTGATGACAGTGGGAAGGAAAAACTCCCTTTTAACAGGAAGAAACCTCCGGCAGAACAGATGGCCGCCCCTCCCTGATGGGCGGCCATCTGCTGCGACCGGTTGGGGTGAGAGAAGGAAGACAGGATGAAAGACATGCTGTGGAAGAGAGCCAGAGGTTCAATGCAGAGAGGTCTATTAACACATAGTGAGTGAGAAAGGTGACTGAAGAAGAAATACTCAGTGCATCATGGGAATCTCCCAGCAGCCTACACCTATTGCAGCATAACTAAGGGCAGAGTCAGGGTCACGTGATCCAGCCCTAACTATATGCTTTAGCAAAAAGAAAAGTTTTAAGCCTAATCTTAAAAGTAGCTAGTGTCTGTCTCCCGAATGCAAACTGGAAGCTGGTTCCATAGAAGAGGGGCCTGAAAACTGAAGGCTCTCCCTCCCATTCTACTTTTAAGTACTCAAGGAGCAACAAGTAAGCCTGTAGTGCAAGAGCAAAGTGCTCTAAAGGGATAATATGGTACTTAAGATAAGATGGGGCCACATTAAGATGAGATGGGACCTGATTATTTAAGACCTTGTATGTGAGGAGTGGGATTTTGAATTTAATTCTGGATTTAACACAGAGCCAATAAATGGAGGAAATATAGGAGAAATATGCTCTCTCTTTCTTGTCCCTGTCAGTACTGTTGCTGCAGCATTTTGGATTAACTGAAGGCTTTTCAGGGAGTTTTTAGGACTTCCTGATAATAATGAATTACAGTAGTCCAGCCTAGAAGTAATAAACGCATGAACTAGTTTTTCAGCGTCACTCTGAGACAGGATATTTCTAATTTTAGAGATATTGAAGATATTGAATATTAAATGGAAGAAAGCAGTCTTACATATTTGTTTAATATGTGCATTGAAGGACATATCCTGGTCAAAAATGACTCCAGGGTTCCTCACAGTGTTACTAGAGGCCAAGGTAATGCCATCCAGAGTAAGAATCTGGTTAGATACCATATTTCTAAGATTTTCTTCCAAGTACAATAACCTCAGTTTTATCTGAATTAAGAAGCAGAAAATTAGAGGCCATCCAGGTCTTTATGTCTTTAAGGCATCCCTGCAGTTTAACTACTAACTACTGCCTAAGGGAAGCATGTATAATGTAAACAGAATTGGTTCTAGCACTGAACCTTGTGGAACTCCATAATTAACCTTAGGGTGTGAAGATGACTCTCCATTTACATGAACAAATTGGAGTCTATTAGATAGATATGATACAAACTACTGCAGCACAGAACCTGCAATACCTACAGCATGCTCTAATTGTTCTAATAGATTGTTATGGTCGACAGTATTGAACGCTGTACTAAGTTTTGCAGGACAAGCACAGAGATAAGTCCACTGTCAGAGGCCATAAGAAGATCATTTGTAACCTTCACTAAAGCTGTTTCTGTGCTGTGATGGGGCTGACTGAAACTTTTCAAATAAGCCATTCCTCTGCAGATGATCTGTTAGCTGTTTGATGACTACTCTTTCAAGAATTTTTGAGATGAAAGGAAGGTTGGAGATTGGCCTATAATTAGCTAAGACCACTGGGTCAAGAGATGGCTTTTTAAGTAACAGTTTAACTACTGCCAGCTTGAAGGCCTGTGATACATGCCAATTATTAGAGATTGAAGCATTAATTAATGGTAGGACTTCTTTGAGCACTCTTGTAGGAAGACACATTGATGGTGTGGAGGAACTAATTACTGAAGTTAACTCAGAAAGATCAATTTGAGAAAAAGACTCTAAGTGAATATCAATGGTACTGAAAGTAGCTGTAGATAATGTTACATCTGTGAGATGATTATGAGTAATTTTTTCTCTAATGGTTAAAATTTTATTTGTATAGAAGTTCATGAAGTCATTACTTGTTAACGTTAAAGGGATGGTTGGCTCAACAGTGCTCTGACTTTTTGTCAGCCTGACTACAGTGCTGAAGACAAACCTAGAGTTGTTCTTATTTTCCTAAATCAGTGATGAATAGTAAGATGTTCTAGCTGTATGTAGGGCTTTCTTATAAAGCAACAAACTATTTCTCCAGGCTAAATGATGATCTTCTACATTTGTGATACGCCATTTCTTCTCCAGCTTACGAGTTATCTGCTTTAGGCTACGTGTTTGAAGATTATACCAGGGAGTCAAGTAGTTCTGATTTGAGGCTCTATTTTTCACATACATAGTGAGGAGGTAAAATTATTAACAAGATAATCGACCTCTGTTGGAGTAGCGTTCAGGTAGCTGCTCTGCTCTGTGTTGGTACAGGGCATTGAAGATGTTAACAGTGGATGGATTTTATTCTTAAACTCAGTTACAGCACTTTCAGAAAGACATCTACTGTGATGAAGTCTACTCCCCACCGCTGTGTAATCAATTATTGTAAATTTAAATGTTATCAGGAAAAGATCAGACAAGAGAGGGTTTTAAGGAAACACTGTTAAATGTTCAGTTTCTATGCCACATGATCACAAGATCTAGAGTGTAATTAAAGTGTTGGGTGGGTTCTTTTTCATTCTGAGAGAAGCCAATTGAGTCTAATAACAGATTAAATGCAGTGTTGAGGCTGTCATTTTTAGCATCTATATGGATGTTAAAATCACCCACAATAATTATTTTATCTGAGCTGAGCACTAAATAAGATAAAAAGTCTGAGAAATCAGAGAGAAACACTGTGTAAGGCCCAGGTGGACGATAGATGATTACAAATAAGACTGGTTTCTGAGTTTTACAGCTGGGGTGGACAAGGCTAAGCATCAGGCTTTCAAATGAATTAAAAGTCTGTCTTGGTCTTTAGTTGATTAATAGGCTGGTGTGGAAAATTGCTGCCACACTGCCCCCTCAGCCTGTGCTTCAAGGTTTCTGATAAGTAGAATGACTAATGAACTAATGACAAACTAACATAATCATCCTGTTGTAACCAGGTTTCTGTAAGGTAGACTTAATCGATTTGTTGATCAATTATTAACTCCTGTACTAACAGAGACTTGGAGGAGAGAGACCTAATGTTTAATCATCCACATTTCACTGCTTTACTCTTTGGCGCTGTTGAGGATACCGTATTGCTCTTTCTTTGTGATTTTCTTTGTCATTTTGTGCTGGTTTTTAGTTTGTTTTTTGTCTGTTTGGGAGCTGACACAGGCTCTAAGGGAATGGGGTTTTGGAGGGATACCAGGAGGAGAGAAACTGCAGAGAGGCGTGTAAGACTGCAACTCTGCTTCCTGGTCCCAACTCTGGATAGTCACATTTTGGGGGGTTTAATAAATTTGTCCAGATTTCTAGAAATGAGAGCTGCTCCATCGAAAGTGGGATGGATGCCGTCTTTCCTAACAAGACTAGGTTTCCTCCAGAAAGTTTCCCAATTATCTGTAAAGCCCACATCATTTTTTGGACACCACTCAGACAGACAGCAATTTAAGGAGAACTTGTGGCTAAACATGTCACTCGTGGTCTGATTGGGGAGGGGACCAGAGAAAATACAGAGTCCGACATTGTTTTGGCAAAAGTTTTTTTCCATACTGTTCAAATACTGTAGCATTACTACTTTTATAAGTATGGGAGTAGTATTACTACTTTTATGGGATTTGGGATAGGTACTTCCTCAACAATTGTAAAAATTTGATAATCAGCATTTGATCAGAGCATTTGTTCACTGTTGTTTGTTGAACTGGAGGACAATAATTTTACTAATAACCACAGATCTAAGTACCTACTAGAAACAGCTCTTTAATATTGTTCTTGCTATTAAGGTTTGTAAATAACCAAATAAACTTTAACTTTAAAGTTTATTTAAACTATACTTACAAGAATTTAAAGAATCCTGTACAAGGAACATTTGAGCAGTGACAACAGAAAACAGATAGATGTGTGGCATTTCCCTATGGTCTGCAGGTCCAGGGCAGGAGGCCAGATTGGTGGATCTTTGAGATGGAAGAAGTCACTTGGATGAGTGACAAAATGTATCTCCTGCCGAAAAAGCTATGTCCAGTTGAACAGAATCAGCTTTCTGGGATTTCCTTATCTGGATGGTTGAACATGCATCAAGACTCAGCCTATAGTAATCCAGTGAAAGTTGTCAATATTTCCCCTGCTACACAGCAAACAGTAGCAAACAACTGTTGATAGTTAATCCGGCAAATGTTATTTTCCAAATTGTAAACAAATATTTTTTAAAGCGGCACTTATGTTCTTGCCACAGTGTAACTCGGTTTAACGCAGTAACCTGAAGTGTCCATCAAAGTGACCAATCACATTAGGATCCCAGCTTCCTTTGGGCTCAGCCTTCAAACAGTTGATTTGAGCAACCAGGATTCTGCTGAGAGCATAAAGAGCTACACGCTAGAGTGAGTGTGTAGAGTGAGAGGCAGTGAATACCTGTGCCTGTGAAATTCAATTACTTACTCGGATTATGTTTTTTTTCTCGTGCATGACTTTTGACAGAAAAATAATTCCATACAAGATTCTTATTTTTTTTCTAGCTAAATATAGATAAAGGATAAATAAATAAATAAAAAATACCACTTTATGAGGGATTTAACTGGGATATCACCTTCTTCTTCCTTATCACCATGCTTTGTAAGTTTTTGACCTTGGAAAACATCTTTTCACACAATGCCAGATCTCCCAGAGGCTTCAGGACCCATCTTACCTGCCCATGTGATGTGGTTGGTCATCCATGAATTCTCTAATCAAGGGGTGTCTGTCTCCTGCTGTGGTCTCTGGTCCCCTAGCCTCTGCCACACCTGGCTGTAATGAGGAGATTCCCATGATAAACAAGGCAGGAGAGATGGTGTATCCCTTCTCCAGAACCTGCCATGCGGTGTTGCCATATGGTCCTGAATCGCATCATGAATAAGATCTATCTGATCTTATTTGGGACTTATTGTCTTTCAAGGACTTGATGAGGTTATGGAGAATTGAACCATATGTATTGGCTAGGTCTAGCCAGACAACTGGCAATTACCCTTGCTTCTCTGCTTGCTAAGTATGGTAATATAAACCCTAGGATACTTCCCTTCTGGAATGAGGTGCCCATGTAACCATTCTCCATCGGGTATGTTGTAATCTGTGTTTCCAAGCCTGAAAAGAAAATCTTAGCTGTACTCATAAGAAACATGGTTCAAAATTGGTTAATCTTAGAAAATCCCTAATCTTTTGGCACAAAGTCTGTGCAGCAAAATTGAGTATTTCTTTCAGTATGTGTAAGGCAGGCCATTCGTTCTGGGCTCTGATGCTTCAGCCTTCTTTATCACCTCTTTTACTGCTCTCCAAGGTGGTTCTCTGGTGCTCAGGTCTTTGAAAGGAAGTGCTGGGCTGCTGATCTTTGGACTTTGAATATGTCATCATCTACAGTGCATAGTATCATTAAAAGATTTTGAGAATATAGAGAACTCTCCTCAACTCCCATCAATATAGGACGCTTATGATTTTTTGTCATTGAATACTTGAATACCTACCAACACAATGGTAAACCAAATACTGCAGCTATAACAATACAATGGGTTTGTAGAAAATACATTTTTGTTGCTGAATTGTCCAGTCCAAACCTTTCACCAGTTGAAAGCATTTGGCATATCATGAAATGGAAAATACAACAGAGACACCTGACTCTTGATGTCAGAGGTCTGAATAAGTCAGACAGGTTTTAATATTTGGTAGCTAATCTGGAACCCCTGGATGTAACTGAATGGATCTGAAGATATAAGAAATGTGGAGGTGTATTTACTTTTTCATGAAAGAGATTATGTGACAGATTTAGGAAATGATTTCATAATATCTTTGTCATATGCTCTTTTTTCATTGGATGTATGTGACAACATAATAACCTTACCTTAACAGATCAAGACGACACATTGAAATTAATTTTGAGCCATTCCAGTGTGTTGCATTGTTTAATATTCATAATAATTTTAGTTTTGTTTTGGTCTCCACCAATTTCTGAGAATAGTACTTTTAGCCATTAGCCTAGTTATCACCCTAGCTACCTCTACTGAAATCTTGAGTTTCCTCATCAGTTAGTTTCAAACCTTTTTGGGCCGATATTCGGTGCTAAGCACACAATATACGATGTGTTTGCTTTATTTTTCAGATAGAAAATAAGGTTAAACCGGATTTGAATATTTTTTAGACTCTTGTTGATCTTTCTTACTGCAATAGCTACACCTTTTTTGCACGTCCTTCCTTTTTCAGCTATTTATTAATAAGTGACTTTTATGTATATATATGCATGTATATATTGTGCTATTCTTACTTAGTGTATTGTCTGTCTTTGTTACTGTTTGTTTATACTGGAGCACTGTAACCAAAAATGATTTCCCTAGGGATCAGTAAAGTATTCTGATTCTGATTCTTTCTTTTTAAAATTGCTAATTTGATCATTTTTACCTGTATACGTAATACACATCCATATCAGTGCATAGATGATGTGTATATGATTGTTTTTGTGCCCTACGGCTTATCTCTTTTTGACCTTAACCTCCTCTACATCTTGTGTTTGTTTGTTTATTTTTCTTCTGGTTTGAAAAACCCTGTCCACAACCTCCTGGTGAGACAGTCTGGATCAGGGCAGCTTCTACATGGCCCTCTGGGATGGGGTGGAAGTTGGCATAGCCTTACCAGTGGTAAAACACCCACTCAAGTATTTCTGATCCAACAGCCAACAATTTATGCCACCTCCTCCTGTGCCCCCACACCTTCTTTCTGTCTACCTCCACCACAAGGTCAGTTTAAAGAAGGAAGCAGCTGCAGCAACCAGAACCATAGCAAGAACTCGTATCTGCCCATCCTGAATTCTTACCCTCATATTGCCCCTCACCCCAGGAAGAAAATCCATGAGGGAAAAGGTATCAGAGTAGATGGTGTTAAAGAGCTTTGCAGTGAAGGCCAAAGCCAGAGCAAGAGAGCATGCATTGAGGAAGAGAAGAGGGAAGCTGTATCTACTACTATTCCCCTCCTGCAGCAGCAACAGAAAGATGACAAAGTCCATTTCCAGCATAAAGTCAGAGGAGGACATCCTCCTCCTATCCTCAGCTTATCTCACTGCCTGCTGCCCAGTTATGCCTCATCTAAAACCCAACACAAGTCCCGCCACTGTCACAAAAACTCCAGCTCTGAAAATTTAGGCTCACTGTCCATCTTGAGCTCCCACATACCCTCTTCACCTTCTTCCTTTTCTCCCCTATCCTCCTCTCCTTCCTCTTCATCTCCCACTTCTTCAACAGCTCACAGTCCATATCACCTAGCTCTAGACAGCTCTTCCACACGCCAGCGCCGTTTCCACAACACAGCAGAAATTCTCAACCAGTTGGGCCTGCTGGCTATTACACTATGCACCAAGGAGCTGCTAAAGCAGAATGTTGCTATAGAGACAGAAATTACCCAGCTACGTCAGCACACCCACCTCTTATCCCAGGCCAGCCAAAACAGCGGCACTGAAGTCTCACATAGCCTTGACAAACTCTTCCAAATTATGAGAGAATCAGGCGCCTACCCGAACTTGGTGCTTTCAGATGATGAAAGTCTCAGCAGCAGCCACCAAAAGAGGAAGACTATAAGACTGCAAGACTACACAGAGGATAACACAGAAACCTCTAAAATGCAAAGTAGCCTACCACAGGTTGTGTCTATACACAACATGAATGATGGAACATCACTGCCCTCTCCCTTGTTTGCCCCTTCACCGGATACAAAAGAAGCAGACCATGCTTACAGTTCAGAGCTCATGTCCCTGTCTCTCTTTTTCTAGATCTGTTCATAAACAAGGACACAATGAGTCAGTCATGGAAAAGGACTTAAGTGATTTTACTGTTTTTCCAGAAACTTCAACACATAGCAACTATCTCCTCTACAATCTTGGTGAAGAGGAGGATGTGTTATAGAAACATGTGCAACCTAGCAATACAAGAAAGCATTTGATTGAATTGAAAACTAATGAAAAATGGTCATAGAAAGGGTGATTTTTACTGATATATATATATATATATATATACACACAACTTAATGTTGAACACGATTTAGATATTTTCCTACATTTTGTCAGGGATTTGTTCATTCCAGGTGACCATTTTTCATCAATAGTTTTACCTTATGTGCACAGGCCTTATATGTTCAGTCAGGCACCTACAGCATGTTAAAAAACAAACAGAAGCACATTTGCTGTCACGACTCGGGTCTCTTGTGGAGAATTTCAGCAACTGAAGAGTGACAGCAGTCTTTTGCTTTGTTACTTCAGAAAACAATGCTTCCTGTCAGCAGTCCTGTCATACTGTTGTTTCAGTATTGTAAATTGTTTCTAATAAAAAGCTTCAATGTGCAGTGATACAAAAAGCTTGAGTCTGTAATTTATCCCTTAAAAAAGAAAATGCTCCAGGGTTATATATTAGGGTTGGGGTTAGGGGGTTAGGGTTAGGTTCTTAGGTACTTCTTTGTATTACTGTTGCTAATTGTATTGTGGCGAGCTCAGACAAGGAGGAGACAGAAGTATCGTTTAATCTTGTTTCCCGCAGTGTTAGCCAGGGAGCACAGCTGTTTATTTGCATTCAACAGGGAGCCCGTTCTCACGCCCGAGGCGTAACATCCCGACGTTTTGTCACGTCCCGCGGCGTTCCTGAGGAACGCGAAAGGTGACCTTCCACGTTGTTATGGTACGCGGTGGGTTCCAGCCCTGTATTGCAGCCCTAAACCTAACCTTATCCCTAAGCCTAACCATAACCTTATCCCTAACCATAACCTTATTCCTAACCTTAACCATAACCGTATCCCTACGCCTAAACCTAACCTTATCCCTAAACCTAACCATAACCTTATCCCTAAACCTAACCATAAGCGTATCCCTAAGCCTAAACCTAACCTTATCCCTAAACCTAACCATGACCGTATTCCTAACCTTAACCCGCACTTTAATGACGTGAAATAGTGTTTTCCCAAGCGATTTTAAGGGAAAAAGCGAAGATGTTCTCATGTGTCCGCAGTTTTCCGATGTCGTCACGTAGGAACGCGTTGGGTGCCCGAAAACGTAATATGTTGACGATTTGTCACCTAGCGTAAAATGTTACGCTTTGGGAGTGAGAACGTGTTGCAACAGGAGAACACTGCCGCTAGCCCAACTGCTCGGCGCAGCACTAGCATAACAACAACAACAAGAAAAAGGCGCTCTCTCTCCCAGAAAACACACACAGTCTCAGAGAGAGCGCGTCACATGGTAACCATGGCAACATAACGCTGCCGCCTCAAACAACAGAACACAGCTGTCAACAAAACCCAAACAGCCCTGACCCGCTACAGTATATTCATTACATATTGTAGCGGGTCAGGGCTGTTTTGGGGTTTTGTTATTATAGTTCTGTTTACTGTTGTCATGGTGATGAGTGACGCGCTCTTTTTTTGTTGTTTTTATGTGTTGTTGCCGCGCTGAGGAGGGAGGTAGCGGCAGTGTTCTGGGCCGGTTGCAAATAAACGGGTGCTCCCAAAGAAACCTTTGTCTCCTCCATGACTGAGCTCGCCACATTGGTGTCAGAAGTGGGATTGCTCACCCTCGCCATAATGGAGAGAGACATTCGGAGGCTGGAGCAAGCTGTCGAGGAGAGCATCCGCTGCTTGGGAAGCTGGCGATCGAGGAGAGAGGAAGCGAGCGGCCATGTAGGTCCCCCGACGGGTCCCGACGGCGCGAGCGCACCGCGGCGGCGGCCCGTCGCGACAGACGCTAGGGCAATGCTTCATGGGCTGCCTCTGTCGACCGACACACCGAGCCCCCGACAGCGAGCAGTGACGCCTGCAACGCCAGCTAAGGTACCGAAATACAACGGGCTAACCCCGCTAGAGCCCTACCTCTCACAAGTACGGCTAGCCGCGAGGCATAATGGCTGGAGCGACGAAGAGGCTGCTACACACTTAGCGCTAGCATTGGAAGGAGATGCACTGCAGGTACTCCTTGACCTAGCCCCGTCAGAGCAGCATGAGCTCCAGACCCTCACCATAGCACTCGAGAGGCGATTCGGGCAGCGGCACTCCACTGATCAGAGCAGAAAGCAGCTGACCAACCGGAGCCGTCGGCCAGGGGAGAGCCTGGGCACCTTTGCAGCGGACGTATTGCTGCATGCTCGTCGTGGCTACCCGGAGTTCCCAGCAGCAGCCTGTGAGGAGCTTAGCCTGCATGCTTTTCTGCGAGGACGTAGTCTGCGAGCGACTACGTCAACACGTCCGCCTGGCCATGCCTCAAACTCTCCGTGAGGCGCTCCTTGAGGCTGAGAGAGCCGAGCTGGTGTTCACCTCGCAACCTAACCAGCAGGTGCCCCCCCAAACTGTCCCCAAATCAGAGTCGCAGACTGCGACGGGGAGGGGGAGGTCGCCGAGATATGCCAGCTGCAACCCTCGGTGCCCCGGAGGCGTCTCCGTCGACCGACCGACCGCTGCTACCGGTGCGATGAGCCTGGCCACGTGGCGCGTGACTGCCCAGCACCTGCCCCGAAGACCAGGACTACGCAGCCCCAGGGAAACGGGGAGGGAGCGGTGTAGCGAGGGGACCACCGCTCCAGCTTCCTGCCCCCCTCCAAGGACGATGCACGGTGGTGGGCCGAATTGGGCACCTCAAGGGACTCTACCTGAGCTGCTGTGTTGAGGACCAGCCATGCCAGGCCCTGGTGGACACGGGGTCCACCATTTCCCTGATACGACCTGGCGTGCTCCCTGGAACGTCCGGGCCATTGGTGAAGGGTTGGTCGCCCACCGACACCCAGCTGATGACGGTGACGGGTGAGAGGGCTGATATGCGGGGGAAGAAACCATTGCGGATCCGAGTGAAGGATCTGGAGCTGGTGCACGACTTCTGGCTTGATGACATTCAAGACCAGTGCATCATCGGCCTTGATCTGCTGACCCGCTGGGGGGCCTGCGTCGCCACCGCAAAGTGGGCTATCACTCTTGGCACAGAGACTCTTGCCCTCCAGTGCGGTCAAAAGCAGGGAGCGGAGGGGACCAGAGCCAGACGAGACAGGCGTCGGGCAGCTGCCGCTCAGCAGATTTCGGGTACCGGTGGCTCCGGGTCATCTCTACTCACCTCAGCCCCGGCCTCTCAGCCCGACAAATCTCTCTCGACCGAGACAACCGAGGCTGTTGGTGACCTGTGGCAGCGCAGCAGCGTAGGTCTCAACGTTGACCAGCGCCAGCGGTTGAGGTGCCTCCTGGACGAGAATGTGGACATCTTTGCCGCCAGTGACAAAGACTGCAGGCAGACGGGGCTGGTCCACACTGGCTACCCAGCTCGCCATTCTCACCAGCCGCCACCAGCGGGATTGGGACCGACATCTGCCCCTGGTCCTTTGGTCGTATCGGACTGCGGTTCAGGAGTCCAGCCAGTGCACGCCTGCCGCTTTGATGTTTGGGCGGGAGCTCCGGACGCCTGTGGATCTGGTGTTTGGGTCCCCCCCTGAGCCGGAGATTGACGGTGGGCCAGAGATGGACTACTACAGGAGGCTGAGGGAGCAGCTGCAGGTGGTTCACGACTACACCCGCCAGGCCCAGGCCAGCGCCGGAGTACGGCAGAAAAGAGCCTACGACACCAAGTGTCGGAGGGAGGCTTTTGTGCCTGGCGACAAGGTTTGGGTCTACAGCTCGGTTCGCAAGAGAGGAGTGTCCCCCAAACTGTGCAGTCACTGGCAAGGGCCGGCGGAGGTCGTGGAGTGGCTAACGGAAGTGGTGTACCGTATCCGCATGCCGGGCCCGGGGCGCATGGTGGTGTTGCACCGGGACAGGCTTTCACCGTATCGACCGCTCGCTCCGGCAGACGCCGGGGCAGGGGATGCTGGTGACACCCCAGGTTCTGATCCGAGTGACTTTTCTGATCCGGTGCGCCAGAAGAAGGCATCCGGACACTTACAGGACTTTGTGTGGGGTAATGGGGCTGACGGGGACGACTGACCCCTTAGGTGGGGGCTATGTAGCGGGTCAGGGCTGTTTTGGGGTTTTGTTATTATAGTTCTGTTTACTGTTGTCATGGTGATGAGTGACGCGCTCTCTCGGCGACTGTTTTCCGGTGAGAGAGCGCCTTTTTTTGTTATTTTTATGTGTTGTTGCCGCGCTGAGGAGGGAGGTAGCGGAAGTGTTCTGGGCCGGTTGCAAATAAACGGGTGCTCCCAAAGAAACCTTTGTCTCCTCCGTGACTGAGCTCACCACAATATAGATATTTGCAAATATCTATATTTGATATGTTGATTTAAAACAGTTTGGTGAATACACAACAAAAACAGTAAAACTAATGTAGCAAAAAACATGTAGGTTAACTCTAAAACACAGCTCCATAGATGTTAAACTCTTGTGGACACCTGGACACAAGTACAGAGCACAGAGGTAAGGTTAAAAGATGTTTTAATGAAAAAAATATATGTTGAAAAGAATCTATCTAAAGGACAGGCAAGCAATTGCCACAAGTGTCTCTCTTCTTTCTTCTCTCACAACCTAGTTCTCTCGCCATGATTCTCTCAGCAGCTGCTGGTGTCTAAACAGAAGAGACAAAAGTGAGTACTGCATCAGCAATAGATAAACGAGTATTGATGGAGCTGTGCTTGTTTGCCGCATAAGCTGTTATAACTGACAGAGCTAAATTCTAGCCTTTTATCCAATTTTCACATGATGTCAGTGCTACTGGGACACGCCTACCTCGTGGGCAAAAACAGTACTGCGGCCCTCCTTTGAACAGCTTTGATGCCAGGTAGTTGCTGGGCTATCAGATGCTCTAATAAAAGTTTATTTATAGCTGCTAGAAGAATATGGAGTATGGCACTAACATGTGAACACTGAAAAATACTTGGTAAAATGATTTATTCCAGGGCTCTGGTTTAAGCCAGCTATGTAGTGCTTACTTTTGCTTTAATGATGAGCAATTTCTTGTTCTTCACTTGCCAAACAGTGGTATTATTTACCCATCTAGATGGGTAAAATAGGTATTATTCAGCATACACTAGGTAAAATAAGTACACATCACCAATTTTCTAAGTAAATATATTTCTAAAGGTGCTTCTGACATGAAAATCTCACCAGATGTCAGTAACAACCCGTCCAATCCACAAATTCAAATAAATGAAATCAGAGAAATCCATAAATTATGTATAATAAAGAGACATGACACAGAGAAAAAGTATTGAACACGTTTACTGAAATTTAATAGTTTGTACAAAAGGTTGTATTGATGACAGCTTCACGACGCCTCCTGTATGGAGAAACTAGTTGCATGCTTTGCTCAGTTATAATTTTGGCCCATTCTTTGACACAAAAAGTCTTCAAATCCTGAAGGTTACATGGGCCCCTTCTATTAACTCTGAGCTTAGTTCTTTCCATAGATTTTCTGTTAGATTTAGCTCAGGTCATTGGCTGGGGCATTCTAGCAGCTTTTTTAAAATTTTCTCTGAAACCAAGAGAGAACAGTATTGTGGGGATGTGATCATGACCTGTAATGTATGTAATGTCTGCGTGGCGCTCAGCGGTGACGCAGAGTTGTCCGACGCTGACTCTGGGGGGAAGGAGATGGCGGGGCCTTTGCGTGAGGTTCCGCCCGCCAGCTCCGGCAATTTGCCCCACAGGAGATTTCCCACTGGAGCAGTCTCGTGATGACATCCTACGGTCAGCCTTTGACAAGCGATAGAAATTGATGGTCACGTGGTAGTCGCTTTATCGAGTGAGTCGTGACACTCTCACAGAGAAAGAACACAGTTGTTGTTGCACCAACAGTTGTTCGAGCCTAAAAGCCTCCGGGAAATGATTTTCCAGGCGGCTCATTATAACCCCATGGCAGGGCAAATGGGATATGACAAGACTCTGGAACGAATAATGGCCCAATTTTATTGACTAATTAAAGAAAACTGGGAGGAAGGTCCAACCCCAGCAAAAAAAATGAGATTCAGTATGTCCTGGACCTGAGAAAAAAGCTGCACACGTTGGGGAGGTTATCATGACAGAATTTGTCAGCAACGCCTGTACAACACAGGGGCTAGACTCAGGCAGTTTTCACTGGGAGATAAAGTGCTTATATTACTCCCTTCTTCCAGCTCAAAATTACTCACCAAGTAGCAAGGGCCCTTTGTGGTCACATGGCGGGTGGGCGATGAGGCTATGAGGTGGTATGGTCAGACAGGGGAGGAGCCACACAAATATATCACCTCAACCTGCTTAAAGCATGGAGAGAGGCTGAGACTGCTTCTCTGGTGAGCCTGGTTATGGAAAGAGATGTCCAGAAAGTGGATGTTACTGCATTGCAATAGCGTTTTGCAAATGTGTTCTCCCACCCTGCCTGGCCGTACTTTGCTCACTGAGCACCATTTTGAAATGAAGCCTGGCGTGACGGTGCGTTCACGACCCTACACACTGCCTGAACATAAAAGAAAAATAGTTCAGAGGGAATTGGCTGAGATGCTGAAAATGGGGGGTAATAGAAGAGTCGCACAGCGCTTGGTGTAGCCCCATAGTTGTTGTAGTGAAGAAAGATGGGTCTACACGGTTCTGTGTTGACTATCGCAAGGTGAACAAAGTGTCACTGTTTGATGCTTATCACATGCCCCGGGTCGAGGAGCTCCTGGACCAGTTAGGCACTGCTCACTTTTTTATCACACTGGATTTAACCAAGGGCTACTGGCAGATTCCCTTGTCTGCAGAGTACAAGGAAAAAACAGCTTTCTCCACTCTGTACGGTTTGTATCAGTTTGTCACAGTTCTGTTCGGAGCCCCAGCCACTTTCCAGCACCTCATGGAACGGGTTCTGGAAAGCACGCCTACTTGGATGATATTATCATCCACAATAACACCTGAGCGGAGCATGTGCAGCAGGTGGCCGTGGTCCTGGAGTCCCTGAGGCAGGCGGGGCACACGGCCAACCCAAAGAAGTGTGCAGTTGGACAGAGGGAGGTACAGTATCTGGGGTACCTCTTAGGGGGCGGGCAGGTACGTCCACAACAGTTATTGCATCCGGCCCACGCCCCAACACCAAAAAGGAGATGAGGCTGTTCATGGGACTGGCCCATTACTATCACCGGTTCGTGCCTGGGTTCATGGACCTGACCAGCCCCTTGTACAATCTCACCCGATAGGGTGATTGTTTGGCCGGATGTGGCTCTGGACTCAATTGGGCGGTGGGGGTGTGTGGCGGGGTTGTGGTCTCTGACTCCGCTGCAGTGGAGGGGTGGTGCAGTGGGCTCGAGGGGCAGTGCCAGAGTGGCTGGTAGGGCAGCTGCTGCCACTCAGTAATCAGACTGTCCCTTTTTCAGTGACACGGTGGCTCAAGAAAGGAGCTGAGTGTGGAGTGGAGAAGCAGCTGAAAAGCTGACCTCACGAAGTCAGGAAAAAGGAAAACGTATTGTGCAAATAAACAAAAACTGTCTCCTGAGGCTATGTGGGTTCCATTCATTTCACAGTTACTTATTATTTTCTTTAAAATAGATGTACCTGCTGATTCCAGGTCTTTCTGAAGCTCTCCACACGTGGGAAACGTCAGAAAGTGGTTAAAGTGTTTGTGTGGTTCATGAACATATAATTGGATCACCACAAAATTTATATGTTAGCGTTTGTGTTGGAGTTTTGCCAATATTGCTGTGGTAGAGAAGAGCTTGTTTTCATGGATTCTGCTGCTGATTTCTCCCAATAAAGTAGGCTATTACCCATAATATTCCTGTAAATTATTAAATGTGTTACTACTATAATACTCCCAAGTTGTTGGGTTTTGGGTTTTTTTCCTAAGGTGAAGTGTTTGTTGTGTGCAAACAATTGGGGTCCAACAACATGCCTCATTGATTGGTATCATCTAGGCAGAGGTGTATATATCCAAACCTATACAGGCTCACTGTGTTCCCCCGCATCCTCAGTATCATGTAAAAGAGTTTTCTCTAAAACCGGAGAGGTTATTACCAAAAAGAGAAACCAGTTTAGTCAAGCACAGTAGGAAAAAGGCATTTTCTTAATAAAACATGAATAAAGTTACCATCACCCCACTATTCACAACCTCAATCATGTCAATTCACATAAAGAAATTCAGAATTTAACGTTTTTGGTTTTTTTAACCAATTGGACCAATTGCTTCAAGGCTTTATGAGGCTTCATTTGGCCATCACCACATCTTGTACAACTCTTCTGATAATTCTTTTTACTCTTCTGTCTGAGATCTTGCAGGGAGCACCTGGTTGTGGATGGTTTATGTTGAAATAATGTTTTTTCCTTTTCTGGATTAGGGCCCCAACAGGGCTCACTGGAACTTTCAGTAATTTAGAAATTCTTCTGTAACCAATGCATTCAATAAGGTTGCAACGGTTTTGAGAGATGGTCACTGATTTTACCCATCATGAGATGTATGTTGTGTAACACCCTGGTAATGAGACACCTTTTTATAGGCCATCATTTGGGACTAAACCAGCTGATATTGATTTGCACTAAGTGGGAGGATTGCTTTTTAATTACTGATAGATTCCAACTGGTGTCACGACTTTCCGTGAGTTTTTACATCTCCCTTTCTTCATGTGTTTAATACTTTTTCCCTTTGTCGTTTCTCATTATTACACATAGTTTATGGACATCTATCGTTTGATTTCTTTGCATGTGTAAATTGAATGGGTTTTACAGACATGTTGTGAGAATTTTGATGTCAATTAAATGACTATTTCAGTCTTAATGACTATTTCAGAGTTTTAATGTCTTCATCACAGTGTGTGTGTCTGTGTTTCTCAAAGACTTAGTGATTATGAGATTTTTATTAGGGCAAAAGCATTGTGATAGAAAATGGTAACAGATTTCAAAGCTGTGATTGTTTTCATGTTTCCATTGTATTTTACTGATTATTTATGACTTTCCTAATATTGTAGGACTTGTAGGATAAGCTTTATATCTACACTCAGTTGTACATTGGCTGTCTATAAGGCTTTTTGAGTTACGACTCAATTCTGAAGTATTTTTGTCACCCCTAATATTGATTTCTGGAGATGTCCATCTAATCATCTGGTGGATATATGACATGTGTGGTTGCCTGCACGTGCCTTTCAGAATCTATTTTGTGTTCACACTTAATTACATTAGGTTATTTGCAAGAATCTAATGCATTGTTACGTGTGTGTGTTGGTGGTTTATTTGTTTCTTAATGTGTGTATGCAAATTCACCTGTGCAGGGGCTCGGCTGTGATTGGTGGCCCTAAGGAACGGCCTGATGTAACTGGTTCCTGCTGTGGACGTGAACTATAAAAGGGCGACTGAAGAGCTGCGAAGCGGGGGGGTGTGGCAGACTTCCCGTGCACTTGCCCCAGGTCCAGACGGAGCAGCCGTAGCCATAGCTCCTTAGTTAAAATGTGTGTGAAGTGCGGAGCAAGTAGGGGTGAGCTGCCGATTATTTTGGGAAGCCTTCTTTTCTCCTGTGTTTTTAGACCAGGGAGGTCAGACTGTGTCATTTCTTTGTTTTCTTTTTCTTGAACAGGTCAGAAGGGAACCGAAGCCTAGGTTGAGTTTTGTTTGTTGTGTTGGCCTTAGCTCACCCCGAAAATATACACTCCCACTACCGTGAGTGCCACTGTTGTGAATAAATTATTGTTAAAAGTCCGACGCTGTGGCTGTGTGTGTTTGGGCGTGGGAAGTCGCGGGACACCCCGCTCTTGTTACGGTCATTTCGAGCCGGGTCGTAACATGCATCATCACCAATTATGTGTTGACTTCCTTGTACAGACACTGGACAAATGTTATTTACTAGCTAATCTTAAAATTACTGTTGGGTGCAGAAATGCAGACTAGCAATGATATGGTCTCTAAGCCTCAGATATTTAACATACCAATGAAAAATCTGCAAAAGTTAAAAAAAAAAAAAACAAAACAAGAAGGAAACCCACTTTCCACACTAATCGAATAGAATAGAATAGAATAGAATTCAACTTTATTGTCATTGCACATGTCAGAGGTACAGGGCAATGAAATGCAGTTTGCATCCATCCAGAAGTGCTTTAGCCATGATATAGATATATTACAATATATATTAACAATAATATAGATATGTAAGTATATTACAGAAATGGGTATGTTATAATGTACACGGTATGAAGTATGTTATGAATATGCTATAACTATAAGTATGTACAGGCTGTAGTGAGTGCAAGCTATGTACAGGCTATGAACAGGATATAAATATGAAAAACTATACAGAATATGAAATAAAAAACTATACAGAAATATGAGATATACAGTTATACAGAAATGTGAACTATGCAAGTTATGAACAGTTGTAGGATTAAAAATTATCGTATGTACAGAATGATTATTTACACAGAACTATACAGTAGTGCAGTTAAGATAAGTGAGATATGTGGATAATTTCTACAGAGGCTATATAAAGTGCTAGTGGTTGTAATCAACAACAGGTCAGATGCCCTAAGATAGTCAGAAACAACTCTACGGTGATTGTGGAGGTAAAAGATGCTATTGAAGAAAATCCACAGCACTGAAGAAATCAAACAGTCTTTTGGGTTTATCTGTGCTGACATTAAAACCATGAAGGAGAGAGTCAACCGCTTTGACGATACACATAAAAAACATCTCTCTTGTCTGGAAAGCTACACACACCGCTGGAATCTCAAGCTTTACGGCTTAGAGAAAAAAGAAAAAGAGGAAAGAAGTTATTCAAATGTGCCAAGCTAAGTGATGCTGTTTGGTGCTCTGCAAAAACCTCATCCTTCCTGAAAGACCACAACTTGAAGCTGGCAGAGGACCAAAACTACAGTAACTTACCTAATAGGGTACTGCATGCAGTGGCACTTTTTTGTATTTCTGAGAGAGTCTTTAATTTTGTGAACTGTTGTTAGCGCTTTTAAATGCACATGAAGCTAGATGCATCTTACTAGATATGTCCCTGTTTACTCACTCATAATGTTTTTTAATGAGGCATTCGATCTCAAGAGCTATTAATCTCTGGGGTTTTTGGGGGGGGGGTTGAATCTTACCTTATGAACTTTTCTTTAGTTTTGAAGCATTTCAGAGATATAAATCTCCTGTACTGCGCTGAGCTGTATCCATCAAGTTATTTATAACAGGGTTTGGTGGTTTGGTGGGTGGGTTTGCCAGTGTCTTAGGACCATGACCTGTCTTTTTGACAGTTCTTTCTCTTATTTTATTTTCTTGTAAGTCTTTGGCTGTTATTTACCAAAATGCGAGAGGTCTTAGAAACCATGTAAAATATAAAGCCTGTTTCCTGTACCGTAAGCAATACCGTACTGACTTCTGTTTTATACAGGACTCCCATTCCACTGCACAAGATACAATCCTCTAGAGGACGCAGTGAGACTGAGTTATGGATGTGTCACGGAACAGAACTCTCAGCAGATGTTTGCATTCTTGAAAATCATTTTAATGGAAAATTAAAATCCACTCTGAATGTGACAAAGATGGTCATTATATTCTATTAATGCTTGAAATTGCAAATCTGACTTTTCTTATTGTAAATGTTTACAGTTTCAGTTCCCAATCTGAAAATAATGGTTATATTGACAGGCAAGAGGAACAGGTGCTTCACTGATTAAACTAACTTAATTTCCCATTTCTCACATTGTTTTTGGTGGGGACTTTATTGTTGTACTAAAAGAGTTGTTTTGACAGATGGCCTTTTAGAAATTGTTTATGAACAGATTTGATTTAACCGACACAAAAAAATACACATAGTGTACAAATCACTATCAAACCAGTGACGAATTAACTATTGGCTCATCTCTAAAGATGTAGCTGTCACGGTCCTGGGTTGTTTGACCCAGTGTTTTTGTATTTCATTGTAGTTTGATATTCATTGTTTATGTTTTGGTTCATTTAGTCTTCTTTAGCTCCTACGTTGCCTAGTTATAGTTCTTTGTTCATTTCCTTGTGTCATCTTCTCTTGTGTTAAAGTTCCCCTTCTTGTTGAGTGTGTGTCAAGAGATTTATTCTAAAGACACTTCTTCAGCTAAGAGTCTAAGAGGAGAAACACACACAGACGCTGCAGCATTTACTTGTATACAAGGGCGATCACAGAACGCTCACACCAGAGTGGGGGCCCTGCGATGCGCGCTCTGCTCTTGCACTTGTCTTTATTTATACACAAGAAAAATGAATACATTTGACGTGAGCATGTGCGTATGTGATTGTGTGTGTGTGAGTGTGTGTGTGTGTGTGTGTGTGTGTGTGTGTGTGTTCGAGGTCAGAACTGCTTGTTTGTCTTCTTGCTATCGCTGTGAGAAGACTCAGATACAAATATCAGAACATGTTTTATAAAGAACAATCAGTCCTGAACAATGAAAAGAACAACCAGCTCTAAGCAAGGAAATGATCATCATGCAGCATTCTATCACAAGCAAACTTATATCATTAAAAGCTTATACTGACTAAAAAATACAATACCTTAACAAAATACAATTTTCTATTGACATTCCCTCCTGTTGTCAGTATAACCTTTAAGTGAGATATCAGTATGTAACATCTTGTTGCACATTTTCTGTCACATCATCATTAATCACACAAAGTCTTCACATTCCAACAGGTCGGGGTCATCATCATCATCATCATTTGTCACGGCTATGTATGCAGCTACAGTGGAAACGATTATGCGGTTAATCATGAGTTTTAGACATGGCAGGATACATGTTACAAAAACACAAAATAAAAGTAAAAATACTCCAACTCCGATGAGTAATCTCATTAGCACCTGTAGCCAGGAGCCAGTGTAAAGCCAAGAAAACCAGTCACTTGTATTACTCACATAGTCCTGATTTTGGGCCTGCTGGATCTGTCTCAAGGCATTCAGGGCATCAGTCATGTTTGATGAGTGTACATTGTCTGGTATGTAAGTGCAGCAGGTGTTGTTGAAGAGGACGCAAAGTCCCCCTTTCTCTGCCAGTATCATGTCCAAAGCTACTTGATGTTGCATCACTGCGATCCGTAATGCATTGATTTCCTGATTCTGCTGTTCGTTGATCTTGCATGAAGCGTTCAAGAAGAGTCCAAAGCGGTAGTCCAGAGTTTCAATCCTTAACATGTTTTTTCCGGTTCCAACCCACGGAAACAGTGAGTGGAGGACCTTCTGTCCATTGGTCCATAGTTTGAATTCCTCGGGCACATCACTGCCGTACACGGGGTCGTGTGGTTGGATACCTGGAGATGTTGATCTTCCTTTCCGTCGTGTGGTTGGGGTGGTGTTTACAGCGGTTATCCTGAAGGTGTGGTCTGATATGAAGATGGGGGCACAAACTCCGGTCCAGCCTGGGGGTAGTATGAAATAAGCACGTTGCCCACATAGCCAGGCCATTCCTGGCACCCAGTAAGTGCCATTTGAGGGGCCGGTCATGTTCACAGGGGCAAATTCTCCACTTCCAGCGGTCTGCTTACAGTTAGTGGTGTTTCCAAGCGGTCTGTTACTGTTGTATTGCTGGTAGCACATGGAGTGGTTCTTCCCTGGGGTTTGGTCCAAGAACACTGGGAAGTGAATGGATGTGTTCCGGTTTGTCACGTTGAAGTTGATCCAGAAAAGTTGGTCACACGTTCCTTTGTCAAGTCCAGTGTCTTCAATGGTGATTATCTCGTGTTGGGGTGGTCCCTGAAAGATACTAAGGAAGTTAAGCGAGTAGATGGTAGATGAGCTTGTCTCGTTGATGGTGATTTTATTATGCTGATAGCCAACGCCCGAAAAGCTGGCGGCACATTTGGCTTGTGTTTTGTTCATGTAGTCTCCATAAAAGGTGGGATGCGTTGAGGTGCTTGGCATGTGGGAGCAGACGTAACACGCAGTGTTGTTAGGCTCTCCCTTGGTTCTGTCATGCACGTAGCGATACCATGCGTTATTCATCCATGGGTGAATGTGGTCTTGTGTCATGTCACGAAGATGTGAGTTGTCATGTGTCCATCTTGTCTGCAGGTGGTGTTGTTTGTCTTCTTTATTGTCCTAGAAAAGCGCGAGGAGTCCTGCTAGGAGCAGGAGGACAGCTGCTAGGATGGCGAGTGTCTTCATGACAGCCAAACACACCTAGATCCTCGGGTGAGTGGACTACTGGCGAGAAGTAGAGGGCGAGATATACCCAATCAGCCCTCTCTTCACCAGGTAGATCACCAGAAGGTAGGGGTGCTGGAGTCTATGAGTCTAGGCTGTCACTCACTTTCTTGCAGTGGCTTTGGTGAATCCAAGATGGTCTTTCTGCTATCTTACAGGCGGTTGGTGTGGTGATGAGCACTTGGTAGGGACCTTCCCAGCTGGGCGAGCTCCAATTCTTTCTATGGAGAACTCGAATCAGGACCCAATCACCTGGCTTCAACCTGCAAGATACTGGAGAAGATTCAGAAGGCAATTTATTGTTCAAAACAACTTCTCTGTTTGTCAACAATTGAGTCATCCAATCTGCCAGAGTGGTTTCACGGATTGACTTATCTAGTGGCTCGCTAATAACTGGCAATGGAAAAGGTCGCCCATGTATGATTTCAAATGGGGACAGTTTGTTATTTCCTTGTGTTATTCTCATCCACATTTTGACTAGGCCTACACATTCTGGCCACAGCCTGCCAGTTTCTTCCATTGTTTTCCTGAGCCTTTGTTTTATAGTGCCATTTGTTCTCTCCACTAATCCCGCACTCTGTGGATGGTAGGCACAATGGTGTTTTAACCTGAAACCTAGTGCTTCAGATACTTTGCTGATCACGTCATTTACAAAATGGGTTCCATTATCTGATCTTATCAGAGTAGGAATACCATATGTGAATACCATACGTAAACATAGAATAGAAGATGGCGCCATTGTGTACGGCCAGCCGTCTGTGGACTCCGCTTTTTGAGTACTGCTTACTCCTTGCTCTCCTAATTTTACTATGCTCTCCGGACACTACTGCATTAATTACCTACGACCGACAAACTCTTTTAAATCTTCGACCTTTTTACCACCAAAAATTGGACTCACACCGGAACTTAGGATACTTTTCCCATACTCGAACGGACTCCTCCGCCTGTACGTACTATTTGCCGTTCTTTCCATCACACAAAAAACGGCATAGAAAGCGGGACAGACGGAGTGGTGTTCGCGTTCGAATCAAAGCCCATTTAAAAGCACTTGGAGTGGTTAATTGCCGCTCCATTTCAGAAGCTTCTTGGCTTTCTCAGTATACCCTCAGACAGTGTCGCTTCCGATGGATTCACTATGCCGGCCAGCTAGCCCCAATGGTACAACCAGCAGAGTTTCCACTCGGTTGGAGTTTGAAGCGGGATACTGGAAGAGGAGTGGATTACACCAATCTCCGCCAGCTGGGACGTGCATCTAGGAGTGACACAATCAACGTTCTTCGGATGGCACTACTGAATACTAGGTCACTGGCGAACAAGTCCTTTATTGTTAATGACTTTTTCCTAGCCTCAAGGCTGGACGTTTTGTTTTTAACGGAGACCTGGATCCGCCCCGGTGAGTCCTCTCCCTTTTCGGAACTTCTCCCTCTAGACTGCGCCTTCTTTAACACTCCTAGGACTGTGGGCAGGGGTGGAGGAGTAGCCTCGGTTTTTCGAACTAAACTCAGAGTGCGCCTATTGCCCTCTGCCTCATATTCCAGCTTCGAGGTACAACTTCTGGAGCTGCTTGGTTCTTCTCTGATTCTCTGTGTGGTAGTGTACCGCCCTCCAAAATGTATTAAGGATTTTATCAGTGAATTCGCTGACCTTCTAGGATCTATCCTCATGCTTAATGATCGTGTTCTTATTTGTGGTGATTTTAATATTCATTTATGTTGTGAGGCTGACCACCTCGCCAAGGATTTTTTATCCCTCATTGACTCATTTAATATTACTCAGTGGGTTAAACAATCAACTCACACTAAAGGGCATATGCTGGATTTGGTTCTGTCGTACGGCCTGGATATTTCCATCACTGACATTAAAGATGCTGGGATTTCGGACCATTTCCCAGTTATGTTTAACGTCCAGTCATGTAACCTGGATCTGATCTTTGAGGGCCCACAGTGCCTAACACGCCTGATTAATTCGGAGTCTGTTGCCCTCTTTTCCGAGGCTTTTACTAACACTGTTTGCTATGATGACTTTAGTAACGCTTCCCTCTCGGTTGATGGTTTAGTTAACTGTATTACCTCTACATGCTCCTCCATCTTGGACACTGTAGCCCCAGTAAAGACCAAACGCCGTAAAATCTCGCGCCAACCCTGGTTAAATGAATCTACCATTGCCCTCAGACGTGATTGTCGCCGAGCCGAGAGGAAATGGAAGAAAGATCAACTCCAGGTGTCTTTAGACATCCTGTACATGAGCCGGTCCAAATATCAGAAGGCCGCTAAAATGGCTAAAACGTCTTTCTTGTCAAACATTATTGCAACTAACAGTCATAACCCTCGAGTTCTATTTAAAATCTTCAACTCAGTGGTTAATCCCTGCCCTGACGTCTTGATGGATGCCTCCCCGGCCCTTTGTGAGAAATTCTTGAACTATTTTGTAGATAAAATTTCACTGCTAAGGGCTTCACACCCCCTGATTGTAAATCATGCCCCAATCTCAGTATGTTCAGCTGCCTTCCATCAGTTTGAACTGGCATCACTCACGACGTTAAAAGAATTAATTAATACCCAGAAAAATTCTAACTCTTTGCTTGACACCATTCCTTCGCGCATAATTAAGGAGGCGTTCGATACTATCGGGCCCTGTATCCTACTTTTAATGAACTTATCACTGTCATCTGGCTGTGTTCCGACTGCCTTTAAACACGCAGTCGTGCAACCAGTTATAAAGAAAGCTAGCCTTGATCATAATACGCTAGCGAATTACAGACCGATTTCTAAACTTCCTTTTTTGTCAAAAATCCTAGAGAAAATAGTGCTTCAACAACTTCAGACTTATTTAGAGAGAAATGGTCTATATGAAAAATTTCAGTCTGGATTTAGACAGCGTCATAGTACTGAAACTGCATTATTAAGGGTTTTTAATGACCTGCTCCTAATTACTGACATGGGGTGTCCCGCAATCTTAGTCTTACTGGATCTGACGTCAGCATTTGATGCTGTTGACCATGATATTCTTTTGACAAGGCTTGAACAAGTAGTTGGCCTAAAAGGAACTGTCCTTACATGGTTTAAATCCTATTTCTTTAATAGGTCATTCTCAGTCATGATAGGTAAATATTTTTCCACACCTGCTCTCCTTCGTTGTGGTGTCCCCCAGGGCTCGGTGTTGGGCCCTGTGTTGTTTTCCTTGTATTTGTTGCCATTGAGTTCAATATTTGCTAAACATAATGTCTCTTTTCATTGTTATGCGGACGACATTCAAATTTATCTTCATCTGACAGGACTTGCGTCCTCCCCACTACATGTTCTGCTTGATTGTTTAAGGGATGTTAAGGAATGGCTATCACAAAATTTTCTTACATTAAATGAGAAGAAGACAGAAATTATTGTCTTTGACAGAGATACTTCTTCAGGACGGCTGAATGACATACTTGGTCCTGCTGCTAGCCATCTTACTGATGCCGTTAGGAACCTTGGAGTCATTATGGATAGCTCATTTAAACTAGATAAACAGGTATCTAGTGTGGTTAAATCCAGCTTTCATCAATTACGTCTAATTTCCAAGGCTAAATCTTATATTCCCTACAAGGATTTGGAGAAACTTATTCATGCCTTCATTACTACAAGGCTAGATTACTGCAACTCCCTGTATATGGGCCTACAACTCTCCCTTCTTCAACGACTGCAACTAGTTCAAAATGCCGCAGCTCGCCTCTTGACTGGCTCAAGAAAGTACGACTCTATTACCCCTGTCTTGGCAAACTTACACTGGCTTCCCATTAAATTTAGAATTGATTTTAAAGTTTTACTGTTTACTTACAAAATTTTAAATAATATGGCACCTGATTACCTAGCTGATCTTCTCCGCCCGTATAGCCCCATAAGAGCACTAAGATCATCAGACCAACTGCTCTTAGTGCAACCCAGGTCTCGCTTGAAAACCAGAGGTGATCGTGCCTTCGCCGTTGCAGCACCTAGGTTATGGAATACACTTCCTTTCCATATACGCGCATCGGATTCTATTCAGTCTTTTAAATCACGTTTAAAAACATACATGTTCGACATTGCATTTAAGGTCAATTAGGGCAAACTGCATCCGGATTGCATTGGATTATGTAACTATTTTATTTTATTTTCATATTTATAATTTTATTATATTCTGATTTTATCTGTACTATGATCTTATGGAAAGCACTTTGGTGTACTTCGGTCTTTGAAATGTGCTATATAAATAAACTTTGATTTGATTTGATATGTTGGAATGAAATGGTTGCATAGACACTTTGCAACTGAGATTGCATCTGCTTTTTTCACTGGGTAGATTTCTGGCCATTTTGAGAAAACATCTATAATTACTAGAGCGTATTTTGAGCCCTGACACTCATTCAATTCAATGAAGTCCATGTGAATTGTATGAAATGGGTGAGGTGGTGTAGGAAAATGTCCTCTTTTTGGCCTTAAGTTACCTTGGCTATTGTGTTTTTGGCAGGTCATACATGTTCTCACATATTCTTTTGCTGAAGTTTCAAAATTAATAGTGTAAAATTGTCGGTTTATTATAAGGATCATTCCTCCCGTGGAAACATGGCTTAAACCATGGCTCACTAGAGCAGCTGTTTTGTGCAATGATTTGGGAAGAATGGGTTTTCCTGCTACTTTCATTATGTCATCAGTGTCTAGTGCTGCTCCGTGTTTTAGCCATTGTTTTTGTTCTTTGGGTGGTGCTGCTTTTTGTTCGTCCTGCAGCACAGATAGTGGAATGGTGTGATTTTCATGAGTTGTTAACAAGGCTGTGGTTGCTATAGCTGCTGTTTTTGCAGCTTTGTCAGCAAAATTGTTTCCCTTTGTGATTTCAGAGTCACCCTTCTGATGTGCTGCACATTTACAAATTGCTAAATGTCGCGGCAGTTGTACTGTTTTTAACAGTTGTTTCAGTAAATCAGCATGCTGAACTGGGCTTCCAGAGGAGGTCACCATCCCTCTGTTATCCCATATTTTTGCAAAGTGGTGAACTGCTGCAAATACATACTGACTGTCTGTGTGGATGTTAATATCCTGTCCTTCATGTAATTCGCATGCTCTGATTACAGCAGTTAGCTCTGCACTCTGAGCTGAATGTGTGTGTGGCAAGGCTCTTGCTTCCACTATAGTGTCTCTTGTGGTTACTGCATATCCTACACAGTTACGCCGTAGTGTATTTTTTGATGCTGAACCGTCAACAAAGATATCGGTGAAACCTTCTTGTGGTGTACTGTAAATGTCAGCACGTGGTTTTGTTTCTTCTTCTAATTTGTCCACGCAGCAATGTGCTTTTCCCTCCGTAGGTGTTGGCAACAATGTGCTAGGATTTAAAGGTCCACATCTCACTATGTTGATGTGGGACTGTGAAAGCAGTATGCCAACATAGGAGAGTTGCCTCGCGTGTGTTAAGAAAGGCAAATGTGCTTGTAACAGTATAGAAGTTACTGCATGTGGTACTCTAACAGTCAGAGTGTGTCCTAAAACTATGTCAGCAGATTTTTGCACTGCCTCTGCAGCTGCTGCACATGCTTGTACACAGGTGGGCATTCCTGAGGCCACTGAATCAAGTTTGCTTGAATAGAAAGCTAGTGGCCTTTGTTTTTCCCCAAATGATTGTGTCAATACTGCTTTCATGTGTCCCTGTGTTCCGTCTACGTTTAAGTAGAATGGTTTGTCATAATCTGGTAATGCAAGCACAACGTTAGTTTGGAGCATGAGTTTCAGTTTAGTAAATGCTCTTTCTGCTTCTGGCGTCCACTGTATTTTATCTTTTAAAGCAAGATCTTTTCCATAGATTAGGTTTTGCAGTGGTTGCGCCCATTTCGCAAATTCCGGAATCCACGCCCTGCAGTAATTCCATAACCCGAGATAACTCATCATCTGTTGCTTAGTTTGTGGCTGTGGTACATTTTGTATAGCTTCTTTTCTCTTGTTTAATAGTTTTTTGCCCGCACCTGAGAGGGTGTGCCCTAAGTATGTTACTTCTGGTCTCCATAATTGGAGTTTATTCAGAGACACTTTGTGGCCTTGTTCTGCTAGGTGACGTAACACAGCCATAGTATTTTGTTTACACCCTTCCTCTGTGTGGCCAGTCACTAAAATGTCATCTACGTAAAGTAGAAACTGTCTCTGCCCCTCAAAAGTGAAGCCAAACACTGAGAAAGCATTTGATAAGTCTGTC
This sequence comes from Oreochromis niloticus, assembly GCF_001858045.2. NCBI lineage: Eukaryota > Metazoa > Chordata > Actinopteri > Cichliformes > Cichlidae > Oreochromis > Oreochromis niloticus. The sequence goes on from NC_031975.2 coordinate 10,117,041, forward strand.
ACTGAGAACCATTGTTTTATTTTGGAGTGACTTGATTCAGTATAGTGTGGGGATTTGCTACTACTGGTGGCATCATTTCAGTGATTTCATTTACTGCTCGCAGATCATGCACTAGACGGTATTTTGCAGTATTAGCTTTCTTCACCACTTAAACAAAACATCACTCTTTGTTTGTTTTATTATTATTATCATTATTATCATTATTATTATTATTATTATTATTGTTATTATTATTTTAAATTCTCCTTTCTCAAAAACAGAAAATGAAATTGTAGTTGTTCTTGGCTGAGAAACACAAAACCCCTTCTTTTTTTTTTTCTTTTTTTTTCCCAAGACAAGAAACTAAGTTTTAACTTTTCTGCCTTATCACCTAAAACAAAGCAGACAACCCAGCTTTCAGCTGGCTCTGAACTTATCATAATCAAGGTCGCATGATGAGAGCTACTTCAGAAGTCAAAGTACTCCTCACTCAAGCAACACGTCAAAAAAACAAAAACAAAAAGCAAAAAAACTCTACACGCACTACACAGAGAACAACAGTAAAGACACAACTGAAAATGCTGTTCTTCTTCGTTCTCCTTGAATTTTAGAATAAACTTCACCTGCATTAGTAAATCATATGCCTAATCATTATGTGTCACTAGTGTGATCACAAATTTATTTTTTATTTTTTCCAATTCAACAAAACAAAACAAAAAGGCTGCTGCCAAAAACAAATCAGAAGTATGAGGGGGAAAAAACTGAGCTCACAGACAGCTGCATGTTGCAGCTCCTGCTCTAAAAAATGTGTAACCTGCTCATCAGCTTACAGTGACCACATATTTTATTCAGCTTCTCACTCTTGTAGCTTTAGCTGTTATATACAGGGTTTAGCTTATTAGTTGTTAGTATAGGTGTGCTCTATATTTCAGCAATGTCTTATCTAGGATGACAGGTTTTCAAACAGGTCAAGTGCTTCTATGCACTTAAAGAAAATATCTAAACTAATTATTTTCTTCATCTCATATGTCATTGTACTGAAGTTGAGCAAACCTTAAGCTTGGTGCAGACTACTTTTAGCAATTATCCACCTCACATCATAACTGACTGAGGTGCCTCTTCATATTAATATTATTTCATTATTAACGCTATTATCTCTTTATATAACAGCAATAGTATATTACAATATTTATTTATATTTTATTTGTATCCACCAAGGGTGGTGATCTGCAGTTTCACCCTTTCCCAAGCTGGAGACATTTACATTTTCACACACTTTCCTTGGCTGAACAATGACACAACCTTAATATACCTTATGCAGTTCTCTAATTTATTTAATATGTGTTTGTGTGAATCATTCTGTTCATTCAGGGCATGGTCTTCATCCCAACTATGTGTCATTGTTAATACCAGTTTACAGGTTGTTATCCTTGCTATCATCAACTTGAATACATTACAGTTAAGTTCTAAATCAATTTAGCCTTTTGTTTATTTTACTTTATTCCTCTTGTATCTATATGTATTCAGTCGGGTCTGTTTCCAGCCCTTTTTAAACTTCTACTTTGATCTTGAATTTTTTACTTGGTGAGGGATTATTATGTTCTTCCTGATCTGAACTATTCTCTTCACCTGGGCTGCTATCCTGTTCTGAGTCACTGTCTTCTTTGTTTGTTAATGCTTTTACTCTTTTTTGCCTGTCGTCCTCTCCATTCCTCTCCCCTTCTTTTGGATTATTCCTGCTCCGGTTTGTTGTTTTTCTAACCATCCCTCATCAGGTGTTAATTTTGCTTGTTTATTCCCCATTTTTAAAGATTTTGCTGGGCCTTCACTGACACGCTTGACTTCAGAGTGGTTTACTGATACGGCCTTCGACTTCACCCTAGAGGTGAAGTGGTATCAGTTTTATGAGACGAAGCTCAACCGTTCTCCTCTGTCACCAGTACGTGAGCCTCAAGCAAACAACAAAATAAAATAGAAGTAGTTCAGCAGCGTATTGTGCTGTAAAAGCAACTTACTTCTAGACACATACACACATAGACATTTGCGCGCTAATTTGTCACGAAGTATTTCACGGCTACCTCTAAAACCAGTCTAAACACAGTTCCTTTTGGCGAACTTAAACCTATTTTAATTTCTTTGTCTCAACGTGTTTTAATTTGCCTAAACATATTTTAATTTGTCACGAAGTAATTTCGGCTACCTCTAAAACCAGTCTAAACACGGTTCCTTTTGGCGAACTTAAACCTATTTTGTGACGAAGTATTTAATGGCTACTTCTAAAACCAGTCTAAACACAGTTCTTTTGGCGAACTTAAACCTGTTTTATCACGTTTCTTTAGACCTTTGCGGCCGTTTTATATATCAAAATAGTGTTTCTCACCCTCAGACGTCTCACTGGTGGTTCGGATCGCCAGACTGAATCCCACCGCCGTGGACCAGACTAAAAACACCGGCCTGGACCCGAATTTTAGCGTCCCAGGTCTTTCGGCCTCGTCTAAGAGGGCTGTGCACAGACTTCGGTGCTGGCTTCCCACGGCGTCAGGAATCAGTGCTGGATCCTGGAACAGAGTCACAGATAACAGTTCTGATGTTTCTGCCCCGGCTTCGAAGGACCAAAATAAATGTCAAGAGATTTATTCTAAAGACACTTCTTCAGCTAAGAGTCTAAGAGGAGAAACACACACAGACGCTGCAGCATTTACTTGTATACAAGGGCGATCACAGAACGCTCACACCAGAGTGGGGGCCCTGCGATGCGCGCTCTGCTCTTGCACTTGTCTTTATTTATACACAAGAAAAATGAATACATTTGACGTGAGCATGTGCGTATGTGATTGTGTGTGTGTGTGTGTGTGTGTGTGTGTGTGTGTGTGTGTTCGAGGTCAGAACTGCTTGTTTGTCTTCTTGCTATCGCTGTGAGAAAACTCAGATACAAATACCAGAACATGTTTTATAAAGAACAATCAGTCCTGAACAATGAAAAGAACAACCAGCTCTAAGCAAGGAAATGATCATCATGCAGCATTCTATCACAAGCAAACTTATATCATTAAAAGCTTATACTGACTAAAAAATACAATACCCTAACAAAATACAATTTTCTATTGACAGTGTGTCTTACCTGTTATGTTATGTCTGCGTGGTTCATGTTGTCAAGTTCGGGTCACGTCTGTGTCCCGTCATGCTTCCGGTTTTATTTTGAAAGGTCTTATGTTTCTTTGTAGAATGTGTTTAGTTTTACTCTCCCCTGTGATGTCATTATGTTTCATTCCAGTCAGCTGTTTCCTCATGTGTCTCCACTTTCCCTGATCACCTCATGTGTGTATTTTAGTCCTCTGTCTTCCTGTGTTCAGTGTCGTGTCATCTGTGTTCCACCCCTCATGTCATGTGAGGTTTCAGGACTCTGTGCTGGTCATGTTCATGTTGCTTGTTCATGTATGAGTTCATAGTTCCTTCATGTTCCTGCACAAAGTCCTGTTCATAGTCGTCACAGTCTCCTTGTCATTGTCTTCCTAGTTGTCATAGTTAAGTCTCAGTTTTCAGTTTTCCCAGTTTAGGTTCCAGTTTAGTTTTGCCTCTGTGCTTACTGCCTTGTTTTGTTGACCTGATGATCAGCCGTAATAAAAGGCTTGCCTTTGTTCAAGTTAATTTTGGTCTCCTCGCCGGTGTCTGTACCGGGGTCCTCACACACCCACACACGGTCTGCCCCCGCAAACCGTGACAGTAGCTGCAGACATAAAACCGTCACCACTAACTGATCACTATATTATTCGTATCCTTATTCCTCTCGCAGCTTCTTCATAATGATATTTTCCACTTCAGTTAAGCAAATAAGGTGTAAAATGAGGTCTTAAAATGAAGGCTTCTTTGTATGTATGTCCTTTATTTGTATGTATGTTAAGATAACAACGTTATTGAGTCATTTAATTTTATTGTTTGTGCTATTTCCTTTGTTATCTACATGTTGTGTGCATGTGAAGATGTTTATTTTATTGGTTTGTGTAGTTGCACATTTTGGTCACCAGGGGGCAGTGCTTAAGAGTTAATTGCAGTTTTCCCAAAACTTTTTGTTTGTTTGTTTTCTAAATACCGGGATGTGGAACCTGACTGTCATGAAGCGGTGACATGGGACGAAATTGGTAAATTGCACATAACTTGCATTTGTGGCTGGTCAAAACTAACAACTGACATGGACCTTAAAATCCACTAAGGCAGGAAGAAGTGCCTCAGCGAGCTGAGAAAAGGGTCTCGCATTGACACATACTTTTTAAGAAGTAAGTCAAATCAGTCGAGTCCAGAGGCAGGAGAATCCCCACAGTCCTCAGGGTATCAGCACCCCGTTCGAAGTTCATTGTCGTACAGACCCTCCCATAGTCTCCAGATTGGAACTCCGTCAAATCCAGCCAGTAGCAGTTCCCAGTCTAGAGCTTAGCCAGCCACACCCAATATTAGATTCTAGGCCAGGCTCCGACCATTTTATATCAGCCCCTAGCTTGGAGTTTAGCCACCAACAGCTAGCAACACATTTGTGTATAGATGTAAGTCAGCCACAATCAACACCATATTCCAGCCCAGAGCTCATCCAGAAACAGCCAACAGAATCTTCCAACACTGAGTCTAGCCAACCACTACCAGCAAGGGAAAGCAAGATGGATAGTAGGAAAGATCAGATTCTGTGGCCCAGATCCAGTGAGAAAAGAGAGTGGGAAACCATTGACTTGGAACTGGCTCTTATACTAGATCAACAAAAGGGTCCAGTTGAAGGGAAGTTGGAGAACCTGGGAACCATCATCTACAGCTATGGGGCCGAGTGATTTGGGGTAAAGAACAAGACTCAGAGACAGCAGAAAGGCCCTTTAAACCAGTTAAAGTCCAGGAGACAGCGGGAATTTGACAGATTAGTGAAAGAGAGAAGAAAACTGAGGAAACAGCGGAGGAGGGCCTATGAGACAGAAAGGGAGGGACTCACTGCCCTGCAGGATGAAATAAAGCAAGAACTTACTAAGCTGTGAAGAGCAGAACACCTCAGACGACAACATAATAAGAAAGAACGGACAAAGACCCTTTTCTACAGCAACCCATACAACTTTTTTAAGGGGCTTTTTGTCGAAGAGAAGAGAGGGTGCCTCAAAATGCGCTTAAAAGACCTGAAAGTTCTTCTGAGGAAAACTTACTCCGAGGATTGGAGACATGAGCCAGTTACCATTCTGAGTGATATGCCGCCTATCCAGGCACCTGAACACCAAATGGACATAAGACCACCTACATGGAGTGAAGTGAAGAAGGTAGTGTAGCAGGCAAGAGCAGCATCGGCCCCAGGACCTAATGGCATCTCATATAGGCTCTATAAAAACACCCCACGAGTCCTCAAATACCTGTGGAAGCTGATGAAAGTAGCATGGCAGTAAGGAGTGATTCCAAAGGCTTGGTGAAGAGCAGGAGGTATTCTGATCCCTAAGGAGAAAAACTCCTCATCCATCAGCCATTTTCGCCAGATCAGCCTGCTGAACGTAGAGGGAAAGATCTTCAGTGTCTTGGCCCATCTACTTTCCTGCAAAGAAACAACTACACATTAGTGTAGAAGGCCGGGATCCGAGGCTTCTCGGGATGTCTGGAGCATGCCAGCATCATCTGGCACCAGATTCAAACTGCCAAGAAAGAACAAAGAGACCTTCATGTGGTCTTTTTAGACCTTGCCAACACCTTTGGGTCAGTTCTGCAGGAGATCTTGTGGATGGCCTTCAATTATTTCAGCATACCAAACCACATCACAGGACTGGTCAAGACATACTTTCAGGATTGACAGTTTTGTGTGACAGCTGAGAACACCTCCACAGCCTGGGCATCTCGGTGGGTAGTGGGAGGTGAGAGACTCAAGAGTGACTTTTGTCTTCTTCCCATTAGATGACATGACCATCATTACAACAACAAAACCATGTACTGGGCGATTGCTACAGAAGCTCCAGGAAAACATAGAATGGGCAAGAATGGAGTTTAAGCCAAGTAAATCTTGCAGCGTCTCCATCATAAAAGTCAAACTGACAGCCGAGCAATTCTATATCAGTGGAGAACCAATTTCAATAGTCTTAGAGAAGCCCATAAAGAGCCTGGGACGGTGGTATAATGCAGAACTCAATGATACGTGGCAACTAGAACAACTAAGGCAGAACTTCGCTAATAACCTCAAGCGGATTAACAACACTGCACTCCCAGGGAAACTGAAGCTCTGGTGCTTCCAGTTTGGGTTATTACCCAGACTACTGTGTCCGTTGACAATGTAAGAGGTCTCACTCAATCATGCCAATCGACTAGAGAGGCTAGTGAGCTCCTACGTTAAGAAGTGGCTCGGACTTCCCAAATGCCTCAGCAGCGTTGGACTCTATAGCGATGGCATACTGTCATTTCCTATCCCTAGCCTGGTAGAGGAGTTTAAATGTGCAAAAGTGAGGCTTGAGATGTCACTTACGGACTCCCGGGACCCCATAGTGAGAGGCACTGCTCCCACCCTAGCAACCGGGAGGAAGTGGACCCCAGCCACATCTGTGCTACAGGCCAAATCTGCTCTTCAGCATCGTGATGTGGTGGGTCACGTCCAACAAGGCAGAGGAGGATTTGGTCTTGGAGCAGTAACACCTCGGTGGCAACAGGCATCTGTAACCGAACGTTGAAAAATGGTGGTGGAGGAGATGCATCAACAGGAGGAAACAGACAGACATGCCAGAGCCGTAGCGCTGGCCAAGCAGGGTCGCTAGATGAATTGGGAGAGTGTGGAAAAGAGGAAACTCTCATGGAGTGAAATCTGGGGAATGGAGTCTAATAGACTAAGTTTCATCATCCGAGCGACATACAAAGTGTCCCCAATAAATCTATAGCTGTGGTTTGGAAAGGACCCATCCTGCCCATTGTGTACAGTCCCAGCCACACTCAAGCACATCTTGGTTGGTTGTAGGACTAGCCTTACTCAGGGCAGATACACATGGAGACACAACCAGGTCCTCAGGTGTCTAGCCGACAAAGTGAGTGCAAAAGAAAATCCATCAACGCTCAACCTTTCACGAGCCAAGAGCATCAGTTTTCATCAACATTTGTCCGGGAGGGAGACAAGCCGAGGACAAGCCCCTCAACCCTGGACCTGGGCCTGCTGAAGGTCGCCAGGGATTGGCAGATGCAAGTGGACTTGGATCAGACGCTAGTTTTTCCCACAGAGATTGTAACAACTACTCTGCGACCAGACCTCGTTCTTTGGTCTAACTCCCAAAAACTTGCGTACGTCATTGAGCTGACGGTACCATGGGAGGAAGCAATTGAGGAAGAATTTGAGCTTAGGAAGCTGCGGTATGCCAACTTGGCAGCTGAGGCAGAGGACAGAGGCTGGAAGATCAAGGTGCGCCCGGTGGAAGTGGGGTGCAGGGGCTTTGTTGCCAGTACAACAGCAAAACTGCTTAGAGAGATTGGGATCAGAGGACAGGCGCAACGGCAGGCTATAAGAGAATTAGCTAACACTGCTGAGAGGACCAGTCACTGGCTATGGCTAAAAAGGGCTGACATCACTTGGGCAGCTAAGGCAGTCAGCAAGAGAAAAGAAAACATTCCGCTCTTCTCCCCTCTGCTCTTCTTCCCTTTTCTGGGAGGCAGTGAGGAGGTAGAGCGTACAGCCCAACCCATCGGGGAGGTGTGGGAAGCCAGATCGAGCGCCCACCTTCCGGCTCTCCTCTCTGCTCTCTCCTATGTTGTCCCTTTTGTCTTACTTCTCTCTATCACCTTTTCTATCCCTTTGAAGGAGTGAGGCTCCATAAATGCTAAAGAGGTAAGTATTATTTCTCAGTTGCAGTGAATAGATAGGAGAAAATAAACCGTAGAAAACTAAACAGAAGAAAGAAGAAGAGAAATAACAATTTAACATAAACCAGTGGCACACTCCGGGGTCTGATCAACCCTGACAGGGCCTCCTTGGATGAGGGTGTCTAGTGATAAGATGATGTATTTCTGAAATGATTGATGCAAAGGACCTGCATGTGCAGTGCAGGGCGACCATATTCTGCGTGTGCGGGATATTCTGCGTGTGCTACCTGCCTGGACTTTTTTTAGGGGGAGGTAACAATGTTTAAAACAATAACAATAATAATATTTATATTTATAACAAGGTGCAATAATAATTAATGTGCAATAATAACAGTGTGCAATACACATACACTTATTCTTCTTTTTTATTTCTAAGTTAATATACTGTGTTGTGTTGTTTGTGTTGCGTTGTGATGTGTCATATCGTGTCGTGTTGTGTTATATGTAGTGCCGACGTAGGACAGTTTTTCCAATTTCATTGTACTACTGTACTATGTATGACTGTGCAATGACAATAAAGAATTATCTTATCTTATCTTATCTTATCTTATCTTATAAGTTGCAAGATTATCTGAGTGCTCCAGTATCCTGGGGTGAGCTGATATGTTGCTGTTGTTAAGGGTCCGATATTGAGGACGAGAGTAAAACAACGATGGTCCAGAAGAGCTTGATCAAAACAATTGATTTTAATGAATACACGCAGCGTGGGGAGATGCAAACTGCAAAACATCAGTTGTAAATCTCCGCCCCAAAATACACTTCAGATTGCTTTTATAATATCAGGGTATTATAACGCCCCCTCTTGCGTTTACAAGCACATAATTTGCCTCTTAAGAACATTATTTGCCTCTTTTACAGACAATGATCAATTTTAAGAGATAAATGCAGACACAGAAGTTCCCCTTTCTGGCATCCTCTTCCAAATATGGTGATGATCTCAGGCCTTTGAGGTCCCCATGGACTCGTCCTCCTTCTGTCACCTGTTGTCAAGTAAACTCTAGTGCAACATGTTGCTGAATACACTCAGGCCTTTGCTCCGCTACCATTTTTACTGTAACAATATACTCAGCATATAAGCTTTTAAGATTGTAGATTTAACTCAACGATTTAAAGTGTTTATAACTGCACCTGTAATAAAAATGTTAATATGTGATTATGATAACCCCTGTAATACAAATTATAACATAATGCCAACAGCTTCAATAAATGCTTTGATGAAATGATAATTAATGCAACGATAAAGATGATGGTTATGAACAGTAGCAGTAAAATAATTTCTTTAATCCTACACTGTGAAATTTAAGTGTTTATAAAAAAATGCACATAACATTTCCGCACGTTTTAAAGAAGTCTTGTGTAATTTAGCTCTTTGTATTTTGTTCTGTACAAACTCCTGTTACTAGCCCATCAGCTCACGGCTTACCAGACACTAAATGTTTGAACGTGTCAGATAAGAATCATTCTGAGGCAAAATAAGATTTTAATGGATACATGAAGCTGAGGATCAGGGATTTTTTATTTATTTATTTTTTTTTACTAGCGAGTCATCCAAACTACACAGCAGTATATTAATGTCTAACCTTGTGTGGATCATCTCAGGTGTTTTCTGGGCTGAAGTTTTCTTCGTTTTTCAACATCTATTTCCTGCCATGTGATTGCATTTGTCTGTGCCCATTAGGGTCCGTCATATTAAATTTTATTTAGGGGAAAAAAATTAGTGTTCATCCTTCATCTTCACTGTGCTAATGTGTTTATATTTTCCTAACCGTAGCTCTTTAGCTATTCACTACATAGCACACCAATACATGTCAGCTAGCCCAACTACAGTAACGCTATAAATGTTGCTGCTGTTTAGTTTTCTGTCTTTATTTATGTCTGAATTGATAGCAGAGCTGTTTGTATAGTTTTTCAGAGATCTCTCAGTCAGAACAGGGTATATCATCTTTAAATAGAAACTAACGAGCTAACTTCTTGTTAACTTCTAATCCGTTAAACTTCATAAAACATTCCATGACAATGCACAGGGTGATGGTGTTAGTAATGGGTAGATGACACCTCGTAGTCACATTGCCCTTATTGTGTCGACACTGTGTTGACTCTGTTGAAACAGTGATTTGAAACAACATTGCAGACATGAAAGCTGAGCAACTGTGGACAAAAGTTTCGGCCTGTCTCAGTAATGTAAAGCCCCGAACATCCTACATTGGCATGGAGGACGAGGAAGGCACTCACATCACTTAGTAATGACAACAACATTATGATAGTCTTTCTGGTTTAGCAAAACCGTGCACTTACTCTTCTAGCCCGTCAGTGATGGAACATTTAAAAGTTGATGTGTACTGTAAACAAGGAATACGGATAAGTATTTAAGGTTTGACTCTCATCATCCACCCAGTTTATGCACTGGGTGTTATCAGAACGCCACAACACAGAGTGAACACCATTTCCACAGACACAGCGGCCAGGGAAACAGAAAACCATCATATCAAGCTGGCCCTGATTAAATATGGTTATCCTAGCTGGACATTTGTCAAAGCTGGGACGGCACCTAAAGAAAGCTCCAGGCAATCCAGGAGAGAAGTACAACTGCTGTCTAAGCGAAAACCCTTAGTGATGCCTTATGTGTCAGGAGTATCGGAACAGTTGAGACACATTTTTTCTAAACACTGCGTCTCTGTGGCTTTTAAACCCCAAAACATACTGCGCCAAAAATTGCTCCACCCCAAGGATCGGGTCCCGAAGCAGAGTAATATAAACAGAGTAATATAACAGCGTAATACGGAGTAATATGCTGTTAAGTGCCAGGAGGATTGCCATTATTTATACATCAGGGAAACCAAACAACCTCTGGCTAAACGTATGGCACAACACAGAAGAGCCACCTCATCAGGCCAGGACTTTGCAGTCTATTCACACCTACAGGCCAGGGGAGACTCTTTCAATGATGAGGATGTACACATCCTGGACAGGGAGGAACACTTGTTTGAGCGGGGAGTCAAGGAGGCCATTTACGTGAAAAGGGAAAGACCATCTCTGAATTGAGGGGAGGGCCTAAGGGTACATCTTTCACCATGTTACAATGCTGTGATTGCAGCCATTCCCCAACTCTCTGTTAATGGTACTCATGGCCAATAAGTCATTGATCAGTGGTTGTTGGTCAACTGTCATAACAATTTGCATATTAATGATCAAGGAACTGACCTCACAGCCCATTGTTCATTCAGTGGTGCTAGTTTCAGTTATTGTGCAAAGGTACTGTTTATAAGATTGGGGAAACCTGCAGTCACCTAAGACTGAAGAAGTCACTTGGATGAGTGACGAAATGTTTCTCCCACTGAAAATGCTACGTCCAGATGAACAGAATCAATCTTGTGGGCACTAGATAAGTCCACTGTGCTGAACCATCAAGCACTGGAGAGACTGTCAAGAGCATCTGCTGGGTGCAGCATGGGGATAGGAGTCTTTGATCGTGGCTGCATTTAATTTCTTGTAATCAATACAGAACCAGTAACTGTCATCTTTTTTTCTCACAGAAATGACAGGGAAAGACCAGGGGCTACAACTTTCCTCAGTGATGTCATGTGAAAGGAGCTGCTGAACGTGCCTGTCTATCTCTGTTGTTGGATGATGTCCTGTAGGCCCTTTGTTTAATAGGTGAGGTATTTCCTGTCCTAATACTGTGTCTGACTTTGTCTGTGAGCCCATAATCCATAATCAAGAATGCTAAAAACATAACAACTATAAGACAACAGTAGAGCCTTTAGATTCTGTTGTTGTTTTTCAGAAAGTGATGACTGACTGAGATCAACATCTGGTAATGACTGCTGAGGAGGGGGTTCTGCCGTGGTGTCAACTGAGGCAAGAGCAGTCTCAGTACTACACAAGAGGGGGACACTAGCGTGATACCCTACATTGAAAATACCTTTTTCTCAATAACAGCAATCACATGACGAGCGGGAGTTTTACTAGGAGGTACCAGCACATGTTGATGGACCTCAGTATACCATACACTTGGCCCTAAGAATCTGCTACCATTCTTTTCCCTGTTAGGAGTGGTCTTAATGAAAGTGCACATGCTGTTGTCCTTCGCTGTGTTGTTGGTGTCTTTTTTTGATGAAATGGGTTAAGCAAGAGTCATTCCTGTGTCCACCCGAGACATTGGGAGAACTATGCCTGTGAGAGTTATTATAGGGTGAACACCTTGCAATTAACTTATCAGGGGAGAGACGTCTATCTGGGCTGTACTGTCTGAAATGTTCTCAACTGTGGGTAGAATGTTGGTGATATCGGTGAGGTGGAGAAGGTGGTGGACTAGACCTAATGGAGCTATGACAGCTGGGCATAGATCAGTAGAGACTAGGGTCAGGAGAAACAGATGAAGATACAACAACACCTTTCATGGCCATGCTCATCTCTTTGTTCATCTGGATGCTAGGGATGGGTATTGAAACCCGGTTCTTGTTGAGAACTGGTTCCCACTGTTTCAATTCCTTGGAATTGTTGTTTGCCATTTTTGCAAACGATTCCCTTATCGATTCCAGTCGCCCCGAATGACATCACCACGTTGCGGAGCGTCATTTACCTTGCAGGAAACACGGCGCCTAAGCGGCTCAAACGCTCAAAAGTTTGGTTATACTTTACGAGAACGGATGACAACAGGGCAACTTGCAATACTTGCAAAGTAGATATTTCATTTAAGGGAGGAAACACTACAAATATGCAAAAGCATTTGCTCACAAAACACGCGATAACCTTAAATGAATGTCGTGTTTTTAATTCCGCTCCGGACTCGTGAATCTCAACCCAGCAGCAGTGGTAACGTTTGCACGTCCTCTCCCGTTAATGCAGCAGGTAAATAATCAACTAACACTGCATATTATGTTAGCGTGATCTGCCTTATTACAAAACCTGCCATTACTGTGCGCTGCATTTAGGTGACCATGATGAGAGAGACAGACAGAGTCTGGCTGGCAGTTGTCGCTGCAGTCTACCGTCAGCGTCTCCTTTCAGGCCAGGATAGACGAATGTCATCAAGCAGTAACTAAGTTTGTGGTCAAAGGCTTGCACCCATTTGCCACAGCAGATGCCCCCGATTTTCGGTAAGTGAATGTGTTTAATTGTAGGCAGGGACATTACTGGATATTCTTGTGTAATTGCTACAGAATAATTTATGTTATACTTTGTTATTGCTAGAGAAGAATATTTATTTTATTATTTTACATTTACAATTTTTTTTTTCCTGGGGACCCTGTGACACCCCATTGAAGAGCCATAGGCTGTGGATCTCTTAAGATCTCACTTTTGGGTTTGTAAGGCCATGTTACTCCTAAATTTCTATCTTGTTCAAAGAGAAGATATAAAACAAAGTTCTAAGCTAATCGACCTTAGTGTTCTCCTTTTTTAAAAAGAATCGATAAGAGAATCAATAAAGAATCGAATCGTTAAACAGAATCGAAAATGGAATCGGAATCGTGAAAATCTTATGTGCGACCAGTGCGACCAGCCGGTCTCATATATATATATATATATATATATATATATATATATATATATATATAGATAGATAGATAGATAGATATACATATATATACATATATATACATATACATATATATATACATATATATATACATATATATATATATACAGGGGTGCACATAAGTGGTCCGCAGGTGCGCATTCGCTGTCAAAATAAAAGACACGCACCAGATAAGAAGTTGCAACGCGTGTTTGCGTACATATAAAAGGCACTGTTTTTGTCTGCTAGAGTGGGATTTTCATGGCATATTCTGCACCACATCTCTGTGCATTCATCATTTGTTTGAAGCCAGCTCACCTCCTGCAACCACTTTTCCGAGAATACGCGCTTCTTTTGCGGTTCGGACTCCTGACATTTCTTTGGTGGTGGAGGAACACCAAAGTAATTGCTTAAAGGAGCTTGCTTCTTCGACATCTTTGTCACGGTCCTGGGTCGGTTCGACCCAGCATTTTGTGTTTCTTATGTTTTGGTTTAGTTTTGCATTAGTTCTTCTCTGGTGATACTGTTTTGATTATAAATATATTCTGTTTCTTTAGCTATATGTCAAAAGATTTCAGGATTTTGGTATTTGTATTATTATTTTATTTTATTACTTTATCTTTTGCTCTTTATGTTTATGTTTGCTCTTTCAGTAAGTCACACTTTGTGCAGGCTCCTAAATGGGGAAGTTACACAGGAAGCCTGCAGTTCTATTTTCTCTCTTCCTATATGTGCTCTCTGAATAAAGACTCTTCCTTTTCACTGCAGCGGCGTGAGTCTCCCTGAGTCTCACCCGTGTACACGTAAACCTGTCTGAGCGTTTTATTCCGACCTGAGTTGCAATACAGGAAAACTCCTGACATTTCTTGGTCCTTCGAGCCGGATGGGATACAGCATTTTTGTGTGACCCCACAGGAAAGCCTCATCGAGTCCTGCCGCCGTGAGAAGCCCGCGCTGAAGTCTGTCGACAGCTCCTCTCTAGGTAGAGGATATAAAGTCCAGAGACGTGACGTTCGGGTTCTGGCCGGCGTTCTTATAAGTGGTCCACGGCGGTGGGGGTCGATGAGGTAGACCTGAGAGACCGGCAGCAACCAGGTGAATATTAACACTCTGAGACACCTTGCGTAAAACGTTTTAAAATAAAATAGAGCTCGTCTGGGACTGGTAGCTCCCCCATAGTGGGTAAAGTAGGCTCGCCCAGAGAGGCTGGTAGCGTTTAAAATAAAGATTGAGCTCGTCTGGGACTGGTAGCTCCCCCGTAGTGGGTAAAGGTAGCGCGCGTATAAAAGTACTGTTTTGTTTTGTATTGTTTTATTTTTGTTGGTGGAATAAGTTGATTTTACAGCACAATAAGGAGGCTGAACTATTCCACTATTTTGTTTGCTGTTGGCCACCCAAGTACTGGTGAAAAGAGAGAAACAGGTCGTGTTTTATCACGTAAAGATGACACCGCTTTCAAGAATAGCTTGAAAGTAGAAGGCCGTGTCAACTACCACTCTCTATTCCCGTGCCAGAGAAGGTGCCGCAGTTGTGTAGTTGTAAAGTATTAAAATTAAAAGGATTCAAACTCACTGCTGACGAGCAGTGGTTAGAGAAAAAATGTCCAGGCGCCGGACAAATTAGTGCATGTAGATGGAGAAATCCTAAGAAAACAAAATGTCCCACTTGGGAAGGTAAATGTAGCCCATCAGCATTAACACAACTGAGGGAAGCTCTTTTGAAAGAAATAGCAGAAACAAAAAACCTAAAAAAGAAAGGGAAACGTTCACAAGAGTTGTAATATTTTAAAGCATGGAAAGTGGAATGAAGTGGAATAAACAAAAGGTTAAATTAAGGTTAAATTAAAGTAGAGCTTATCTGCGATAAGCATGATAATAGGAGATAATAGGAAGGTTAACAACCTGTAAACTGGTATTAACAATGAAACAAAATTGGGAAGACAACCAAGCTGAATGAGTAGTAATGCGTGAAACCAGATAATTCACACAAAATATATCAAATAAGAAAGAGAGATGCATAAGGTATATTAAGGCTGTGTCATTGTTCAGCCAAGGAAAATGTCTCCAGCTTGGGAAGGTGTGAAGCTGCAGAGTCACACAGACCCGTGATGGATACATAATAAAATATAAACTAATATACTATTGTATATTAGTAGTAAAGTAGTGAAGTAGTGTATATACTATTGCTGTTATAAAAAAGGAAAAACAATACAATGATAACATTAACAATGACATACTATTAATAAGAAGGGGCACCTCAGTCAGTTATGATGTGAGGTGGAAGATTGTTAAAAGTAGTCTGATTCAAGCTCAAGGTTTGCTCAAACTCAGTACAATGATATATGAGATGAAGAAAATAAATGGCCTGTATTTATATAGCGCTTTACTAGTCCCTAAGGACCCCAAAGCGCTTTACATATCCAGACATCTACCCATTCACACACACATTCACACACTGGTGATGGCAAGCTACGTTGTAGCCACAGCCACCCTGGGGCGCACTGACAGAGGCGAGGCTGCCGGACACTGGCGCCACCAGGCCCTCTGACCACCACCAGTAGGCAACGGGTGAAGTGTCTTGCCCAAGGACACAACGACCGAGACTGTCCAAGCTGGGGCTCGAACCGGCAACCTTCCGATTACAAGGCGAACTCCCAACTCTTGAGCCACGATCGCCCGAAAAATAAGGAAATAACTACACTAATCAGGTGCATAGAGACACTTGACCTGCTTGTAAACCTGTCATCTTAGATGAGACTTCTTTAGGATGAAGAGCAAACCTATACTAACAACTAATGAGAAGCTGAATTAAATATGTGGACACTACCAAGCTAATGAGGAGCGGTGACGCGCATGGAGATGCTGGTTTTGCTCACTACAATTGTATAAATAGAGTTTGAATTCAGTACTGTGGATGTACAGTGAGTGACCTCTATATATCTTGAAAAGCATGTCTGAAATACTCGTATGGAAGCATATTTTGAGTGATTTTAACTGTGTAAATGCTGTGAGTAGTAGGTTTTGAGTGATTGGGTGTGATCTGCACAAAAATAATAAAGAAAAAAGAAAGTATATCACTACAAAGGTTCATAGTGGAGTGAGTGAACGAGTGGAAGTGTGTGTGATGATTCCTGATGTCTGAAAGAGCTCAATTTAAAAGTGTGTGTGAAATAAAGGTGTTGGTTTTAGATCAAGATTTAGTAGAATTAAAGAGGGTTTATAGACTATGAATACAAAGAGAAACAAAAGAGTTCGATTAGTCTGCAGAAACAGGAAATTTGTGTGCCTGTGGTGTGTCAAGACAGCTCACAGAGAGAAACAGAACTCTATGAATAGAATGAATAGACAACACATACTCAACTTGTTATATGTGAAATTATTTCTGGAAAGGGTCAGAAGAGATAATTTGAACCTAGAACTCAGTGATATGATGCACGAATTAAACCTTATGGCAATAAACACTTGCAATGAAGAAAGCAGCTTACACTCAATTAATATGAACGCAAAGCCTTGATGCCATAGGCAATTTGTTTTGTTTTGTTTGTTTGTTTTGTAAGTTTGGAAAACAAATTTGTGATCATACTTGTGGATCACAGTGACACATAATGATTAGGCACATGATTTAACAATGACGAGTTTTAGAGCTGTGAGCTATGAGCTATAAGCAATGCAAAGTTTTTCCTAACTTAAAAGTTTGAAATATGTAAGATGTATGAATTCTTTGAGAAATAGGAATTGCCTAAAATGCCTTAAGTCAAAATGTAGTGTTGCATCTACACAGCAGATAGAGTTGTAGAAGCGAAACCATTGACATCCTCACACATGCAGGCCAAGATATAAATGTATACACTGACAGACAGTATGTTTTTTCAGCTGTGCAACACTTTGAGATCTTCTAAAGACACTATTAGAAGTAATTTTATTGCCAAAACGGTTAGCATTTTGTAAATGTGCTGCACACCAGAAAGGCTGCTCAGAGGTCACTAAAGGCAATAACTTGGCAGACCAGAGCCGCAAAAGCAGCAGCACAACAAACTATAGACACATTAATGTCTGACTCCTCAATGCAAATACCACTTGATGTGCTTATAAACGAACAGAAAGCCGCACTAACTAGAGAACAAAAGAAGTGGTTAAAATGTGGAGCACAGCTAGAAAATGATTTGATGACTTGTAATAGCAAACCAATACTACCAAAGTCCCTACACATATCAGCAGCATTATTGTCAACAGGAGGGGGGGTAGGAGAGGTAGATAAACTTTCAGAAATTTGTCGGAACATGCATGATTTGCCAAAAACATAATGCACACCACCTCATCTTTTTCATACAATCCACATGAGTTTTATTGAGCTAAATGAATGCCAAGGCTCAGAATACGCTCTAGTGATCATAGACGTGATCTCAAAATAAAATAGAAATCTATCCAGTAAAAAAGCAGACGCCATCTCAGTAGCAAAATGTTTGTGCAACCATTTTATTTCAATAGATGGCATCCCCACTCTGATAAGATCAGACGATGGGACACATTTTGTTAATGAAGTAATCAGTAAGGTCTCTGAAGCACTAGGAAATAAAACAGAGACTGAGAAAATGCATGGAAGAAACAGGGAGACCATGGCCTGAGTGTAGAGGCCTGGTAAAAATGTGGATGAGAATGACACAAAGTTCTCAGAAACTCACAACTTGAAATTACTTGAAAATGAAGAGATTGTTCTAAACAACTCACCAGTATCTTGCAGGTTGAAACCAGGTGATTGGATCCTGATCAAAGTACTCCAAAAGAAAAATTGGAGTTCACCAAGGTGGGAAGGTCCTTATCAGGTGCTACTCACCACTCCCACTGCCTGCAAAATAGCAGAAAGACCGTCTTGGATCCACTGCAAAAGAGTGAGTGACGACCTAAAACGTTTAGACGCCGACACCCCTAACTCCTGTATGGTGATCTATTGGTGGAGGGAGGGCTGATCGGGTATACCCCGCCTTCTTCTTCTTGCCAGTAGTCTACTCATCAGAGGTCACAGGTGTGTCTGGTCATCATGAAGACACTTGTCCTCCTAATGGCTACTGTTGCACTCCTGGTGAGTTTATTAACACTCACCCGAAAGAGAAAAGATGAACAACACCACCTGCAGACAAGATGGACACATGACAACTCACATCTCCGTGACATGACACAAGACCACATTCATCCATGGATGAACAACGCATGGTATCGATATATACATGACAGCACACCCAGAAAAGACTGCTATGTTTGCTCCTATATGCCCCCAACGACACAATACGCCACCCTGTATGCGAAGGGAATGGACATAATTCAAGCAAAGTGTGCCGCGAGCTACGCCGGCCGTGGGCATCAATTCCAGGGAATCGTAGTCAACCATGAGGAACCTCTCCAGATAGGACTACGAAACGGCACATGTGACGAATGGTTCTGGGTTGACCTGAAAGTGAAGCACAGAAGTAAGGCTAAATCATTCCCAGTCTTTCTTGGAAACAATGGGAATTAGAGCCACAGCCTATGCTACCGCCAAGAGAACGGATCCACGCCAATAGGAAACACCACCACCAACTGCAAAGCAGTACAGACACACGCTCCTGGAGGTCCCGTGAAGAGCAGCAACATCTCAAATGGCACCTTCTGGGTGCAAGGGATGGCCTGGGATATCCTTCCTGGGAATTGGACAAGTCAGTGCGCTCCCATTTTCATATCTGACCACACTCTCAAGATAACCATGGACGCCACGTCAACTTCAACGTCAACAACAAGGAAAAGACGAAGCACCCCAGACCTCAAGCAGCATGATTCCATATGGGGTTCCGATGTCCCAGAGGAAACTTTGGACTGAAAGACAAAAGGTTCTGAATGCTTCATGTAAATTCAACGACGAACGGGATCAGGAAACTGACGCTCTGTGCATTGCAGTAATGCAACACATTGGACATGACTCTCGCCGAGAAAGGAGAAAGGTGTCCTCTTTAACAACACATGTTGCACATACATTCCAGATAATGTGCACTCACCGAACATGACTGATGCTCTGGAAACACTCAGACAACTTTGGGATGCACTACAACGAGACTATGCCACAAACACAGAAGACTGGCTTACATGGCTTTTAAGCGGCTCTTGTCCCTGCTGATTAAAGGACTTGTTTTCGTTGGTGTTCTTCTGCTGTTGTTGTGTCTGTTCACTTCATGTGTCATACCTTGTTTGAAGAACATGGTATCAAAAACAGTAACTGCTTCAATTCATGCTTACGTCACCCTATCACAGAATGATGAAGATGACAATGAGATAGACACTTGGATATAACGTACTCACAAAACCCACTATTTTATGATGTCTTGGCTAAAAATGTCTACAAGTGGCCATAGACTGATGCACTGTTAGTGGTTGCTATGTACATATATAGAAGGAAAGATCAAACAACAGGTGGGAATGTCAAAAGATTTCAGGATTTTGGTATTTGTATTATTATTTTATTTTATTACTTTATCTTTTGCTCTTTATGTTTATGTTTGCTCTTTCAGTAAGTCACACTTTGTGCAGGCTCCTAAATGGGGAAGTTACACAGGAAACCTGCAGTTCTATTTTCTCTCTTCCTACATGTGCTCTCTGAATAAAGACTCTTCCTTTTCACTGCAGCGGCGTGAGTCTCCCTGAGTCTCACCCGTGTACACGTAAACCTGTCTGAGCGTTTTATTCCGACCTGAGTTGCAATACAGGAAAACTCCTGACACTATATGATGATGATGATGATGATTATTTCTGCTTTAGGTTTCGTTATCGTGCCCTCATGTTTAGTTTAGGTTGCCTGTGCTTAGTCTTCCCTGCCTGTCCCTCTGTCTGTCCATGATGCCTGCTTATGAGTCTGCGTCTGTGTCTCTGTCTGTCATGTGCTTCCTGTTTTATTTTGTAGGTCTGTGTCCTATGTCATTGCGTTCAGCTTTGTGCTCTCCCTGTCTCGTCAGTGTAATCAGCGTCAGCCGTGTCTCCCAGCTGTTTCCTCTTCGCTCCGTTCACCTCTTGTATTTAGTGTCTGTGTCTTCCCCTACTCGGTGTCGCGTCGTTAATGTCTTCTGCCCTCACTCCCTGTGTGTTCTGTTTACCGTCATGCCAGTCTAGTTGTTTTTCAGTATAGTTAGTTTTCTGTTCGGTAACCCCTGCAATAAAGCTGTTTGTTCAGAATTCACTTTCGCTTCCGTGAGTCCTGCATCTTGGGTCCTTCCTCTCTGCCTGCCGGCACACAGCCGAGACATGACAGAACGACACAACCACAACCTGGACCCAGCGGGCTCGTCCCGGGAGTGTGATATCTCCCGCATTCAATGTCTGGTTAAGCGGATTTCCCAAGGTAAGGTGATGGCGATCGGAATCAACGCTATCAAGGCGATCCTGGAGGGGAATCCTCATTTGCATCAGCTCAGAGAATACATGGCCTTGATGGACCAGCTGCATGAAACTCATGAGGTGTTACAAGCTCGGGAGCTTGCAGCCTTTGCCCGCGCCCAGTATTCTTCGCCGAAGCCGTCGCATCGGCAGCTGCCACAACATACGGAGCTCTCCGCAGAGTCATCCGCCGCACAGCAGCAATCGTCACGGGGGAGAGGCATTTCCGCACCGCAGCCACAGAGCTCCACTACTTGCCGCTCAGGACTTAATTCACCTGCCTCCTGCTTGGCGGCGATGTGGTCGCATGATGAGGACGAGGACGTCTTTTTTCCATCATCACCAGTTTCTCCTGTCGCCTCAGCCCCTGCCGCCAGGAGGAAGCGGCACCACCGCCGTCATTCCTCACTACAACCGGAGCCCAATCACTTGTCAGAACTGCAGGCAATGGTGAGTGACATTGACTGTACCCCTATTGCTTCACCTGCGAATAGTAATGGGGACTGTTTTCCTCTCACGGCTAAGAGTAGTGAGGTGAAGGCGGTTTGTTCCATGGACATTCACCCCGGCCCTGTAGAAAGAAAAGACTCCCTGACTGATTACGTTGATCAAATCAAATCAAATCAAATCAAAGTTTATTTATATAGCACATATTAAAACAACAGTGTTGACCATAGTGCTTCACAGTCAGTCAAAACACAAGACAATTAAAACAAACAATAAAATAGGACAACAAACAATAGGTAACAACACAATAAGCTAAAATCAGCCAACTAGTTAGAATCAAAGGCCAAAGTAAACAGATAAGTTTTAAGACGAGATCTAAAAGACTGGATAGACTCGGCCATACGAATATGTACAGGGAGGTTATTCCAGAGTCTAGGTGCCATGATCGCAAAGGCCCGGTCTCCTCTCGACTTCATTCGAGACCTAGGTTGTGCAAGGAGCAAGTACATGTGGCCCCGTTGATGTTTTTTCCATTGAAGAATCAGAATGTACAGGCAAAACTCTGATTGTGCACCCTCTGTTGGAGCCAACTAAGAACTTTTTTGTCGATACCAAGCCAACCCCGGACAGTTTGAATTCAGTTTTGACATGTACTGCTGAACCTATTAATAATGCTGTGGGTTCGCAATCCAAGAATGGAGAGGGAGACTTAACGGGCTGTTTCCGCCCTGTGCTCTTAGAGCCGAGAAGCCTAAGCAGAACTGTTTCTTCTGAACTCGTTCAGCTGGTTAAACTGAGCCCTAGAGGCTCAGGGGAGCCAATACCACCCCCTGCATTACGTTCACTACAAACACCACTTCAACCGTTAGCTCATTCAGCAGCCCAGCTAGCTATTCAGCTGCCCTCAGCTCAGTCAGCTGCCCAGTTAGCTACTCCGTTACCTATAGCTCTATCATCTGCTCCTTCACTAGTTTCATTCACACCACAACCGTCACTTCAGCCTTTATCGACCCAGTCTACTGCTGAGCAGCCCTCTTTTCTCACTCGTGTTAAGCAGACAGACATGCCCAACAGGGCTGTAAACATTCCTCAAGAGCTGTCCAGTTCTGAGACTGAGATACACTCCAGGGCCTCCCCAGAGGCTGGGTTTCAGCCCCCAGCAGACTCTGGACCCCTGGAGGTTAAGAAGCCAGCTGAGGACTGCACCCGGCCGTCGCTGCCTGAGCAGAATCAATGCTCTGTGCAACTACAGTCTGCTGTGTGTTTGCCAGAGGCCCGTGTGCCTGCTGGTTCTGTTTTGTCCCAGCCAGAGGCCCGTGTGCCTGCTGGTCCTGTTCTGTCCCTGCCAGAGGTCCCCGCACCTGCTGGTCCTGTTCTGTCTCTGCCAGAGGTCCCCGCACCTGCTGGTTCTGTTCTGCCTCTGCCAGAGGTCTCCGCACCTGCTGGTTCTGTTCTGTCTCTGCCAGGGGTCTCCGCACCTGCTGGTTCTGTCCTGTGTGTGCCAGGGGCCCCGGTGCCCACTGGTTCTGAGACTGTTTTCGCTGGGGGCCCAAGGAGCCCGTCCAGCTTCCTGCCTCGTCAGCTGGGGGCCCGAGGAGCCCGTCCAGCTTCCTGCCTCGTCAGCTGGAGGGCCCGAGGAGCCCGTCCAGCCCCAAGACTCGTCAGCTGGAGGTTCAGGAGAACCTAGCCAGCTTCCTGCCTCGTCAGCTGGAGGGCCAGCTTTTCTGTTCGGTAACCCCTGCAATAAAGCTGTTTGTTCGGAATTCACTTTTGCTTCCGTGAGTCCTGCATCTTGGGTCCTTCCTCTCTGCCTGCCTGCACACAGCCGAGACATGACAATCTTTAAGAGTTCTAAACAAATGTCTGTCCTCCTCCAGAAAATCTTATGTACGCAAACACACGTTGCAACTTGTTATCTGGTGCGCGTCTTTTATTTTGACAGCAAATGCGCACCTGCGGACCACTTATGTGCACCCCTGTATATGTATACATATACACACATACATATATGTGTATATATATATATATATATCTGTATGTATATACAGGGTGGGCCATTTATATGAATACATCGTAACAAAATGGGAATGGTTGGTGATATTAAAGTGCTGTTTGTGGCACATTAGTATATGTGAGGGGGCAAACTCCTCAAGATGGGTGGTGACCATGGTGGCCATTTAGAAGTCGGCCATCTTGGATACAACTTTTGTTTTTTCAATAGGAAGAGGGCCATGTGACACATCAAACTTATTGGTAATGTCACAAGACAAACAATGATGTGCTTGGTTTCAACGTAACTTTATTCTTTCATGAGTTATTTACAAGTTTCTGACCACGTATAAAATGTGTTCAATGTGCTACCCATTGTGTTGGATTGTCAATGCAACCCTCTTCTACCACTCTTCACACACTGATAGCAAAACCGCAGGAGAAATCCCAGCACAGGCATCCAGTATCCGTAGTTTCAGGTGCTGCACATCTCGCATCTTCACACCATAGACAATTGCCTTCAGATGACCCCAAAGATAAAAGTCTAAGGGGGTCAGATCGGGAGACCTTGGGGGCCATTCAACTGGCCCACGATGACCAATCCACTTTCCAGGAAACTGTTCATCTAGGAATGCTCGGACCTGGCACTCATAATGTGGTGGTGCACCATCTTGCTGGAAAAACTCAGGGAACGTGCCAGCTTCAGTGCATAAAGAGGGAAACACATCATCATGTAGCAATTTCAAATATCCAGTGGCCTTGAGGTTTCCATTGATGAAGAAGGGATCCACTATCGTTGTACCCCATATACCACACCAAACCATCACTTTTGTTGTTCCAACAGTCTTGGAGGGATCCATCCAATGTGGGTTAGTGTCAGACCAATAGCGGTGGTTTCGTTTGTTAACTTCACCATTCACATAAAAGTTTGCCTCATCACTGAACAAAATCTTCTGCGTGAACTGAGGGTCCTGTTCCAATTTTTGTTTTGCCCATTCTGCAAATTCTGTGCGCCGATCTGGGTCATCCTCGTTGAGATGCTGCAGTAGCTGGAGTTTGTAAGGGTGCCATTTGTGAGTAGCTAATATCCGCCGAAGGGATGTTCGACTAATGCCACTCTCCAGTGACATGCAGCGAGTGCTATGCTGTGGGCTCTTGCTGAATGAAGCTAGGACAGCCACTGATGTTTCTTCATTAGTGACAGTTTTCTTGCGTCCACATTTTGGCAAATCCAACACTGAACCAGTTTCACGAAACTTAGCAAGCAGTTTGCTAACTGTAGCATGGGAGATGCGTGGTCTCGTAGGGTGTCTTGCATTGAAATCTGCTGCAATGACCCGGTTACTGCGTTCACCAGATATCAACACAATTTCGATCCGCTCCTCACGTGTTAACCTCTTCGACATGGCTGTGAACAAAGAGAAACTTGTAAATAACTCATGAAAGAATAAAGTTACGTTGAAACCAAGCACACCATTGTTTTTCTTGTGACATTACCAATAAGTTTGATGTGTCACATGGCCCTCTTCCTATTGAAAAAACAAAAGTTGTATCCAAGATGGCCGACTTCTAAATGGCCACCATGGTCACCACCCATCTTGAGGAGTTTGCCCCCTCACATATACTAATGTGCCACAAACAGGACTTTAATATCACCAACCATTCCCATTTTATTACGGTGTATCCATATAAATGGCCCACCCTGTATATATATATATATATATATGTGTTGTGCCACTTCTTGTATGAGCATATGTGATCAATACTGTCTGAAATGTAGTAATTAGGATCAACAAGTAACCTTTGATTGTGTTATGGTCAACAATGACAAGTCCAAACAAAGGGTTAAATAAACTTGGCCCTGCTAAGATGCACCTGGGAGCCTCTCTGCCTGTCTTCGCTGCCAGAAGGTGGTGAACCACCCATCTCTAACCAATATAGTCAACAAACTTGGCCCACCTGAGAGTACACCTGGGACACTTTTTGCCCATCTCTGTTTGCCAAAGTTGTGAAAAACCCTTCTTTAACAGATATAATAGCAAACCCAACAAAGCTGTCAGGAGGATTAATTGTTTTCTCTCTGCAGTATGTTTGATATCTGTAGTTTTGCAGACTTTTGGACTCACTCACATAAAACCGTCAGTACGGTGGCCCCTAGAGACAAAACACATACAAACTCTAAAAAGCACATACAAACTCTAAAAAGCACATACAAACTCTGAAGCACGTACAAATTCAAAAGCACGTACAAATTCTAAAGCACGTACAAACTTCAAAAAGCACGTACATACAAACTCCAAAGAACATACAAATTCCAAAGCACGTACAAATTCAAAAGCACATACAAATTCTAAAGCATGTACAAATTCAAAAGCACGTACAAATTCCAAAACACATACAAACTTCAAAACAGGTGTAAACTCCAAAACACATGCAAACTCCAAAACACAACGGAAGTGCTCCAGGACGCTAGGGACAGTGTTGAGCTTTTGTTACCTAGTGACTACACAAGCCAGGAAGTACCAACGACCAGATTTGGTGTGTGGTAGTAACAGGTAAATGAACTTTCTTTTTTTTAATTATTTGAATATATATGAGTGTTTGTGTATAAATCCACAAACAATACACATATGCTCTCAATTGTGTAATTTAAGTTATCTAGGTAGCTCTGTTTTGGGAGTTCAGTTTAACGCTAGCAACGTAGCTGTTTAGTACAGGTGTTGGAAATGTGTCTGTGTAGATACACCTTAGCTTAGGGTGTAGCTTAGGTGCCGTTTGCCGTTTTAATACTCCATTGTAAAAGAAAAATGCTGTTTGTTTCAGGGAAAAAATGTTTTGTCCATATTGTGGCCATAACGTGGGAGAAGTTGTCAAGTTCCGCGGTTCATGTGGCAAACATATTGAGTTTTTGGCATTTGTTGACAACAGTAAATATTTCACAAATAATATATTTAAAAAAAGGTTGTCTCAACCAGTTTACAAAGCTGCCATTTGGCTGTTTACAGTTTATTTACAGTTGAATGCAGTCCTTATTTACTATATTATTTTTATGTTATATAAATTGCATACACGTTATTTTGCAATCATTTAAACCAGTAAGGTATATATCTGTGAAGATTCTAAGTCGTCCATGTTAGGGTTATAGTTGTACACCTTATTTGTCTTGAATTTACTGAGTCCCAAAGAAGCAGCATATTAATTTAGTTTAATAATGAGACAATACATTGGCTTTAAAATGTCATTGTTATTTAAAACTGCACATTTCTTGTCTGATGATCTATTTTACCATTTCCCATCTTATTTCTTTTTTGTTTATCAGGATCAATTCAAAAAAACATTTCCACCGAAGACCTCATTTAGAAATATTTCAGAGACGGTTACTCCTATAATGAAACTTTAGACATTTTGGCCTCAAAACACAAACAGAAGATCAGTTTAACCACACTGAAATGTAGATTAAAAAGTTTATCACTGTCCCGGAAAAACATTACTCACCTCAGGCCTTGATTCGTGCTGCAATAATAGAAGAGCTGAAGGGACCTGGTCAACATTATGGATACCGTTCAATGTGGCAGACACTGTGGCAGAAACACCATCTTTCTGTGAAAAGGCATTATGTCATGGTGATGATGGCAGAGCTCGACCCATCTGGAGTCCAAAAATGCTCAAGGAAAAAGTTTGTACGAAGAGTTTACGACCAAACTACACTTGGCATTTTGATTGATATGACAAATTAAAGCCATATGGTTTGGCTATCAGTGGTTGTATTGATGGCTATTCGCAGAAGGTATTATGGTTGGTTTGCGGAGCAACTAACAGCAACCCAGCAGTCATAGTTCAACACTACATTCAGTGTGGTTCAGAGTTTGGAGTCATACCAGTGCGACTTCGCACAGACTACGGCATTGAAAATGGCACGATGGCAGCAATGCATTGTGCCTTATGGTCATCTCATCAGGATTTTTTTGCAGGAGCTGCCAGTCATATGTATGGATCTTCAACAACAAACCAAAGAATTGAAAGCTGGTGGTCATACTTCAGAAAACAGCGGAAGGTTTTAAATTGTTGCCAGTAACAACTATATTAACCAGATAAAAGTGTTTAACATATAGTCGGTGATGCAGAAGCCTTGCTGTGTATCACACCACCTTTCCTTTATAGCTTCAATGTGTAGCCATTATGTTACATAGAAGCATAAGATAGAAAATATAAACTATAATAGTCAATAAAGAAAGTAAAATGAATAGAAATCTCATGGAAAAAAGAAACACTTGGATAAAGTGCATATCAAATGGTCATTTGTGGTATAAGAAAATATAACCTAACTAAAGTATCCAAAATGCACCCACTTTACATCAACTCAAGAAACAATTTCATAAACTTAAGAAATAGTAAGGCTTTGAAGGCTGGTGCTTTGTGAACTGACGGTATGTTTTTATGTCTTTTTTAGAACCCAGTTCTGGATGGACCTTTTGAGTGACATGAGGGAAATGCACCTCTTTAATGGTAGTCATGAACACATGTGCTTGGTGCGCTTCATTTTCATGGCTGTGCTTCAAAGGGATATGGATGAATGCAAAAGAAAGTGGAACACGCACCTGATCCGCCCAGTTAAACCGGATGTGATGTATTACCTGCCTCATAGGTTTGTATCACTCTTGTCAATTAAAAATGTGAAAAATCTAAATTCTGTCATTTTTGTGATTTCTACTTAAATTACAATTTATACCACCTTTTAATCTATGCACTTGATCATATGGTCTGCTTTTACTGTATGGTCATAAAAAGCAGAAACCACAGTGTTTGCACTACCAAAAATTTGGACTAAATAGGTCTACTTTTTTTTCACATGAAGATTCCAGTGCTAGAATTTATGAAAAGCTGTTTGATATTATCTCCTTAAATGCATGACAAAAATGGGCCAATGTTTTCAGCAACTCAGTTGTTCAAGATGGCACCACAATAGGCAGTTACAGGAACTCTGGCCACCTTCTATTCTATTCAATGCCATAATACGGCCAGTGGTCTTAAGAAAAAGCATATGTTCACTTTAAGCATAGTTTTTGTTCCCCTACAGAGACAAGGATGTTGTAGCGTTTTCCTAGTATTTTAATAGTAAAAATTTTCCTTGTACAAACTTTTAGGTTTGCTGGATGCGACTGTGGCCTTGCAGTTGGACATCAACAGCTGAGCCAGTTCAGGATGAGTTCAACTCCGGATTTCTGTGGAGACCCTCACCTACAGGAATATTTTGAAGGACTAAACAGTGGCTTCAGTTCATCACAGACCTGGGAATCTCGTGTGGAGAACTACATCAGACTAAAAACACTTGCCAAGGTTCCCACACATCCCAGAACTGTGGAGTCCACTTTGTTGTTATCAGAAGGCAACACATGCACTTTGGTTAAGGCTAAAAAATATGTGTTTTGCTTCAAGTAGAACACATTTATAGTTCATCAGTTTATAGTCACTTGAAAAAATACCCTTTGTGTTTTTCCAAATAAGAATATCAGTTGTGACTGTGAGATCAAATAAATTATTTCTGCTAACACATGATATTGTGAAGACTCTCTTAACCTCCACCTTAAATGCAAGACATATGGTTGTATTATTAGCTTTATTAATACAGGTTTATATAAAAGAAAGGAGTAAAAACACTGTAACCAGGTCAGATTTATTGTAAACCTTAACAAGGAGGCAAAGTACACTTTGCACTGACATACAAACTGTTTAAAATGTACAATAGCTATGAATATATCTACTCTAAATGCTGAATAGTAGTAAAGGGAATTCTTTGTAATGCTAAGGATACTAAAAGTAATCATTTAAAATCACTGACATTTACTTTAGCATAGTAACTAAAACAAAGACCTTGGCCCAACAGATATCTAGCCAATTTCTTTAAACCAGCCTCTTTTAATAAGAACAAAAACACAGTTGAAATGAAGACTATATTACAGTGTGAGGATCAAAGTGTAAGTCAATCAATACAAACCAAAACCAGGGGAGTTTAATATTCCAAAGTCCATATCAGCCTGGAACTGCTTATATGACTGAGCCATTGGTATCACAATGGTGTTTGCACATGTTTTCCCAAGTGGGAAACGTGATGCATCTTGGTTTTGGTTCCATTCCAGCTGGTGGAATGCTGTTTAGGCCCGATGCAAACATCAGTATGTCCTGTAGGGAGACTGCTGTTTTGGTATCTAAAATTAAATAGAATGTAGCTAAAAATAAATCTATATTTTCTAAAAATTTCAAATACAAAGCAGAATATCAGAAACTTGGATCCCCAAATGTTCAAAAGAATTAGGTGTTTACTTTTTTCCAAGATTAATGGCACAAACACCCATACCAGTACAATCTAATACAGGGAGTGCAGAATTATTAGGCAAGTTGTATTTTTGAGGAATAATTTTATTATTGAACAACAACCATGTTCTCAATGAACCCAAAAAACTCATTAATATCAAAGCTGAATGTTTTTGGAAGTAGTTTTTAGTTTGTTTTTAGTTTTAGCTATTTTAGGGGGATATCTGTGTGTGCAGGTGACTATTACTGTGCATAATTATTAGGCAACTTAACAAAAAACAAATATATACCCATTTCAATTATTTATTTTTACCAGTGAAACCAATATAACATCTCCACATTCACAAATATACATTTCTGACATTCAAAAACAAAACAAAAACAAATCAGCGACCAATATAGCCACCATTCTTTGCAAGGACACTCAAAAGCCTGCCATCCATGGATTCTGTCAGTGTTTTGATCTGTTCACCATCAACATTGCGTGCAGCAGCAACCACAGCCTCCCAGACACTGTTCAGAGAGGTGTACTGTTTTCCCTCCTTGTAAATCTCACATTTGATGATGGACCACAGGTTCTCAATGGGGTTCAGATCAGGTGAACAAGGAGGCCATGTCATTAGTTTTTCTTCTTTTATACCCTTTCTTGCCAGCCACGCTGTGGAGTACTTGGATGCATGTGATGGAGCATTGTCCTGCATGAAAATCATGTTTTTCTTGAAGGATGCAGACTTCTTCCTGTACCACTGCTTGAAGAAGGTGTCTTCCAGAAACTGGCAGTAGGACTGGGAGTTGAGCTTGACTCCATCCTCAACCCGAAAAGGCCCCACAAGCTCATCTTTGATGATACCAGCCCAAACCAGTACTCCACCTCCACCTTGCTGGCGTCTGAGTCGGACTGGAGCTCTCTGCCCTTTACCAATCCAGCCACGGGCCCATCCATCTGGCCCATCAAGACTCACTCTCATTTCATCAGTTCATAAAACCTTAGAAAAATCAGTCTTGAGATATTTCTTGGCCCAGTCTTGACGTTTCAGCTTGTGTGTCTTGTTCAGTGGTGGTCGTCTTTCAGCCTTTCTTACCTTGGCCATGTCTCTGAGTATTGCACACCTTGTGCTTTTGGGCACTCCAGTGATGTTGCAGCTCTGAAATATGGCCATACTGGTGGCAAGTGGCATCTTGGCAGCTGCACGCTTGACTTTTCTCAGTTCATGGGCAGTTATTTTGCGCCTTGGTTTTTCCACACGCTTCTTGCGACCCTGTTGACTATTTTGAATGAAACGCTTGATTGTTCGATGATCACGCTTCAGAAGTGTTGCAATTTTAAGACTGCTGCATCCCTCTGCAAGATATCTCACTATTTTTGACTTTTCTGAGCCTGTCAAGTCCTTCTTTTGACCCATTTTGCCAAAGGAAAGGAAGTTGCCTAATAATTATGCACACCTGATATAGGGTGTTGATGTCATTAGACCACACCCCTTCTCATTACAGAGATGCACATCACCTAATATGCTTAATTGGTAGTAGGCTTTCGAGCCTATACAGCTTGGAGTAAGACAACATGCATGAAGAGGATGATGTGGACAAAATACTCATTTGCCTAATAATTCTGCACTCCCTGTATAATACAATACAGCAACTCTGTGATGACTTACTATTGCAGTACAATTTCTCCATTTTAAACAGAAACTGTAAAAGTGATAATTGTACTCTGTTAGTATTATTTAAGTCATGCTGGGAGGCTCCCCAATAGCAGCTGCTGGCAGCACATTGATCCCCCAGGGGATGGGTTAAATACAAAGAAAACAATTGTAACCATTATAACAAGAATGTGCAGGAGATTCAACTGCTAAAAGACAAAAATAGTGCTTCTGTTCTATAGCAGAAATATCACCTGACAGTTTAAACTTAAAAATAATATATCATAAAAGTAACATTCATGAAAGAGCTGCTTTATTGGTTTGATAGTGCAATGATAGTAGTACTTTGTTTGCAGTACAAGTTTTGTATTATACAAACCTTCTGCGTCTATCAGATAGTCTCGCCAGAATCCAAGCACCCTGGTTTCTTCCTGTTGTCTTGAACTGCCAGGTTCACTCAGGACCACTGCAAACATGTCCTCTTAAACATCAGACATCAGCGGCTCTGGCCTTGTGCACATGAAGGTCTGGAACAAGAAAGGATGCTGCTGCAGGGCATGGATTACACCAGACCTTCCCAAAGTGTGGGGCCCGCCCCCTGGGGGGGGGGGGGGGGGGTC
Source organism: Oreochromis niloticus (assembly GCF_001858045.2). Lineage (NCBI taxonomy): Eukaryota > Metazoa > Chordata > Actinopteri > Cichliformes > Cichlidae > Oreochromis > Oreochromis niloticus. Next base: position 10,148,782 of record NC_031975.2, read on the forward strand.
GCAGAGCCATTGCAGGGGGGGCGGTATGAAAAGGGGAAAAAAAAAACAACGCTTGGACACTGCTAGCATAATGGACAGGTTTTTTGACGGGGCTCCCACACAAACGCAAAGCAGGAGATGAAGCATAGCTGAATATGTTTCCAAACCAACTTCATTCTAAGCCAAAGACTAGAAAATATGGTGAAGCATATCTTCCCTTTGGCTTCACCTGCACAAGTGGCAAGGTAGGTCTCCCCTGCAGAATTGGTTTTCCCTTCGTCGGGAGCACACGATGGGCTTTCCAAATCACGGACAAACAGTATCCCACATTCTTGATTTTTAGTTCACAAACACTTCTTGTAATGACTAACTACTCCTGACACTTTGGAGATGTTAGCTCTTTATACAGTAAAGTTACAGTGGGATACAAATAATATCAGGCCGATCCTGCCACGATTTGTTCCCCCAGTTCAAATCCCGGACAAACAGTATCCCACAGTTTTTTTTTATGTTTTTAAACCAATTTCCACAGAGAGGCATTTTTTGAAAAATGTATTGATAGCAATGTTGAATATTATTACACAGAAAAAAAACAACTACACGTAAAATAATTACACCGTGACGCCTCTGCCTTTCTAAATGGAGGGACAGTAACTGCGTGTGTATATGTAAGTGTGTAAAACCTGAAGATAGAGACAAAATACTGTCACTGTTAATCTGAATATCTGCCATTCTGCAATTCATCTCATGTAAACAATAACGTGGCGCACAGCGTGACGTGAAAAAAGGCACATACCTTTGACGTTGCGTGACAAACTCTGTATTCCTCGTCCACACGTAAACGCAAAAAAGGAGGTTTAAAAAATCTCAGTTTTCGGTGATTTGAAACGCCGTTTACGTGTGGATGAAAGGTCCAAACGCATAGAAACAGCTGCGTTTTCAAAAATACCCGTGTAGGTGTGGACATAAAAGAGTTAGTAGTTTATTTTCTTACTACCTGTAATTTATTGCAGATTACTTGTATTTACTTAATTGTTTACTAAATGTTTGAGGTGTGAAATAAACCGCAATGGAGCAAAATATGGGTGTGTGTGGTTAAAGGATGTGTTTGTGCATGCGTGCGCACGTGGGGTGGGCAGCGAGCATTTTTCTTGTAAAACAAAGGGGGGCCTAGCAAAAAAAGTTTGGGAACCACTGGATTACACCAAGTGTTGCGAGGTCATCCTTAAATCTAAAAGGGGAAAACTGTCATCAGCACTACAATAAAAACATGAACACAAACACTTTTTGAATGTTTTATTTAAATTATTCCTAAAGCACAATGGATTTTACATAATTTATTGGCCCTAGAGGGAAATTTGATCTCAGCATTTTACCCATCACCCTTGGGGTGAGCAGTGGGCAAGTGCTGGGTGTCTTACTCAAGGACACACCTGGTGTGTGGGCTGGGATCGAACGTGCTACCTGCTGAATCCCATGCCGTTTCTCAATTCTCAAGTACGTGAGTACGTACTCGCGTTCTCAGCGAGTACGTACTGGCCAAGAACGCACGGGAGTACGGACTCGCCGAGAACGCGAGTATGTACTCACGTACTTGAGAATTGAGAAACGGCCTTTGTCTGAGTTTTGGACGAAATGCATTCTGGGATATTTAGCTGTACCAAGTCCACACAAGTCACCACCGATGCATGCTCGATAAAACGGGCGGAGCGAGAACACATCCGGGACTTTTTCACGTTCTCGGTTTGATGCGTACTTCGAATTGGAACAGTACTTGGTCTCCGACTGATGACGTATCACGAGTACACGAGAACGCAAGTACGCACAAGTACGCATATTGAGAAACGGCACCAGGCTGTGTCCCAATCCAGCGACCGCACGCATCGGAGTACGCGCAGTTCGTGTATTACGTACGGCGCGTACTAAGTACGAGAAGTGCGGAAGTGAGAGACTTTTCAAATGGGACGTCTAGCCTTCATGGCGCTGCTCAGGTTGCCTAGCAGCCATGATACTAACCGTTTCATACAGCAGTGTTTGATAGAAATGAAGGAGAAAAAAAGTTTTTTTGTTCATTCATTTTTTTTTATGAGATCACTTTGATTAGTTGAGTATCTGAGGCTGAGAGAACGGGACTGTAAAAACATGATTGTTGGGCTTCATTTCTGTACTGAACAGTCATTTTAAGATTAGCTAGTAAATAACAATTAGCTTATGTTGTTCATGAGACTAAAGTCATCTCACTTTGGTCATGTAAATATCATATGGCCAATATTACATTTATTGTCAGATTATTATGATATATTACAGCAGTGAGCTTGAACTGTGTCAAAGATTCAAGTTGCAGTTATTTATGTTTCCTATCACCTTAAATCTTCACTCAAAGACAAGTATCTTTGACAGTGTATATATAGATGTATTTTATATATAACAGACAAATATTGTTCTTTTAATATGTTGGCATTATTACATTTGGCTCAATGCTTACATATATGTGTAAAAAGAAAATGTACGAGCTGTGATAACTGTTTCTGATAGAATGAAGAGTAGACCGATATATTAAATATTCCTTTATTGGGTGAGAAAATCATACCATGTCATAACTGCTTTAAGTCATACAGAATAGATATCAGAGCCTTAAACAGGCTGACTTCCTCTTAATTGGTCAAACTGGGCAGAAGGTATACAAACACATAACATCCTTATGGAATATGATGTAACACTATAGATCAACTTACCTCAAAATATATAAAGCATATAAACAGTTACAGCAATATGATACAACAAACACAGCAGTACTACTAATCCAAAATACTCAAAGCTTCATATAACTGAAACAAACATGGATATTTATTTTTAGGTCCATTCTGCTGATGAAACATACTTTAGGTTTCTGAATATTAAACTTGTTACTGCCTTTCATAGGTGTTTAACTTGAAGGCCCTGAGTACTTTATCCCACACTGAAAACACTGATATAATTATTTGAACATTACCTAATGAGACAGATTCAGGACAGACAATTAGTTATTTTAAACTTTTCTAGCAGTCCTTCAGAAACAGGGAACAGTCTATGTTGGAGAGAGATGGAGAGAATGAGAGTCTATTCTCTCCATCTGTCAGCTGGTGCTGGCTCTTCCTCCTCCTCTTCCTCACACACTGCTGAGTTTGTCCTGGTGGATCATCAGGGGTGCAAAGACTCACAGATTATGTGCAGCAGTGGGTCCCTCAGTCTGTCCTCACTCTGGACACTTGCAGTTGTCACACATGGAAATCAAATGTGTGATAAGCTGCAGGATTCAAACACAAGTGTAACTTATAAATACATGTTCATACTTTTATTACACTATCAGAGAGAAAGAAAAAGTCATTTAGCGACTTTTAGGACAGCCAATAGTGATTTTCCTCACTGAGGAGTTGGCAACACTGGCTGCAGTAACCGCTGCCAGTCTGACGTAGCCATACGAGAGGTGAGTTGTATTGTTCCACACACAATGTAGCTAAGTAGTACAGACACATGAAACATGTTTGATCAACTGATGGGCACTGAGTATAATAAGTGCTTAGTGGACACATGTCCAACACCAGTTTTATGTACTTTTCATTTGATTATTATTGTGTAAAACTGTATGCTAAAGCGGAATGCTAATGGGATGTTCTGCCGTAGTGTGCTGTGCAGAGTTGTGTGTGGTGAGCCCTTTGCACTGATACAACACCGTTGTTTCCGTTCAGGTACATCATTTGTTGTTGTTGTTATTTTATTGTACATTAAAAATTGTAATATTGCTGCAGTATTCGCTGCCAGTCTGCCGTAGCCATACGAGAGTGTGCTGTGCGGAGTGGTGTGTGACGAGGCCTTTGTACTGATACAACACCGTTGTTTCCATTCAGGAAATAAAGTGGCAACGATCGATCAGAGACTCCTTGTCTTCTTAAAAACACAACACAACGCAGAGTCGAGGAGTCTGTTTGGGTCAAACTGTTGCAAGGGACAAGGGACAAATGAGACAAGAAACTGAATTTAACTTGGATTTAACTCTTCTATATTTATATATTTTATAAGAAGCAGAAAGCAGTTGTAGAAGAATATTTTTAAAATAAGTTAACATTTTTTTGTGTAGCAACTTCATGATTTTTCTTTTTCTTACATTTGACAGTCATGAGCTGGGGAAAATCTTTATCAGAATTTTTAAGCAAACACTGAGTGCTTAGAAAACATCTAGTCACAAACAAGCTCTTCTTCACTTTTAAAAACCAACTCACTTGGTCCATTCACTGCTGTCATCTAAAACTGTTGACTGTTTCAACTTATTATCCTTCTGCCTACAGATAAAACCCACATATTCAGACATAGATGGTCAACTAAGTAGCAATATCCCATCTATCCATTTTTTAACTGCTTATCCAACTTGAGGTCACAAGACTTGAGCCTGTCACAGCTCTCACAGCTGTATCAGGGTACAACCTGATACAACCAGGTCACCAGAACATCGCAATGCCAGTACAGACAGCTAAGCATGTGACATCCACACCTACAGTGCATGTAGGTATCAAATCACCATGTAAGCTAGCAAGCACATCTTTGGACAGTTGGAGGAAGCTAAAGTAACTCAAAAGAAACTCACACAGCCACTGGGAGAGCATAAAAACACTACACAGAATGGTCCCAGTTGACTTATAGCAGTTGTTACGGGTACGAAATTGAGGATGAGAGTAAAACAATGATAGTCCAGAAAAGGTCGTTCAAACAATTGATTTTAATGAATGCACGCCGCGTGGAGAGGTGCAAACTGCAAAACAGTTGTACATCTCTGCCCAAAATACACTCTAGATTGCTTTTATAACATCAGGGTATTGTAACGCCCCTTCTTGCGTTTACAAGCAAATAATTTGCATGTACAGAACATTCATGTATTTTAAGAATTAAATGCAAACACAGAGGTTCCTCCTTGTGGCATACTCTTCCGAATATGGTGATGACCTAAGGCCTTTGAGGTCACCATGGACTGGACATCCTTCCGTCACCTGTAACTAAGCAAACTCAAATACCACAAGAAGCTGAATACATTCAGGCCTTTGCTCAGCTACTATTTTACTGTAACCATGTACTCAGCCTATGAGTTATGATACATATATTTAACTCAATCATTTTAAAGTAGTTATAACTGCACCTGTAATAAACATGTTAATATTTGATTATGATAACCCCTATAATATAAATTATAACATAATGCCAGCAGCTTCAATAAACACTTTGATGAAATGATAATTCCTGCAATGATAAGATGATGGTTATGTAAAATAATCCCTGTAATTCTACAATTCCCTCTCTTGACGTCTTCCAAAGACGTCACTACACCATTCCCAGGTCCACTACCTTCGCTCTGACCCTCTCTAGCCGCCCCCTGACTCAGCAAATCAGACAACCTCATGTCCTCTAGGTGGTCCAGCAATAAAACACCAGCTCCCACTTGAAAACACTTCATGCTTAAGTGGTCTCTGCTCCTTTTCTGGGTCCCTCTCTAGTGGAAATCTTCTCCTGTAAGGGATAGAAAACAAACAACCTTTCTCTGCTACACCTTACTAACTTACTGTGTTCATCTCAGGTTCCTGTCATTATTCAAAGTTGGTTCACAATATCATATCAGGCAAAATCACAAACCCTACTGCCACGTCTGCTTTGTTAAGCTCTTCAGTTAGACTCTGTACCGGTTTGCCAATCTGTGTGTACATGTCTCTACACTTTTAATATCTAAATGCACATCTGGATGTATGTGCACTTGTATGTCTATCTGCATCTATGAGTCAGTGGTTTTTCAGAAAAAAGGCGTTAAAGTGAGAAATGTTTCCTGACTATTAACTCCTGATACTCAAGGAACTTTCCTGTTTGCCGAACTTCCTAGGTTTGGCCTTTTACACTTTTACTAAAGAAATTTTAACAGAGCCCAAAGAGATTTTTATTTTACTCCTGTGCTTGACAGGTTAAGCGAAGTTGTTTTTTGTTTTGTTTTGAAATTTTTCCTTCTGTGTGTGTGTGTGTACATAAGTAAGAATATAATAATCAACATAAGATCCCTGGTTTGCAAATGATTTTCTGCCCCCGCTGCAGGGCAACATCCTACATCATTTTGTGGTGAGTCTATGTTGGCTAGTTTAATGCAAATATGTAACAGTTGCTTCATTACATTGCCCACTCAGAGTTGCGCAGTTTCAAAGTATGTGGAGAGTGTTTTCACAGTTTAAACATAGGTTACTCACATTTCTAGCCTGATTATTTCCCAATAAAAGTGAAATCAAACATTGCATTTGATTTCACTTATGTATTATCATGTTCTGGGCTCTATCCATTATATTAACTTTATTCAATCTCAATACTCTTTATGTGTGTGAGCAACGCTTTTAGTTTTATTAAACACAACCCCAGTAAAATACACACCATCCCCATGTCAGCCTGACTCTCCGCTTAAAAGCACACTTCAAAGTTTTCTATCTGGATTTACGCCTCTTTTGGCCTCAAGCATATAGATAACATGCAAAAGTTACTGTTAATGCCCGTTAGACAAGTTTCCATTATCTACAACATTTTGTTTCACCCGGCTCACCCTTACACATTTCCTGTTCACTTATTGCATATTTATCTTTAACACCTTTTACCTCAGTAGTTGCTAAGCAGAAACAAAGCAACCTGTGGTCCACCTTTACCCTGTAAAATAAACCCCTGTCATGTTTGTGTCTGTAAGCATGTTTTGCATTCATTCATTACACTCCCCGCCATTCCTGCAAGTTAGGAGCTGTAAAGTTGAAAGCTACATCAAGTCCAGGCCTTTGGCCTGGCCTATATATAAATCATGTGTGTTTGTAAGCGTGCGTGCAATTCACCTGCTATGTTCTCATCATCCCTCAACATGTATCACCTGGACACTCTCACCAGTGAAGCTTAAAACCCTTTGGACGGAACATCAACTCTAAACAAGCACAGTTACGCATTGTGTATAAAATTAACTCAACCTGTAAATAGAGACATCACTGTTATGACCAAGATCGACCTCTGCACAGCTCAGACGCCAGTTGCAAGAGCTCTCTAACATTAGAATCATCAACGGTGACTTATATAGTGTTATTTCGGTACTTTATACTTCACACATTTTGAACGTTGTTTATATGGGGAGTTCCTCTTTTTGTGTCTATATTTATTAATATGCCTTGTGCACTAAAGCGTCCTGTTTTTCAGTCTGGCTGAGCACTCGTTTGTGAGTATAAACTGGCCTCTACAAGCCTTCATTAGCAGATACACATTACAAATGCTTCATATATACAGAGAAAAACCCAATAATCCACATTTCACTATTTTGTTCTTTGGTTCAGATTTGGATTCTGTATTGTTCTTCATTTGTTATTATTTTGTCATAAAATAAATCAACCAAATAACTTAAGCTGTGTGACAGCACCTTGCGTTTACGCCAGGCTGTGAACTGCCCTGAAGCTACACCCCCCTTTTACCCCATTTACTTTCTCAATCTTAGTTTAAACTATTCCTGACCTTCTCCTTCTCTCGTCTGATCATCTCAAGTACGTCCTGTACCAAATTTGCTTCCTCTTTTCAAGTCCCACATTTAATTACAAGCTCAAACATATTTGCCCTATATTGCTGTCTCGACGTGTTTCCTGTCCACTTAACAGAGTTATTCTCAGAACTCAGAGCTGAGGTTCCCCTTTTCTAAGTCTGTATGTTCTACAAGAGAGCAAGTCGGTAAACAAGTTTCTCATCACAAAGGTTGTTAGGTAAAGGTCACGTAGACATTTGCTTAGTACCCCTAAAAGAGCACATTTCATGTAGCTAATCGCATATATTAACACCCCCCTTTTTGTGACACATCTCATGTGTTACAAACTCAAAATCCTTCACTCAGGTTAGGCAATTAAAAGAAAAAGGTTAGTCATATCATATTAGGCATACATGCTCCGGCCCTTCAAACCTGTGTTTAAGGAATGAAATCAAATTAATCATCATGTCAAATCCTTTCTTGGCTCCATCCACAGCCTGCATCCTTGAAACGTCCTAGAAACAAAAGCCTGTGTGTTAACCAGAACATCACCTTTTATACTCACTTTCTCCACTGATGATCCAACCTGTGTTATAACCCAAAATAAACTTACACAGAACAGTTATTAATCATGTGTCCCCTCCGTTCATGGTAACTTAAGTTACATCAATGTTTCCCTTTTAGCATTTAGCATTCTATAATGTAATAACATAATCCAACCCCAATAAATAATTTTCTCAACGCACACATCAATATCCCAAAATCAGCATCCCCAGATTTAAGTCTCCCACTTGTCCTGTTTGTCAACCTTTTATTTATTTCCCCTCTCGGTCCCATCACTCACATTCACTCCCATGCATTCACACATGATATTTTGCTGATCTGCAGCCCTCTGCGCACGTCATCAGATGCTCCACATCAGCAAAATGAGCTCAATCATTTGTTTTATTTCGTTTTCCTTTTTAGGAAAATAGTTCTCTATATTTTGACTGGATTGACACGCTGCAATCATTTTTAGACAGAGACTTGCCGCCAATCAGTCTCTGATTGTAATCAATTATAATTCTGTAAAGCCCACCTGATTTTCGTACTTGGTAATTTTGTCAGCGCCGTCCGTTCACTCTCTTCCGGGCCTGCTTAGAGCAAAAATGAGAAAAAAAAGAGAGCTGATTGTTAGCTCATCAAAGTACAAAACAAAATCACCTGACAGGTTTTTCTAAGTGCACTGTTATAGAAACTATGGGCCCTTTTAGACATGTCCATGTTTATCAAAACTCCCTCTATTAAAAATAAAACAACAACCTCAAAAATCTTCAACAATCTGAAATTTCACCCGTTCAACACACTGAAAACCTCGCCAAAAGCTGCACCGTTTCGTACACAACAATAACCCCGGTTAAGCACTTTACCATACTCAGATTCAGCCTAACACCTTACAACAATGTGTCAACACTAATTTATACACCTCCTAATCAAATTTGCACCTCTGAACAATCTACCCCTCCTTTAAGGCCTCAATCACACACACACAGCAAGCTCCTCTGTCCACATTCACACAAGCTCTCAAACTTTTTCCATACTCAACCATATCTCAACAATTTAACTTGGCAAAAGAAATACATGTTTAAACTTTATCACATTATTGAATTATTTTCATTTTCTTTCTATACTAATCACTTGTTTTGATCACTCAGTGCAAAAGCACTGCTAAGTCACCCTTTTAAACTAGTTTAATCCGTTTATTCAACATTCACACCATTCTATCACTCATACAAGTAGCAAGCCGATCTTCATTGCGTATGTTTGTGTGTGCTATTTTGCATATATGGCTTCACAGTCTCACAGACACTTTCCCATTCTCCAGTTAAAGAGTCAGTTTTCTCCGTCCCCCAATCACTAACCCAAATTTTACTTCCCCACCTTAAATCACAGCCCTGCTGGTCTTCCACCACCAGTTAGGGCTTGCTGTCAGGTTCCTGGACACTGTAAACAATTCAACCAGAAACTTGCCTTAACATATCCATTCATGTTAACCTGTAGTTTCATCCGACTCCTGGATCTGGAGAATTGGTCCAGGTCTGCTTGCCCCTAAAAATAACAAACTAAAACATTTTCATTATTATCACGGACGCCTAAACGACCCATTTCTCTTTTCTAGTCAAAAATACCAATTATGCCATGTATGTAAGCGTGTTCTTCCTTGCGTTATGTGGTCATGTAAATGCAGTGTAAGCTGTTTTCTTCATTGCATCCTTATGTATTTATTGCATTTTCATGTATTCATATTTAATTTATGCATCTTTTCACTGAGCTCTAGATTCAAACTATCTCACTTCTGATTCGTTTCGAAAATAATCTCACATGTAACAGTTTGTATATGTGTGTTTTCTATTCATTAATATAATTGTCAGTTATTTTGATTATCTTTACCTTTTGTATTATTTACCTCTTTGTTGTGACGTGGTGGACATCCCTAAACTATCACGAGTTCAGGGTTCAATTTCAATCCAATCATCTCCTATCTTCTCGCAGTCAAACTCGTCCAGCTTCATCTCTCACTGGTCCTTTTCCATTCACAGTGTCCTGTTCGGGCTTCAGAGCCCCCGCAAACACAGTCGGTTTCTTCTCTGTTTTGATCTTTCCGTATTTCCTCTTCCTTCAGTCTTATTTTCATTTGCTCTGTTTTCTTCTCCATTCATCTTTTCAGTCTTTCTTCCAAGATTGCTCCAAGCTTGGCAAATATGACAGTCAGTGCCTTCAAGCAGACATATCACGCTGTTCTTCACCAGCATGCATGTTGCATCTCGTGCTTTCTGTCATGCTGCTGGACTCATCAGTCGTTGTCAGTGTTACTGCTTTCGCCTGCACTGTCTTTTAGCTTCCGTTACTTCTTCACGTCCACGATGTTCTATCGGTCTTCATCAGGAAATTGACTGTCCTTTGCGTTTCTTCTCGGGTCAAGGACAAAGTGAGAGCTCAAGCTGCACAATTTCGAGCCAAAGACTGGCTTATTCTCCCAATTCTTTTAATCTACTTTTCTGCTGCTGAACTCAAGGTTGCAATGTTGAGAGAGTCCACCTGTATTGACACACTAAAGCATACAATTAGTATCATATTCATTTTTGTCTTAAAACCTCCCTTTTGCTTCATCTGCCCAGAGTTAAATCTCTCTCTCTACTCTGGGTGCACACTTGTCACCGTGAGCTTCCCTTTTTATGGGCATGCATTTCCTGTCCCACACACACACACACTTCCTGTTGCAGCAGCCTCGGTACACAGAGCCATATTTCCTGTTCCTCAAACTAATCTAACTCCTTTGTTTTTTGTTTTCTTGAATTAAAAGCACTTTCAAACTTTAGCACATCCTACTTTTCATCACACAAGAAATATATTTCACACTCCTTTATTCCATACACACCTTTTAAATGCTCTAACCTCTTTCAGACGCCATAAATCGTCTCACACGCACTGCCTTTCTCTCTCTCAAACTTCCCCTTTTCACTTACTCAGACAAATCACCCAGTCACTCAAATCAAATACTGACAGCATTCACACAGTTAAAATCACACAAAATACGCTTTCATACGAGTATTTTGGACATGCCTTCCATGATCAGAAAGAGCAAGTCAAAAGAAAAAAGAAAAAGAAAACTGAAACCTCTCATAACATCACTGAAGGTCAAATATCTTCATAGACCCAAAAGTAAGCATATTATTTCCCTAGTCAAAAGTCAAACCGTTACTCACAGTAATTTTTAATCTCACAGCCTTTGTGTTTTGAGTCATGGTCAGTGGCCCCTATTTCACAGCAAACACGCACCTCTGTTTCAACCAGCCCTGTCTGACCATCCGTTATTGGAGTCAACACAAGACTAAACGTAAAGCCAGTCATATCTCTGCTATCTTCTTCCAAAACTCCATGGTCTGTTTCCTCCATGGAGTGTACAGGTTACATTACAAAACTACATTTGAAAGCCACTCGCACACATGCAAAATGAGACAGACATGTATCATAAAGTAGTCATCGTATTTAACAACCATAATGCCAACAAAGTAGAAATAAAAGCAATTCTTCCCTTAAAACACCAATATAAGTCGTCCTTAACCCAGTCTCTGCAGTCAGTCATTAGTTACTCATTAGTAAACAGGAAATGTCACTCTAAATAAGTCACAGGCATCTCATTTACATAGACACAGACACACTCTCAAAATAAACAGCCTGCTGCAGTGCCCGTGGCAGACAGAGCCTATATACAAACATAGAAATTATAACACAGAGACGTCTGATAAATTAAATAATATTTACAAGGCCTTAAATTGCACAACCTACATAATTTAGACAAAATTTGAATTAACCCTCCAAGGGACAAACTCCAAGTTTTTGATAATCAATGACAGTCTCAGTTCCAAACTGTATCTGCTCTAATCCCTAAATATCCTAAGTAAATTTAAAAGCGTCCAACGCCCAAGCTCCAAGCTTTACTGCCCAAAAAAGTGCATAAACCGTTCCAAACGGTAAAGTGGTCCAACCACTAGCTATTTTGGAGGTTCCCAAGTTCTCCACGATTGCCAATCGGACTATCCCGTCCAACGGAAAATCCTGAGCGTCCTCAGGAAATTGGGAGCGTCACCTCCGAGAAATGCACTTCCTAGAACATCCCACAGTTCCGTTCTACATGAATTTAATTACGTTTTAAAGACATCCTATGAAACCACCAAACCGACTTTATTGATGTCCAAGCCCAGCTTTATATTCAATTATGACTGTATCACCATACACAGTTTCCAAATTACCTATAATCCTAAATTCAGTAGTCCAACTACTTTAAATTCTCTTTCCTTAGCAGTCCAACTGCATTTAAATCCTCGTAGCAGTCCAACTGCTTTTCCTTTAATCAGTACTGTCACTTAACCTTACATTATCATTACTTCAACTTCAATTCTCATGAGATTTTCACCAAAATCAAAACAGACCTTTACCAGTAATTTTCAGTGAGTAGACTTTCAATTTTGTCAGACCCAATTCAGCACTGTTTGGAAATAATTCAACAGGTAGTGCCTTACCTTTGAATAAGCCGGCTTATGTCCACTCACTTCGACCACTGACTCGTGTCTGCCTGTTTGAGCACCTTGGACCCTCTCAGTCTCATTCTCCAACTTTTCTCCCTCAACCCTCGGCCAATGCACCAAATGTTACGGGTACGAAATTGAGGATGAGAGTAAAACAATGATAGTCCAGAAAAGGTCGTTCAAACAATTGATTTTAATGAATGCACGCCGCGTGGAGAGGTGCAAACTGCAAAACAGTTGTACATCTCTGCCCAAAATACACTCTAGATTGCTTTTATAACATCAGGGTATTGTAACGCCCCTTCTTGCGTTTACAAGCAAATAATTTGCATGTACAGAACATTCATGTATTTTAAGAATTAAATGCAAACACAGAGGTTCCTCCTTGTGGCATACTCTTCCGAATATGGTGATGACCTAAGGCCTTTGAGGTCACCATGGACTGGACATCCTTCCGTCACCTGTAACTAAGCAAACTCAAATACCACAAGAAGCTGAATACATTCAGGCCTTTGCTCAGCTACTATTTTACTGTAACCATGTACTCAGCCTATGAGTTATGATACATATATTTAACTCAATCATTTTAAAGTAGTTATAACTGCACCTGTAATAAACATGTTAATATTTGATTATGATAACCCCTATAATATAAATTATAACATAATGCCAGCAGCTTCAATAAACACTTTGATGAAATGATAATTCCTGCAATGATAAGATGATGGTTATGTAAAATAATCCCTGTAATTCTACACAGTCAACTGGTACACGGGAAGTCTCCAAAAAAAAATTTAAGATTAAACAATATACCATGTTCTGATTGAGGGATTTCTGAAAAATTGATTTCTGAAGGGATTTCTGAAAAAATCTGCTATCACTCACTAACAACTGAGATAATCCATCCACAATACGAGGTTAGTCATTAATATATTGCTGCATGGGCTGGGCTGTATTTGCATCGTAAGGTTTTAAAAGCTGAGCTTTAAAATGAATAGTGATAATAAAAACCAAGAGAGGCCGACAGTGATCACTGACTTTTTTTAGGGGCTTGTTTAGATGAAATAGAACAAGATACAAAGCATTAAAACATGTTAAAAACACAACAGCCTTAATAAATACAGAGTAGTTTGGACCCGGAAGCAGGGTTCATACGTCATCACTTAAAGACCGGATATCCCACCTGCTGTGAATGTTTTAATGCAGTACAGTTGTTATTATTATCACTTGTCACATCCTGTTTATGACAGTTAAAATAATAACATCCATATAATAAATAAAATAGTCTCCTGTAAACTGTATATGGTGTTAAATAGGCCTATACTACTGTACTTTAATGTCGGCATAAGGGTGGTACTTTAAGAGCCATATATTTTATAAGGTGGTACTCATTGTGAAAAGTTTGAGAACCACTGACCTAAAGGATTAAATATTAGAATCTCGGCTTCAGATAGGATGTCAACCATTATAACCTTGTTGGATGGATCAACAAGTGAGCTGGGTTTATTTAAAGATCTAACTAGGCCTGTTGTCTTATTGGTCATCTTTCCCAAGATTTAAAGAACTTTCTAAAATCTTTCGAAAAAATATTCTGAATTCTAATAATGATTTTCTAAATATTATGAAGAAAATCATTTCACTAAAAATACAATAAAAAATTGTATTGAAGAATCAGGCGAGTTACAGAATCAAGTGTTGCTTATTTTGTCTACACTTTCCAGGTCCATACTACCAACGCAAAGGGTTCACAGGAATATATGACATGTATGTGTACATGATATACCCCAATGAAGCCAATTGCATGGCATGGGTTTTATATTAAATGGTTCAATTTACATGTAACTGTGTAATTAATATAAATAATGTTTCAAACAATTGGGTTCTTATATATTTAAAAATTTACCAAAAGAAAAATATTGCAGTGATGTGAATGGTTTTGGAAAAAGATTTATTCAGGGATAAAATTTATGTTAAACATGCATTTTTCTTTCATTTAACCTCCTAAGACCCAAAATCTTTCATGGCATGCATTTTTAATTTCTCTTTGCTATTTGGGCTGATTGGGACCTGATGAATGCACCAACAAAGAATTATCTTTTTACCTGATTTTGCTCTACAAGGGCTGGATATACACATATGAGGACATTTGTTTTACATTTTGATAGAACAGCGGCAGTATAATGTCCTCGTAAGTGATATCAGGCACTTATGGAGGAAATTTAGTATTGTGGTTTGGACAACCCAAAATATGATGTTCACATATGTGGACGCCAGGTCCTAGGAGGTTAAATATGAATATATATGGAGTCACAGTTTTTCAAATATTCTTGTTAGCTTTGATTTTACTGTATTCTTTGTGTTTCTTTATTCTAATACAAGACAACAGAATAAATATCTTGAAAGAAGATAAATTAAAAATCAGCATAAAAATGTAATTAAAAATGTTAAGATTATCTGTTACACTTAGACAGATAATATAGATTCACTGGAAATTTTTAACATTTATTTAATATTCAGCATTTGTGAAAAAAAAATCACATGATAAAGGAATAGTTTTACATTACATAACTAGTTGTTTAAAAATTAGATGATTGACATCATACTGGTACTCTTACGTTGTTAGGTTATGATGATTAACAGGAAAAATACATTTTCCAAATACACACATATTAATATAACTAAAAAGTAAAACAAATGGTGAATGGACTGATTTTTATTTATCACTTTTCTTGCCTCTCATTTTTTCTTTGGACACCCTTGCTTGCAGCAGGCACAATAACGGGAGCAACAGCGATAGCAGGAAAGTCGGAGATGACAGAGGAGTCCAGGAGATCTCTCTGGTGCTGCTTCAGATTCTTCTACCTTCATTTGCTCTTGATAGATATTTGGAGAATCTAGTTGAACTGTTTGATTAGCTTTGTTGCTAGTTGTCAGTGTCTTAGATGCTTTGTTTTGTATGTGGAGTTTCTCAATCTCACTAAGCATGTGGACCTTAAGTTGTTGGAGCTCGGTATATTTTTCATCAAGTGATTTGTGATCTCCATCCCTGCCACTTTCAGATAAAAACTTCTTACTTTGCCCATGTTCCAACATTTTTCTTGTTTTCTCAACTGATGTCTTTTCTTTCTGTAATATTGATCTCCTAACAAACTGATTGAGCACCTTTACTCTTTTATCCAGATTGTTTCTCATTTTTTGACCTCTGAGCTTCATCTGATTGATCTCCTTTCGTTCAATTCTAGTGTCCTTCCAGATTTGTTTCAAAAACTCAGTTTTTAAAATTCCCTTCTGTGTGAAGTCATCGTCCCCTGCTGACAAGATTGACAACGTTGCAAGTTTTGTTTTCTTGACATTTTCAAATTCTTCACCTTCTGCTACTAACAGCAGACCTTCCTTGTCAGGTGTCAAGTATCTGTTGCTTCCTTCAAGATTACCTGTAACATCCTTCTTCCTCTGCTCAAATTCATGTTCATTAGTCTCTTCAGCCTGATGCCCATGTAAGCATTCTTTTACAACATCTTCAGTTTGGATTGCTTTGTCAAATGTTATTTTTAACACATGTTTCTTTTGTTGTTGTATCTTGTCATAATCTGCAGTTATTTTAATTTTCTGCTTATGAATTCTGACACAATTGTGTTCATATGTAGAGATTAGTTGTAATATTTTTTCATTTTTCTCCTCTAATCTGTTAATATATGTCGGTAAGGCTTGATGAAGCAGCCTATTTAGTTTTCCTATCAAGACTCTTGTGGAGTTTCTAACGCTACTGAGGATGTCCTCTCTGACTTGTTCATCAGACATTTCACCTTCCAGAGATTTCCTCGCAACTAGTTTCACTTTCAGAGTCTCTAGTGATTTCATTTCATCCATGACTTGGTCTCCTCTCATTTCCATCTCAGACCGCTCTTCTTCCATATTTCTCCTTTCCTTCAACAACAGTTCTCGTTCTTTGGCAATGTCAGTCTTCATCTGTTTCACCTCTTCTTTTCTTCACTCATGATTTCCTTTGCACGTTCAAGCTCTTCTTGCTTCTTGTTGAGATTCTCATCAGACTCTCCACTTTTTTCTTTCACTCTGTGATTGCTTCTTCATCATTTCCAGTTTTTTGTTGTCTTCTGAGGTCATCTTCCTTGACTTTTTTTGTTAATCTTCATTCTTAATGAAATCTTAATGCTCTTCAAACAGCCTTTTACATGTTCCATCTTATTGAGCAGTTCAAGCTTCATGATTTCCATTGAGTCTCTCTCTCTTTACATTTTGTCTCTTTTCTTCCAATATTTCAAATTGTTTCTTCATGTCAGACATCAACAGCTCCAAATCCATTTTCTCTTTATTCAGCACCTCACTTTCTCTCTCCAGATCTTCTCTGTCTTGTCTCAGATCTTCTTTCCGTTTATCAAGATCTCGTTTGTCCAGTTCAAACTGCTGCTTCCATTCTTTTTCTGTGCATTCTCTCTTGGTGACCATGTCTGAAAGGATACTTCTCACACCTTCCTTTTCTCTATCTAACATTTCAGTGAAACAGCAAATGTTTTCTTTCTGTTTGTCTTGAGTTGTAAGTTTTTCTTCCAACACTGTTTGCAGCCTGACATGTTGTCACATTTTGTAGTAATCTGTCCGTTTTAACTTTTATATGCTGCTTCAGTTGTTGAAATTTCACTTTCAGAATCTCTAGTGATTTCATTTCATCCATGACTTGGTCTCCTCTCATTTCCATCTCAGACCGCTCTTCTTCCATATTTCTCCTTTCCTTCAACAACAGTTCTCGTTCTTTGGCAATGTCAGTCTTCATCTGTTTCACCTCTTCTTTTTCTTCACTCATGATTTCCTTTGCACGTTCAAGCTCTTCTTGCTTCTTTTGAGATTCCTCATCAGACTCTCCACTTTTCTCTTTCACTCTGTGATTGCTTCTTCATCATTTCCAGTTCTTTTGTTTGTCTTCTGAGGTCATCTTCCTTGACTTTTTGTTCACTATGTATTAAGAAAATCTTGCTTAAAATGTCTTCAAGTCTTTCTTTTTCCGTTTGAACCTGAAGGATACAAACTTTAATATTGGCTTTTTCTTTATTTGCCTCATTTAACAGCCTTTTTACGTGTTCCATCTTATTGAGTAGTTCAAGCTTTATGATTTCCACTAAGTCTCTCTCTTCCTTTACATTTTGTCTCTTTTCTTCCAATATTTCAAATTGTTTCTTCATGTCAGACATCAACAGCTTCAAATCCATTTTCTCTTTATTCAGCACCTCACTTTCTCTCTCCAGATCTTCTCTGTCTTGTCTCAGATCTTCTTTCAGTTTATCAAGATCTCGTTTGTCCAGTTCAAACTGCTGCTTCCATTCTTTTTCTGTGCATTCTCTCTTGGTGATCATGTCTGAAAGGATAGTTCTCACACCTTCCCTTTCCCTCTCCAACATTTCAGTGAAATAGCAAATGTTTTCTTTCTGTTTGTCTTGAGTTGTAAGTTTTTCTTCCAACACTGTTTGCAGCATGGACCTGTTGTCAACATTTTGTAGTAATCTGTCCGTTTTAGCTTTTATATGTTGCTTCAGTTGTTGAAATTTCACTTTCAGAATCTCTAGTGATTTCATTTCATCCATGACTTGGTCTCCTCTCATTTCCATCTCAGACCGCTCTTCTTCCATATTTCTCCTTTCCTTCAACAACAGTTCTCGTTCTTTGGCAATGTCAGTCTTCATCTGTTTCACCTCTACTTTTCTTCACTCATGATTTCCTTTGCACGTTCAAGCTCTTCTTGCTTCTTGTTGAGATTCCTCATCAGACTCTCCACTTTTTCTCTTTCACTCTGTAATTGCTTCTTCTTCATTTCCAGTTCTTTTGTTTGTCTTCTGAGGTCATCTTCCTTGACTTTTTGTTCACTATGTGTTAAGAAAATCTTGCTTAAAATGTCTTCAAGTCTTTCTTTTTCCGTTTGAACCTGAAGGATACAAACTTTAATATTGGCTTTTTCTTTATTTGCCTCATTTAACAGCCTTTTTACATGTTCCATCTTATTGAGCAGTTCAAGCTTCATGATTTCCATTGAGTCTCTCTCTTCTTTTACATTTTGTCTCTTTTCTTCCAATATTTCAAATTGTTTCTTCATGTCAGACATCAACAGCTTCAAATCCATTTTCTCTTTATTCAGCACCTCACTTTCTCTCTCCAGATCTTCTCTGTCTTGTCTCAGATCTTCTTTCGTTTATCAAGATCTCGTTTGTCCAGTTCAAACTGCTGCTTCCATTCTTTTTCTGTGCATTCTCTCTTGGTGATCATGTCTGAAAGGATAGTTCTCACACCTTCCCTTTCCCTCTCTAACATTTCAGTGAAATAGCAAATGTTTTCTTTCTGTTTGTCTTGAGTTGTAAGTTTTTCTTCCAACACTGTTTGCAGCATGGACCTGTTGTCAACATTTTGTAGTAATCTGTCCGTTTTAGCTTTTATATGCTGCTTCAGTTGTTGAAGTTTCACTTTCAGAATCTCTATTGATTTCATTTCATCCATGACTTGATCTCCTCTCATTTCCATCTCAGACCGCTCTTCTTCCATATTTCTCCTTTCCTTCAACAACAGTTCTCGTTCTTTGGCAATGTCAGTCTTCATCTGTTTCACCTCTTCTTTTTCTTCACTCATGATTTCCTTTGCACGTTCAAGCTCTTCTTGCTTCTTGTTGAGATTCCTCATCAGACTCTCCACTTTTTCTCTTTCACTCTGTAATTGCTTCTTCTTCATTTCCAGTTCTTTTGTTTGTCTTCTGAGGTCATCTTCCTTGACTTTTTGTTCACTATGTGTTAAGAAAATCTTGCTTAAAATGTCTTCAAGTCTTTCTTTTTCCGTTTGAACCTGAAGGATACAAACTTTAATATTGGCTTTTTCTTTATTTGCCTCATTTAACAGCCTTTTTACATGTTCCATCTTATTGAGCAGTTCAAGCTTCATGATTTCCATTGAGTCTCTCTCTTCTTTTACATTTTGTCTCTTTTCTTCCAATATTTCAAATTGTTTCTTCATGTCAGACATCAACAGCTTCAAATCCATTTTCTCTTTATTCAGCACCTCACTTTCTCTCTCCAGATCTTCTCTGTCTTGTCTCAGATCTTCTTTCCGTTTATCAAGATCTCGTTTGTCCAGTTCAAACTGCTGCTTCCATTCTTTTTCTGTGCATTCTCTCTTGGTGATCATGTCTGAAAGGATAGTTCTCACACCTTCCCTTTCCTCTCTAACATTTCAGTGAAATAGCAAATGTTTTCTTTCTGTTTGTCTTGAGTTGTAAGTTTTTCTTCCAACACTGTTTGCAGCATGGCCTGTTGTCAACATTTTGTAGTAATCTGTCCGTTTTAGCTTTTATATGCTGCTTCAGTTGTTGAAGTTTCACTTTCAGAATCTCTAGTGATTTCATTTCATCCATGACTTGGTCTCCTCTCATTTCCATCTCAGACCGCTCTTCTTCCATATTTCTCCTTTCCTTCAACAACAGTTCTCGTTCTTTGGCAATGTCAGTCTTCATCTGTTTCACCTCTTCTTTTTCTTCACTCATGATTTCCTTTGCACGTTCAAGCTCTTCTTGCTTCTTGTTGAGATTCCTCATCAGACTCTCCACTTTTTCTCTTTCACTCTGTAATTGCTTCTTCTTCATTTCCAGTTCTTTTGTTTGTCTTCTGAGGTCATCTTCCTTGACTTTTTGTTCACTATGTGTTAAGAAAATCTTGCTTAAAATGTCTTCAAGTCTTTCTTTTTCCGTTTGAACCTGAAGGATACAAACTTTAATATTGGCTTTTTCTTTATTTGCCTCATTTAACAGCCTTTTTACATGTTCCATCTTATTGAGCAGTTCAAGCTTCATGATTTCCATTGAGTCTCTCTCTTCTTTTACATTTTGTCTCTTTTCTTCCAATATTTCAAATTGTTTCTTCATGTCAGACATCAACAGCTTCAAATCCATTTTCTCTTTATTCAGCACCTCACTTTCTCTCTCCAGATCTTCTCTGTCTTGTCTCAGATCTTCTTTCCGTTTATCAAGATCTCGTTTGTCCAGTTCAAACTGCTGCTTCCATTCTTTTTCTGTGCATTCTCTCTTGGTGATCATGTCTGAAAGGATAGTTCTCACACCTTCCCTTTCCTCTCTAACATTTCAGTGAAATAGCAAATGTTTTCTTTCTGTTTGTCTTGAGTTGTAAGTTTTTCTTCCAACACTGTTTGCAGCATGGCCTGTTGTCAACATTTTGTAGTAATCTGTCCGTTTTAGCTTTTATATGCTGCTTCAGTTGTTGAAGTTTCACTTTCAGAATCTCTAGTGATTTCATTTCATCCATGACTTGGTCTCCTCTCATTTCCATCTCAGACCGCTCTTCTTCCATATTTCTCCTTTCCTTCAACAACAGTTCTCGTTCTTTGGCAATGTCAGTCTTCATCTGTTTCACCTCTTCTTTTTCTTCACTCATGATTTCCTTTGCACGTTCAAGCTCTTCTTGCTTCTTGTTGAGATTCCTCATCAGACTCTCCACTTTTTCTCTTTCACTCTGTGATTGCTTCTTCATCATTTCCAGTTCTTTTGTTTGTCTTCTGAGGTCATCTTCCTTGACTTTTTGTTCACTATGTATTAAGAAAATCTTGCTTAAAATGTCTTCAAGTCTTTCTTTTTCCGTTTGAACCTGAAGGATACAAACTTTAATATTGGCTTTTTCTTCATTTGCCTCATGTAACAGCCTTTTTACATGTTCCATCTTATTGAGCAGTTCAAGCTTCATGATTTCCATTGAGTCTCTCTCTTCTTTTACATTTTGTCTCTTTTCTTCCAATATTTCAAATTGTTTCTTCATGTCAGACATCAACAGCTCCAAATCCATTTTCTCTTTATTCAGCACCTCACTTTCTCTCTCCAGATCTTCTCTGTCTTGTCTCAGATCTTCTTTCCGTTTATCAAGATCTCGTTTGTCCAGTTCAAACTGCTGCTTCCATTCTTTTTCTGTGCATTCTCTCTTGGTGACCATGTCTGAAAGGATACTTCTCACACCTTCCTTTTCTCTATCTAACATTTCAGTGAAACAGCAAATGTTTTCTTTCTGTTTGTCTTGAGTTGTAAGTTTTTCTTCCAACACTGTTTGCAGCATGGACCTGTTGTCAACATTTTGTAGTAATCTGTCCGTTTTAGCTTTTATATGCTGCTTCAGTTGTTGAAGTTTCACTTTCAGAATCTCTAGTGATTTCATTTCATCCATGACTTGGTCTCCTCTCATTTCCATCTCAGACCGCTCTTCTTCCATATTTCTCCTTTCCTTCAACAACAGTTCTCGTTCTTTGGCAATGTCAGTCTTCATCTGTTTCACCTCTTCTTTTTCTTCACTCATGATTTCCTTTGCACGTTCAAGCTCTTCTTGCTTCTTGTTGAGATTCCTCATCAGACTCTCCACTTTTTCTCTTTCACTCTGTAATTGCTTCTTCTCATTTCCAGTTCTTTTGTTTGTCTTCTGAGGTCATCTTCCTTGACTTTTTGTTCACTATGTTTAAGAAAATCTTGCTTAAAATGTCTTCAAGTCTTTCTTTTTCCGTTTGAACCTGAAGGATACAAACTTTAATATTGGCTTTTTCTTCATTTGCCTCATTTAACAGCCTTTTTACATGTTCCATCTTATTGAGCAGTTCAAGCTTTATGATTTCCATTGAGTCTCTCTCTTCTTTTACATTTTGTCTCTTTTCTTCCAATATTTCAAATTGTTTCTTCATGTCAGACATCAACAGCTTCAAATCCATTTTCTCTTTATTCAGCACCTCACTTTCTCTCTCCAGATCTTCTCTGTCTTGTCTCAGATCTTCTTTCCGTTTATCAAGATCTCGTTTGTCCAGTTCAAACTGCTGCTTCCATTCTTTTTCTGTGCATTCTCTCTTGGTGATCATGTCTGAAAGGATATTCTCACACCTTCCTTTCCTCTCTAACATTTCAGTGAAATAGCAAATGTTTTCTTTCTGTTTGTCTTGAGTTGTAAGTTTTTCTTCCAACACTGTTTGCAGCATGGACCTGTTGTCAACATTTTGTAGTAATCTGTCCGTTTTAGCTTTTATATGCTGCTTCAGTTGTTGAAGTTTCACTTTCAGAATCTCTAGTGATTTCATTTCATCCATGACTTGGTCTCCTCTCATTTCCATCTCAGACCGCTCTTCTTCCATATTTCTCCTTTCCTTCAACAACAGTTCTCGTTCTTTGGCAATGTCAGTCTTCATCTGTTTCACCTCTTCTTTTTCTTCACTCATGATTTCCTTTGCACGTTCAAGCTCTTCTTGCTTCTTGTTGAGATTCCTCATCAGACTCTCCACTTTTTCTCTTTCACTCTGTAATTGCTTCTTCTTCATTTCCAGTTCTTTTGTTTGTCTTCTGAGGTCATCTTCCTTGACTTTTTGTTCACTATGTGTTAAGAAAATCTTGCTTAAAATGTCTTCAAGTCTTTCTTTTTCCGTTTGAACCTGAAGGATACAAACTTTAATATTGGCTTTTTCTTTATTTGCCTCATTTAACAGCCTTTTTACATGTTCCATCTTATTGAGCAGTTCAAGCTTCATGATTTCCATTGAGTCTCTCTCTTCTTTTACATTTTGTCTCTTTTCTTCCAATATTTCAAATTGTTTCTTCATGTCAGACATCAACAGCTTCAAATCCATTTTCTCTTTATTCAGCACCTCACTTTCTCTCTCCAGATCTTCTCTGTCTTGTCTCAGATCTTCTTTCCGTTTATCAAGATCTCGTTTGTCCAGTTCAAACTGCTGCTTCCATTCTTTTTCTGTGCATTCTCTCTTGGTGACCATGTCTGAAAGGATACTTCTCACACCTTCCTTTTCTCTATCTAACATTTCAGTGAAACAGCAAATGTTTTCTTTCTGTTTGTCTTGAGTTGTAAGTTTTTCTTCCAACACTGTTTGCAGCATGGACCTGTTGTCAACATTTTGTAGTAATCTGTCCGTTTTAGCTTTTATATGCTGCTTCAGTTGTTGAAGTTTCACTTTCAGAATCTCTAGTGATTTCATTTCATCCATGACTTGGTCTCCTCTCATTTCCATCTCAGACCGCTCTTCTTCCATATTTCTCCTTTCCTTCAACAACAGTTCTCGTTCTTTGGCAATGTCAGTCTTCATCTGTTTCACCTCTTCTTTTTCTTCACTCATGATTTCCTTTGCACGTTCAAGCTCTTCTTGCTTCTTGTTGAGATTCCTCATCAGACTCTCCACTTTTTCTCTTTCACTCTGTAATTGCTTCTTCTTCATTTCCAGTTCTTTTGTTTGTCTTCTGAGGTCATCTTCCTTGACTTTTTGTTCACTATGTGTTAAGAAAATCTTGCTTAAAATGTCTTCAAGTCTTTCTTTTCCGTTTGAACCTGAAGGATACAAACTTTAATATTGGCTTTTTCTTTATTTGCCTCATTTAACAGCCTTTTTACATGTTCCATCTTATTGAGCAGTTCAAGCTTCATGATTTCCATTGAGTCTCTCTCTTCTTTTACATTTTGTCTCTTTTCTTCCAATATTTCAAATTGTTTCTTCATGTCAGACATCAACAGCTTCAAATCCATTTTCTCTTTATTCAGCACCTCACTTTCTCTCTCCAGATCTTCTCTGTCTTGTCTCAGATCTTCTTTCCGTTTATCAAGATCTCGTTTGTCCAGTTCAAACTGCTGCTTCCATTCTTTTTCTGTGCATTCTCTCTTGGTGATCATGTCTGAAAGGATATTCTCACACCTTCCTTTCTCTCTAACATTTCAGTGAAATAGCAAATGTTTTCTTTCTGTTTGTCTTGAGTTGTAAGTTTTTCTTCCAACACTGTTTGCAGCATGGACCTGTTGTCAACATTTTGTAGTAATCTGTCCGTTTTAGCTTTTATATGCTGCTTCAGTTGTTGAAGTTTCACTTTCAGAATCTCTAGTGATTTCATTTCATCCATGACTTGGTCTCCTCTCATTTCCATCTCAGACCGCTCTTCTTCCATATTTCTCCTTTCCTTCAACAACAGTTCTCGTTCTTTGGCAATGTCAGTCTTCATCTGTTCACCTCTTCTTTTCTTCACTCATGATTTCCTTTGCACGTTCAAGCTCTCTTGCTTCTTGTTGAGATTCCTCATCAGACTCTCCACTTTTTCTCTTCACTCTGTATTGCTTCTTCTCATTTCCAGTTCTTGTTTGTTCTGAGGTCATTCCTTACTTTTGTTCACTATGTTAAAAATCTTGCTTAAATGTCTTCAGTCTTTCTTTTTCGTTGAACCTGAAGATACAACTTTATTGGCTTTTCTTATTTGCCATTACAGCCTTTTACATGTTCATCTTATTGAGCAGTTCAAGCTTATGATTTCCATTGAGTCTCTCTCTTCTTTACATTTTGTCTCTTTTCTTCCAATATTTCAAATGTTTCTTCATGTCAGACATCACAGCTCAAATCCATTTTCTCTTTATTCAGCACCTCACTTTCTCTCTCCAGATCTTCTCTGTCTTGTCTCAGATCTTCTTTCGTTTATCAAGATCTCGTTTGTCCAGTTCAAACTGCTGCTTCCATTCTTTTTCTGTGCATTCTCTCTTGGTGACCATGTCTGAAAGGATACTTCTCACACCTTCCTTTTCTCTATCTAACATTTCAGTGAAACAGCAAATGTTTCTTTCTGTTGTCTGAGTTGTAAGTTTTTCTTCCAACACTGTTTGCAGCATGGACCTGTTGTCAACATTTTGTAGTAATCTGTCCGTTTAGCTTTTATATGCTGCTTCAGTTGTTGAAGTTTCACTTTCAGAATCTCTAGTGATTTCATTTCATCCATGACTTGGTCTCCTCTCATTTCCATCTCAGACCGCTCTTCTTCCATATTCTCCTTTCCTTCAACACAGTTCTCGTTCTTGCATGTCATCTTCATCTGTTTCACCTTTCTTTTTCTTCACTCATGATTTCCTTTGCACGTTCAAGCTCTTTGCTTCTTGTTGAGATTCCTCATCAGACTCTCCACTTTTCTCTTTCACTCTGTAATTGCTTCTTCTTCATTTCCAGTTCTTTTGTTTGTCTTCTGAGGTCATCTTCCTTGACTTTTTGTTCACTATGTGTTAAGAAAATCTTGCTTAAAATGTCTTCAAGTCTTTCTTTTTCCGTTTGAACCTGAAGGATACAAACTTTAATATTGGCTTTTTCTTTATTTGCCTCATTTAACAGCCTTTTTACATGTTCCATCTTATTGAGCAGTTCAAGCTTCATGATTTCCATTGAGTCTCTCTCTTCTTTTACATTTTGTCTCTTTCTTCCAATATTTCAAATTGTTTCTTCATGTCAGACATCAACAGCTTCAAATCCATTTTCTCTTTATTCAGCACCTCACTTTCTCTCTCCAGATCTTCTCTGTCTTGTCTCAGATCTTCTTTCAGTTTATCAAGATCTCGTTTGTCCAGTTCAAACTGCTGCTTCCATTCTTTTTCTGTGCATTCTCTCTTGGTGATCATGTCTGAAAGGATAGTTCTCACACCTTCCCTTTCCCTCTCCAACATTTCAGTGAAATAGCAAATGTTTTCTTTCTGTTTGTCTTGAGTTGTAAGTTTTTCTTCCAACACTGTTTGCAGCATGGACCTGTTGTCAACATTTTGTAGTAATCTGTCCGTTTTAGCTTTTATATGCTGCTTCAGTTGTTGAAGTTTCACTTTCAGAATCTCTAGTGATTTCATTTCATCCATGACTTGGTCTCCTCTCATTTCCATCTCAGACCGCTCTTCTTCCATATTTCTCCTTTCCTTCAACAACAGTTCTCGTTCTTTGGCAATGTCAGTCTTCATCTGTTTCACCTCTTCTTTTTCTTCACTCATGATTTCCTTTGCACGTTCAAGCTCTTCTTGCTTCTTGTTGAGATTCCTCATCAGACTCTCCACTTTTTCTCTTTCACTCTGTAATTGCTTCTTCTTCATTTCCAGTTCTTTTGTTTGTCTTCTGAGGTCATCTTCCTTGACTTTTTGTTCACTATGTGTTAAGAAAATCTTGCTTAAAATGTCTTCAAGTCTTTCTTTTTCCGTTTGAACCTGAAGGATACAAACTTTAATATTGGCTTTTTCTTTATTTGCCTCATTTAACAGCCTTTTACATGTTCCATCTTATTGAGCAGTTCAAGCTTCATGATTTCCATTGAGTCTCTCTCTTCTTTACATTTTGTCTCTTTTCTTCCAATATTTCAAATTGTTTCTTCATGTCAGACATCAACAGCTCCAAATCCATTTTCTCTTTATTCAGCACCTCACTTTCTCTCTCCAGATCTTCTCTGTCTTGTCTCAGATCTTCTTTCCGTTTATCAAGATCTCGTTTGTCCAGTTCAAACTGCTGCTTCCATTCTTTTTCTGTGCATTCTCTCTTGGTGACATGTCT
This sequence comes from Oreochromis niloticus, assembly GCF_001858045.2. NCBI lineage: Eukaryota > Metazoa > Chordata > Actinopteri > Cichliformes > Cichlidae > Oreochromis > Oreochromis niloticus. Next base: position 10,175,728 of record NC_031975.2, read on the forward strand.
GAAAGGATATTCTCACACCTTCCTTTCCCTCTCTAACATTTCAGTGAAAAGCAAATGTTTTCTTTCTGTTTGTCTTGAGTTGTAAGTTTTTCTTCCAACACTGTTTGCAGCATGGACCTGTTGTCAACATTTTGTAGTAATCTGTCCGTTTTAGCTTTTATATGCTGCTTCAGTTGTTGAAGTTTCACTTTCAGAATCTCTAGTGATTTCATTTCATCCATGACTTGGTCTCCTCTCATTTCCATCTCAGACCGCTCTTCTTCCATATTTCTCCTTTCCTTCAACAACAGTTCTCGTTCTTTGGCAATGTCAGTCTTCATCTGTTTCACCTCTTCTTTTTCTTCACTCATGATTTCCTTTGCACGTTCAAGCTCTTCTTGCTTCTTGTTGAGATTCCTCATCAGACTCTCCACTTTTTCTCTTTCACTCTGTAATTGCTTCTTCTTCATTTCCAGTTCTTTTGTTTGTCTTCTGAGGTCATCTTCCTTGACTTTTTGTTCACTATGTGTTAAGAAAATCTTGCTTAAAATGTCTTCAAGTCTTTCTTTTTCCGTTTGAACCTGAAGGATACAAACTTTAATATTGGCTTTTTCTTTATTTGCCTCATTTAACAGCCTTTTTACATGTTCCATCTTATTGAGCAGTTCAAGCTTCATGATTTCCATTGAGTCTCTCTCTTCTTTTACATTTTGTCTCTTTTCTTCCAATATTTCAAATTGTTTCTTCATGTCAGACATCAACAGCTTCAAATCCATTTTCTCTTTATTCAGCACCTCACTTTCTCTCTCCAGATCTTCTCTGTCTTGTCTCAGATCTTCTTTCAGTTTATCAAGATCTCGTTTGTCCAGTTCAAACTGCTGCTTCCATTCTTTTTCTGTGCATTCTCTCTTGGTGATCATGTCTGAAAGGATAGTTCTCACACCTTCCTTTACTCTCTAACATTTCAGTGAAATAGCAAATGTTTTCTTTCTGTTTGTCTTGAGTTGTAAGTTTTTCTTCCAACACTGTTTGCAGCATGGACCTGTTGTCAACATTTTGTAGTAATCTGTCCGTTTTAGCTTTTATATGCTGCTTCAGTTGTTGAAGTTTCACTTTCAGAATCTCTAGTGATTTCATTTCATCCATGACTTGGTCTCCTCTCATTTCCATCTCAGACCGCTCTTCTTCCATATTTCTCCTTTCCTTCAACAACAGTTCTCGTTCTTTGGCAATGTCAGTCTTCATCTGTTTCACCTCTTCTTTTTCTTCACTCATGATTTCCTTTGCACGTTCAAGCTCTTCTTGCTTCTTGTTGAGATTCCTCATCAGACTCTCCACTTTTTCTCTTTCACTCTGTAATTGCTTCTTCTTCATTTCCAGTTCTTTTGTTTGTCTTCTGAGGTCATCTTCCTTGACTTTTTGTTCACTATGTGTTAAGAAAATCTTGCTTAAAATGTCTTCAAGTCTTTCTTTTTCCGTTTGAACCTGAAGGATACAAACTTTAATATTGGCTTTTTCTTTATTTGCCTCATTTAACAGCCTTTTTACATGTTCCATCTTATTGAGCAGTTCAAGCTTCATGATTTCCATTGAGTCTCTCTCTTCTTTACATTTTGTCTCTTTTCTTCCAATATTTCAAATTGTTTCTTCATGTCAGACATCAACAGCTTCAAATCCATTTTCTCTTTATTCAGCACCTCACTTTCTCTCTCCAGATCTTCTCTGTCTTGTCTCAGATCTTCTTTCAGTTTATCAAGATCTCGTTTGTCCAGTTCAAACTGCTGCTTCCATTCTTTTTCTGTGCATTCTCTCTTGGTGATCATGTCTGAAAGGATAGTTCTCACACCTTCCCTTTCCCTCTCTAACATTTCAGTGAAATAGCAAATGTTTTCTTTCTGTTTGTCTTGAGTTGTAAGTTTTTCTTCCAACACTGTTTGCAGCATGGACCTGTTGTCAACATTTTGTAGTAATCTGTCCGTTTTAGCTTTTATATGCTGCTTCAGTTGTTGAAGTTTCACTTTCAGAATCTCTAGTGATTTCATTTCATCCATGACTTGGTCTCCTCTCATTTCCATCTCAGACCGCTCTTCTTCCATATTTCTCCTTTCCTTCAACAACAGTTCTCGTTCTTTGGCAATGTCAGTCTTCATCTGTTTCACCTCTTCTTTTTCTTCACTCATGATTTCCTTTGCACGTTCAAGCTCTTCTTGCTTCTTGTTGAGATTCCTCATCAGACTCTCCACTTTTTCTCTTTCACTCTGTAATTGCTTCTTCTTCATTTCCAGTTCTTTTGTTTGTCTTCTGAGGTCATCTTCCTTGACTTTTTGTTCACTATGTGTTAAGAAAATCTTGCTTAAAATGTCTTCAAGTCTTTCTTTTTCCGTTTGAACCTGAAGGATGGCTTTTTCTTTATTTGCCTCATTTAACAGCCTTTTTACATGTTCCATCTTATTGAGCAGTTCAAGCTTCATGATTTCCATTGAGTCTCTCTCTTCTTTACATTTTGTCTCTTTTCTTCCAATATTTCAAATTGTTTCTTCATGTCAGACATCAACAGCTTCAAATCCATTTTCTCTTTATTCAGCACCTCACTTTCTCTCTCCAGATCTTCTCTGTCTTGTCTCAGATCTTCTTTCAGTTTATCAAGATCTCGTTTGTCCAGTTCAAACTGCTGCTTCCATTCTTTTTCTGTGCATTCTCTCTTGGTGATCATGTCTGAAAGGATAGTTCTCACACCTTCCCTTTCCTCTCTAACATTTCAGTGAAATAGCAAATGTTTTCTTTCTGTTTGTCTTGAGTTGTAAGTTTTTCTTCCAACACTGTTTGCAGCATGGACCTGTTGTCAACATTTTGTAGTAATCTGTCCGTTTTAGCTTTTATATCCTCTTCAGTTGTTGAAGTTTCACTTTCAGAATCTCTATGATTTCATTTCATCCATGACTTGGTCTCCTCTCATTTCCATCTCAGACCGCTCTTCTTCCATATTTCTCCGTTCCTTCAACAACAGTTCTCGTTCTTTGGCAATGTCAGTCTTCATCTGTTTCACCTCTTCTTTTTCTTCACTCATGATTTCCTTTGCACGTTCAAGCTCTTCTTGCTTCTTGTTGAGATTCCTCATCAGACTCTCCACTTTTTCTCTTTCACTCTGTAATTGCTTCTTCTTCATTTCCAGTTCTTTTGTTTGTCTTCTGAGGTCATCTTCCTTGACTTTTTGTTCACTATGTGTTAAGAAAATCTTGCTTAAAATGTCTTCAAGTCTTTCTTTTTCCGTTTGAACCTGAAGGATACAAACTTTAATATTGGCTTTTTCTTTATTTGCCTCATTTAACAGCCTTTTTACATGTTCCATCTTATTGAGCAGTTCAAGCTTCATGATTTCCATTGAGTCTCTCTCTTCTTTTACATTTTGTCTCTTTTCTTCCAATATTTCAAATTGTTTCTTCATGTCAGACATCAACAGCTCAAATCCATTTTCTCTTTATTCAGCACCTCACTTTCTCTCTCCAGATCTTCTCTGTCTTGTCTCAGATCTTCTTTCAGTTTATCAAGATCTCGTTTGTCCAGTTCAAACTGCTGCTTCCATTCTTTTTCTGTGCATTCTCTCTTGGTGATCATGTCTGAAAGGATAGTTCTCACACCTTCCCTTTCCTCTCTAACATTTCAGTGAAATAGCAAATGTTTTCTTTCTGTTTGTCTTGAGTTGTAAGTTTTTCTTCCAACACTGTTTGCAGCATGGACCTGTTGTCAACATTTTGTAGTAATCTGTCCGTTTTAGCTTTTATATCCTCTTCAGTTGTTGAAGTTTCACTTTCAGAATCTCTATGATTTCATTTCATCCATGACTTGGTCTCCTCTCATTTCCATCTCAGACCGCTCTTCTTCCATATTTCTCCGTTCCTTCAACAACAGTTCTCGTTCTTTGGCAATGTCAGTCTTCATCTGTTTCACCTCTTCTTTTTCTTCACTCATGATTTCCTTTGCACGTTCAAGCTCTTCTTGCTTCTTGTTGAGATTCCTCATCAGACTCTCCACTTTTTCTCTTTCACTCTGTAATTGCTTCTTCTTCATTTCCAGTTCTTTTGTTTGTCTTCTGAGGTCATCTTCCTTGACTTTTTGTTCACTATGTGTTAAGAAAATCTTGCTTAAAATGTCTTCAAGTCTTTCTTTTTCCGTTTGAACCTGAAGGATACAAACTTTAATATTGGCTTTTTCTTTATTTGCCTCATTTAACAGCCTTTTTACATGTTCCATCTTATTGAGCAGTTCAAGCTTCATGATTTCCATTGAGTCTCTCTCTTCTTTACATTTTGTCTCTTTTCTTCCAATATTTCAAATTGTTTCTTCATGTCAGACATCAACAGCTCCAAATCCATTTTCTCTTTATTCAGCACCTCACTTTCTCTCTCCAGATCTTCTCTGTCTTGTCTCAGATCTTCTTTCAGTTTATCAAGATCTCGTTTGTCCAGTTCAAACTGCTGCTTCCATTCTTTTTCTGTGCATTCTCTCTTGGTGATCATGTCTGAAAGGATAGTTCTCACACCTTCCCTTTCCGTCTCTAACATTTCAGTGAAATAGCAAATGTTTTCTTTCTGTTTGTCTTGAGTTGTAAGTTTTTCTTCCAACACTGTTTGCAGCATGGACCTGTTGTCAACATTTTGTAGTAATCTGTCCGTTTTAGCTTTTATATCCTCTTTCAGTTGTTGAAGTTTCACTTTCAGAATCTCTAGTGATTTCATTTCATCCATGACTTGGTCTCCTCTCATTTCCATCTCAGACCGCTCTTCTTCCATATTTCTCCGTTCCTTCAACAACAGTTCTCGTTCTTTGGCAATGTCAGTCTTCATCTGTTTCACCTCTTCTTTTTCTTCACTCATGATTTCCTTTGCACGTTCAAGCTCTTCTTGCTTCTTGTTGAGATTCCTCATCAGACTCTCCACTTTTTCTCTTTCACTCTGTAATTGCTTCTTCTTCATTTCCAGTTCTTTTGTTTGTCTTCTGAGGTCATCTTCCTTGACTTTTTGTTCACTATGTGTTAAGAAAATCTTGCTTAAAATGTCTTCAAGTCTTTCTTTTTCCGTTTGAACCTGAAGGATACAAACTTTAATATTGGCTTTTTCTTTATTTGCCTCATTTAACAGCCTTTTTACATGTTCCATCTTATTGAGCAGTTCAAGCTTCATGATTTCCATTGAGTCTCTCTCTTCTTTACATTTTGTCTCTTTTCTTCCAATATTTCAAATTGTTTCTTCATGTCAGACATCAACAGCTCCAAATCCATTTTCTCTTTATTCAGCACCTCACTTTCTCTCTCCAGATCTTCTCTGTCTTGTCTCAGATCTTCTTTCAGTTTATCAAGATCTCGTTTGTCCAGTTCAAACTGCTGCTTCCATTCTTTTTCTGTGCATTCTCTCTTGGTGATCATGTCTGAAAGGATAGTTCTCACACCTTCCCTTTCCGTCTCTAACATTTCAGTGAAATAGCAAATGTTTTCTTTCTGTTTGTCTTGAGTTGTAAGTTTTTCTTCCAACACTGTTTGCAGCATGGACCTGTTGTCAACATTTTGTAGTAATCTGTCCGTTTTAGCTTTTATATCCTCTTTCAGTTGTTGAAGTTTCACTTTCAGAATCTCTATTGATTTCATTTCATCCATGACTTGGTCTCCTCTCATTTCCATCTCAGACCGCTCTTCTTCCATATTTCTCCGTTCCTTCAACAACAGTTCTCGTTCTTTGGCAATGTCAGTCTTCATCTGTTTCACCTCTTCTTTTTCTTCACTCATGATTTCCTTTGCACGTTCAAGCTCTTCTTGCTTCTTGTTGAGATTCCTCATCAGACTCTCCACTTTTCTCTTTCACTCTGTAATTGCTTCTTCTTCATTTCCAGTTCTTTTGTTTGTCTTCTGAGGTCATCTTCCTTGACTTTTTGTTCACTATGTGTTAAGAAAATCTTGCTTAAAATGTCTTCAAGTCTTTCTTTTTCCGTTTGAACCTGAAGGATACAACTTTAATATTGGCTTTTTCTTTATTTGCCTCATTTAACAGCCTTTTTACATGTTCCATCTTATTGAGCAGTTCAAGCTTCATGATTTCCATTGAGTCTCTCTCTTCTTTTACATTTTGTCTCTTTTCTTCCAATATTTCAAATTGTTTCTTCATGTCAGACATCAACAGCTCCAAATCCATTTTCTCTTTATTCAGCACCTCACTTTCTCTCTCCAGATCTTCTCTGTCTTGTCTCAGATCTTCTTTCAGTTTATCAAGATCTCGTTTGTCCAGTTCAAACTGCTGCTTCCATTCTTTTTCTGTGCATTCTCTCTTGGTGATCATGTCTGAAAGGATAGTTCTCACACCTTCCCTTTCCGTCTCTAACATTTCAGTGAAATAGCAAATGTTTTCTTTCTGTTTGTCTTGAGTTGTAAGTTTTTCTTCCAACACTGTTTGCAGCATGGACCTGTTGTCAACATTTTGTAGTAATCTGTCCGTTTTAGCTTTTATATCCTCTTTCAGTTGTTGAAGTTTCACTTTCAGAATCTCTATTGATTTCATTTCATCCATGACTTGGTCTCCTCTCATTTCCATCTCAGACCGCTCTTCTTCCATATTTCTCCGTTCCTTCAACAACAGTTCTCGTTCTTTGGCAATGTCAGTCTTCATCTGTTTCACCTCTTCTTTTTCTTCACTCATGATTTCCTTTGCACGTTCAAGCTCTTCTTGCTTCTTGTTGAGATTCCTCATCAGACTCTCCACTTTTTCTCTTTCACTCTGTAATTGCTTCTTCTTCATTTCCAGTTCTTTTGTTTGTCTTCTGAGGTCATCTTCCTTGACTTTTTGTTCACTATGTGTTAAGAAAATCTTGCTTAAAATGTCTTCAAGTCTTTCTTTTTCCGTTTGAACCTGAAGGATACAAACTTTAATATTGGCTTTTTCTTTATTTGCCTCATTTAACAGCCTTTTTACATGTTCCATCTTATTGAGCAGTTCAAGCTTCATGATTTCCATTGAGTCTCTCTCTTCCTTTACATTTTGTCTCTTTTCTTCCAATATTTCAAATTGTTTCTTCATGTCAGACATCAACAGCTCCAAATCCATTTTCTCTTTATTCAGCACCTCACTTTCTCTCTCCAGATCTTCTCTGTCTTGACTCAGATCTTCTTTCAGTTTATCAAGATCTCGTTTGTCCAGTTCAAACTGCTGCTTCCATTCTTTTTCTGTGCATTCTCTCTTGGTGATCATGTCTGAAAGGATAGTTCTCACACCTTCCCTTTCCGTCTCTAACATTTCAGTGAAATAGCAAATGTTTTCTTTCTGTTTGTCTTGAGTTGTAAGTTTTTCTTCCAACACTGTTTGCAGCATGGACCTGTTGTCAACATTTTGTAGTAATCTGTCCGTTTTAGCTTTTATATCCTCTTTCAGTTGTTGAAGTTTCACTTTCAGAATCTCTATTGATTTCATTTCATCCATGACTTGGTCTCCTCTCATTTCCATCTCAGACCGCTCTTCTTCCATATTTCTCCGTTCCTTCAACAACAGTTCTCGTTCTTTGGCAATGTCAGTCTTCATCTGTTTCACCTCTTCTTTTTCTTCACTCATGATTTCCTTTGCACGTTCAAGCTCTTCTTGCTTCTTGTTGAGATTCCTCATCAGACTCTCCACTTTTCTCTTTCACTCTGTAATTGCTTCTTCTTCATTTCCAGTTCTTTTGTTTGTCTTCTGAGGTCATCTTCCTTGACTTTTTGTTCACTATGTGTTAAGAAAATCTTGCTTAAAATGTCTTCAAGTCTTTCTTTTTCCGTTTGAACCTGAAGGATACAATCTTTAATATTGGCTTTTTCTTTATTTGCCTCATTTAACAGCCTTTTTACATGTTCCATCTTATTGAGCAGTTCAAGCTTCATGATTTCCATTGAGTCTCTCTCTTCTTTACATTTTGTCTCTTTTCTTCCAATATTTCAAATTGTTTCTTCATGTCAGACATCAACAGCTCCAAATCCATTTTCTCTTTATTCAGCACCTCACTTTCTCTCTCCAGATCTTCTCTGTCTTGTCTCAGATCTTCTTTCAGTTTATCAAGATCTCGTTTGTCCAGTTCAAACTGCTGCTTCCATTCTTTTTCTGTGCATTCTCTCTTGGTGATCATGTCTGAAAGGATAGTTCTCACACCTTCCCTTTCCGTCTCTAACATTTCAGTGAAATAGCAAATGTTTTCTTTCTGTTTGTCTTGAGTTGTAAGTTTTTCTTCCAACACTGTTTGCAGCATGGACCTGTTGTCAACATTTTGTAGTAATCTGTCCGTTTTAGCTTTTATATCCTCTTTCAGTTGTTGAAGTTTCACTTTCAGAATCTCTATTGATTTCATTTCATCCATGACTTGGTCTCCTCTCATTTCCATCTCAGACCGCTCTTCTTCCATATTTCTCCGTTCCTTCAACAACAGTTCTCGTTCTTTGGCAATGTCAGTCTTCATCTGTTTCACCTCTTCTTTTTCTTCACTCATGATTTCCTTTGCACGTTCAAGCTCTTCTTGCTTCTTGTTGAGATTCCTCATCAGACTCTCCACTTTTTCTCTTTCACTCTGTAATTGCTTCTTCTTCATTTCCAGTTCTTTTGTTTGTCTTCTGAGGTCATCTTCCTTGACTTTTTGTTCACTATGTGTTAAGAAAATCTTGCTTAAAATGTCTTCAAGTCTTTCTTTTTCCGTTTGAACCTGAAGGATACAACTTTAATATTGGCTTTTTCTTTATTTGCCTCATTTAACAGCCTTTTTACATGTTCCATCTTATTGAGCAGTTCAAGCTTCATGATTTCCATTGAGTCTCTCTCTTCTTTTACATTTTGTCTCTTTTCTTCCAATATTTCAAATTGTTTCTTCATGTCAGACATCAACAGCTCCAAATCCATTTTCTCTTTATTCAGCACCTCACTTTCTCTCTCCAGATCTTCTCTGTCTTGTCTCAGATCTTCTTTCAGTTTATCAAGATCTCGTTTGTCCAGTTCAAACTGCTGCTTCCATTCTTTTTCTGTGCATTCTCTCTTGGTGATCATGTCTGAAAGGATAGTTCTCACACCTTCCCTTTCCGTCTCTAACATTTCAGTGAAATAGCAAATGTTTTCTTTCTGTTTGTCTTGAGTTGTAAGTTTTTCTTCCAACACTGTTTGCAGCATGGACCTGTTGTCAACATTTTGTAGTAATCTGTCCGTTTTAGCTTTTATATCCTCTTTCAGTTGTTGAAGTTTCACTTTCAGAATCTCTATTGATTTCATTTCATCCATGACTTGGTCTCCTCTCATTTCCATCTCAGACCGCTCTTCTTCCATATTTCTCCTTTCCTTCAACAACAGTTCTCGTTCTTTGGCAATGTCAGTCTTCATCTGTTTCACCTCTTCTTTTTCTTCACTCATGATTTCCTTTGCACGTTCAAGCTCTTCTTGCTTCTTGTTGAGATTCCTCATCAGACTCTCCACTTTTTCTCTTTCACTCTGTAATTGCTTCTTCTTCATTTCCAGTTCTTTTGTTTGTCTTCTGAGGTCATCTTCCTTGACTTTTTGTTCACTATGTGTTAAGAAAATCTTGCTTAAAATGTCTTCAAGTCTTTCTTTTTCCGTTTGAACCTGAAGGATACAAACTTTAATATTGGCTTTTTCTTTATTTGCCTCATTTAACAGCCTTTTTACATGTTCCATCTTATTGAGCAGTTCAAGCTTCATGATTTCCATTGAGTCTCTCTCTTCTTTTACATTTTGTCTCTTTTCTTCCAATATTTCAAATTGTTTCTTCATGTCAGACATCAACAGCTTCAAATCCATTTTCTCTTTATTCAGCACCTCACTTTCTCTCTCCAGATCTTCTCTGTCTTGTCTCAGATCTTCTTTCAGTTTATCAAGATCTCGTTTGTCCAGTTCAAACTGCTGCTTCCATTCTTTTTCTGTGCATTCTCTCTTGGTGATCATGTCTGAAAGGATAGTTCTCACACCTTCCCTTTCCCTCTCTAACATTTCAGTGAAATAGCAAATGTTTTCTTTCTGTTTGTCTTGAGTTGTAAGTTTTTCTTCCAACACTGTTTGCAGCATGAACCTGTTGTCAACATTTTGTAGTAATCTGTCCGTTTTAGCTTTTATATCCTCTTTCAGTTGTTGAAGTTTCACTTTCAGAATCTCTATTGATTTCATTTCATCCATGACTTGGTCTCCTCTCATTTCCATCTCAGACCGCTCTTCTTCCATATTTCTCCTTTCCTTCAACAACAGTTCTCGTTCTTTGGCAATGTCAGTCTTCATCTGTTTCACCTCTTCTTTTTCTTCACTCATGATTTCCTTTGCACGTTCAAGCTCTTCTTGCTTCTTGTTGAGATTCCTCATCAGACTCTCCACTTTTTCTCTTTCACTCTGTAATTGCTTCTTCTTCATTTCCAGTTCTTTTGTTTGTCTTCTGAGGTCATCTTCCTTGACTTTTTGTTCACTATGTGTTAAGAAAATCTTGCTTAAAATGTCTTCAAGTCTTTCTTTTTCCGTTTGAACCTGAAGGATACAATCTTTAATATTGGCTTTTTCTTTATTTGCCTCATTTAACAGCCTTTTTACATGTTCCATCTTATTGAGCAGTTCAAGCTTCATGATTTCCATTGAGTCTCTCTCTTCTTTTACATTTTGTCTCTTTTCTTCCAATATTTCAAATTGTTTCTTCATGTCAGACATCAACAGCTTCAAATCCATTTTCTCTTTATTCAGCACCTCACTTTCTCTCTCCAGATCTTCTCTGTCTTGTCTCAGATCTTCTTTCAGTTTATCAAGATCTCGTTTGTCCAGTTCAAACTGCTGCTTCCATTCTTTTTCTGTGCATTCTCTCTTGGTGATCATGTCTGAAAGGATAGTTCTCACACCTTCCCTTTCCGTCTCTAACATTTCAGTGAAATAGCAAATGTTTTCTTTCTGTTTGTCTTGAGTTGTAAGTTTTTCTTCCAACACTGTTTGCAGCATGGACCTGTTGTCAACATTTTGTAGTAATCTGTCCATTTTAGCTTTTATATCCTCTTTCAGTTGTTGAAGTTTCACTTTCAGAATCTCTATTGATTTCATTTCATCCATGACTTGGTCTCCTCTCATTTCCATCTCAGACCGCTCTTCTTCCATATTTCTCCTTTCCTTCAACAACAGTTCTCGTTCTTTGGCAATGTCAGTCTTCATCTGTTTCACCTCTTCTTTTTCTTCACTCATGATTTCCTTTGCACGTTCAAGCTCTTCTTGCTTCTTGTTGAGATTCCTCATCAGACTCTCCACTTTTTCTCTTTCACTCTGTAATTGCTTCTTCTTCATTTCCAGTTCTTTTGTTTGTCTTCTGAGGTCATCTTCCTTGACTTTTTGTTCACTATGTGTTAAGAAAATCTTGCTTAAAATGTCTTCAAGTCTTTCTTTTTCCGTTTGAACCTGAAGGATACAAACTTTAATATTGGCTTTTTCTTTATTTGCCTCATTTAACAGCCTTTTTACATGTTCCATCTTATTGAGCAGTTCAAGCTTCATGATTTCCATTGAGTCTCTCTCTTCTTTTACATTTTGTCTCTTTTCTTCCAATATTTCAAATTGTTTCTTCATGTCAGACATCAACAGCTCCAAATCCATTTTCTCTTTATTCAGCACCTCACTTTCTCTCTCCAGATCTTCTCTGTCTTGTCTCAGATCTTCTTTCAGTTTATCAAGATCTCGTTTGTCCAGTTCAAACTGCTGCTTCCATTCTTTTTCTGTGCATTCTCTCTTGGTGATCATGTCTGAAAGGATAGTTCTCACACCTTCCCTTTCCGTCTCTAACATTTCAGTGAAATAGCAAATGTTTTCTTTCTGTTTGTCTTGAGTTGTAAGTTTTTCTTCCAACACTGTTTGCAGCATGGACCTGTTGTCAACATTTTGTAGTAATCTGTCCGTTTTAGCTTTTATATCCTCTTTCAGTTGTTGAAGTTTCACTTTCAGAATCTCTATTGATTTCATTTCATCCATGACTTGGTCTCCTCTCATTTCCATCTCAGACCGCTCTTCTTCCATATTTCTCCTTTCCTTCAACAACAGTTCTCGTTCTTTGGCAATGTCAGTCTTCATCTGTTTCACCTCTTCTTTTTCTTCACTCATGATTTCCTTTGCACGTTCAAGCTCTTCTTGCTTCTTGTTGAGATTCCTCATCAGACTCTCCACTTTTTCTCTTTCACTCTGTAATTGCTTCTTCTTCATTTCCAGTTCTTTTGTTTGTCTTCTGAGGTCATCTTCCTTGACTTTTTGTTCACTATGTGTTAAGAAAATCTTGCTTAAAATGTCTTCAAGTCTTTCTTTTTCCGTTTGAACCTGAAGGATACAAACTTTAATATTGGCTTTTTCTTTATTTGCCTCATTTAACAGCCTTTTTACATGTTCCATCTTATTGAGCAGTTCAAGCTTCATGATTTCCATTGAGTCTCTCTCTTCTTTTACATTTTGTCTCTTTTCTTCCAATATTTCAAATTGTTTCTTCATGTCAGACATCAACAGCTTCAAATCCATTTTCTCTTTATTCAGCACCTCACTTTCTCTCTCCAGATCTTCTCTGTCTTGTCTCAGATCTTCTTTCAGTTTATCAAGATCTCGTTTGTCCAGTTCAAACTGCTGCTTCCATTCTTTTTCTGTGCATTCTCTCTTGGTGATCATTTCTGAAAGGATAGTTCTCACACCTTCCCTTTCCCTCTCTAACATTTCAGTGAAATAGCAAATGTTTTCTTTCTGTTTGTCTTGAGTTGTAAGTTTTTCTTCCAACACTGTTTGCAGCATGGACCTGTTGTCAACATTTTGTAGTAATCTGTCCGTTTTAGCTTTTATATCCTCTTTCAGTTGTTGAAGTTTCACTTTCAGAATCTCTATTGATTTCATTTCTGTCATGACTTGGTGTCCTCTCATTTCCATCTCTTTCTGCTCATCTATGATATTTCTCCTTTCCTTCAACAACAGTTCTTTTCTATTGTCACGTCTAGTTCTCATCTGGTTGACTTTTTGTTTTCCCTGGTTTCGTTTTTTGATCTCTTTTTTTATGAAGTCTTGTTTTGTGTCTTGTAATACAACCCTTTTCATACCATCCTTAAGCGTTATTTTTTTTCCCGTTTCTTTTATTTCACTGGTTTTCTTTTCCTCTTTTATGTCTTCCTTTTTTTGTTTTAATATGTCAATTTCTTTTTTGACTTTACAGCCTCTCATTTCAAGTTTCTGGTTCTTCTTCAACATCTCAGTCATTCTTTTAACATCTTCTTTGTCTTGACTCTTGTCTGCACTCAAGTCATCAATGGCATCTTTTTCTATCTGAAATTGTTTTTTCCATCCGTTTTCATTTTTTTCTTGCTCTGTCTTGATTTTTGTCTCCACTTGTTCCCCATGTTTTCGCTCTTGTTTTATGTTTTTTAATGCGCACCGTATAATTTCCTTTTGCCTATCTAACTCGCTTTTCATATTCAGTACTTCTTTTCTTCTGGTCATGTAGAAATTCTTTTGGTCTTGCATGTGCTTATTTTCATTCTGAATTATTCCAATGATGATTTGAGTGTTTTTAATTACCTTGTTATATTCCCCTAAGTATTTGTTGATTAGTTCCCAATGCTTTTTAATTTGCTTCCTTTTTTCTGTCATCCTCATGTCTTCAATTTCACTTTTCATCCCTTTCTTTCCTTTTTGCAACTTCTGCTTTTTTTCTTGTTTACCTTGATGTTTGATGATCTCCGCTCGTCGTTGTTCAAGCTCCTTTTTCTGCTTTGTTTCTCTCACGAGGGCAGTTCTTTCTTCTTTGAAAGTAACCCATATTCTTTTTATCTTCTGTTCTTTTTGAATGCTTCTTTTGATTACACGTTGGTTTTCTCTTTTCTTCATCTCCAGCTCAACCACCAGAGCTTCGATCTCTTGTCTTTCCCTTTTAATACTTTCTAGTCTCATATCAAGCCTCTGTTTTTGTCTTTGGATTTTTTCCCACATGTTGATTGTTTCATCCATCTCTGCAGTGTCTTGTATGGTAACTCTTCCAAAGATTAAATTAAGCTGATATTTTAATCTCCTCATTTTGTTTGTTATATTCTTATTTTCAGCCTCAACTTCTCTGAATCCCTTCCTGTCCTTTTCTAAATGAGCATTCACATTTTCTAGAATTTTCATCTCTGTCCTAATTGTTCCCATGTGTAAATTAACCCTGTCTCTTATGTTTTGGATGTAAATAATATAATGAGAAACTTTTGAGCTGTGGTTTTTAAGTTTCTCCATGAACATTTTCACATCTTTGCTTTCCCAATGTTTTTCATGTTCATTGGGTAGATGGATGAACAGATTATGGTCTCTCTGCTTCTCCTCAGCCAGCTCTTCCATCTGTCGTTTCAATTTTACCCTTAACATTTCTAGTTCATCCCTTTTTCTCAGAGTTATCTCCAGTCTTTGGTCTAATTCTCTTCTTTTCTTTTTGATCTCGGTCCTCAATGCTTCCTTTTCTCGTTGTATTTCATTCCACATTATTTCAATTTCCTCCTTTTTTCTCATGGTTTTTCTAAATAAACGCTCCAGTTCTTTTGTCTTTATTTTCAATTCTGATTGTAGCAGCTCCATTTCTCTTATTTGCCTTTTTGTCATGTGTACTCTGTCATCAAGCTCCTGTTTGTGTCTTTCAGTTTTCTCCCTCAAATGGTTCATCTGTTCATCCTGTATTTCTGTTTCAGTTAGTTGTTTAACTATTTTCTCATTCTTTATCGCTGTTTGGATCTGTTCTGTCACCTCAGTCTCTTCTCTCTTAATTATTTGTTTCACAGTCTCACTAACTGATTTTTTTTTTTTATGACCCAGACTGTCTAATGAAAGTCTTACATCATCCAGTTTCTCTTTAACTTGTTTGAGGATTTCTGTTCCCTCAGTTTCTTTGTCCATTTTGGTTTTTGTCAGTTTATCTCTTTTATTGTCCATTGTCTTTCTAATTTCAGTCTTGAAAATTTCAAGAGCAGTTCTTTGCTTAGGTGTAGTACCATGTTCCATGTCTGGTTTTGCGCCTTTTGTTAAGTTAAGGTTAATGTAGTCAAGGTCTTTAAACTGTCTTAGTTTTATTTCAGTCTCCTTCATACTAATTTCTATCTCTTCAATTTTCCTTCTGGTCTGAGTGGCTATTTTCTCGATTGTGCTCTTAACTTTTGCCATTTTTTCTAAATTCTGCCGAATCAGTTCAGTTTGCCTCTGCATTTTTATTTTAAAGATGTCTAATCTGTCTCTCTCTTTTGAAGTATTTTCTAACCTTTGATCTAATTCTCTTCTCTTCTTTTTCACTGCAGTTTTAATTGATTTCATATTGCTCATTTCTTCTGTCATATATACTTCACTTTGCTTTATTGTGGCTTTTACAATTTCCAAAAACTCTTGAAACTGTTTGATGTCTTTTAGCAATCCTTCAATTTCACTGCCTTCATTCTTTTGATCTTTGTCCATGTTACTTTTTTCCGCTAGGTTCTCAAGTCCTCCTCTTAGCGTTCTTATAATCTCTTGTGTTTTGTAAATCTCTGCCCTGAGTCTTTGTACATCGGCTCCTCTGTCCTTTTTATTTTCATCTGTGTGTTCAACATATTTTTTCATCTCTTCTCCTGATTTCTGAATTTGTTTTTGCTTGTTAATATCAAGTCTTATCAAGCTAGACTCTTGTTTTATTTTTTTGGCATCGTCCTCCTCTTGTACTTCATATTTCATTATTTCATTTTTGAAAACTTTGGTGTTCACCATCAAAATCTTTCTCTGTTCAGTTTCTTCCAACAGCTTAGTTAATACTTCCTGGGCATTTTCAGTTTCGCCGACTGTAATTACAGTGTCTGCCCTCTGCAGGTCATTCATTTCCAAAATGAGCCTTTTGATGTCTTGAGTTTTTTCTTTCATGTTATCAACAGTGTACTTTATTTGCTCCTTTATTTCCCCCTCTTGCTGCTTTAGGTTACATATCAGTTTTTCCACTTCTTCCCTTTCTCTTACAATTATCAGTAATTCAGTTTTATCATGCACTGCTTCTTCATGAATTTCAGTTCGCATCTGTAAGCAAAAGTCCTGCTCCCCATTTTTGCCTTCTGCAAAACAATGTTTGGATTCAAAATGCTCCTTCTGTTGTTCTTTAATTTTTTTATTTTGATGCTGATCATCTAATGTTACAGAATTTTGTAATGATGTTGTATCTGTTATATTTTCTGTCCCCCTTTTGTCCTTTGGAATTGCTGATGTTTGATCCTCGAGGGAGTCTGTGTCTATTTCTTTCTGTGATTCTTGAAGTTTGGATGCATTCACCGAAAAAGTATATTTGATTGTAGATTGTGTCGATATCCATTTGTTGACCCAAGCTTTCATGGTTGTTAGGTTTTCCTTCACAAAAACAGAAAAAAAAAAGCTTTTTTGCTTTTGATGACACCAAGACAACAATAAAGAACTTCTTAAAACATCTATGTTTAAATTTTTTATTTCACATTTATGGATCTTACTAGGGTTGGTCGATACGTAAACATTTTCCAACCGACAATCGTCAGTCCAATAATCGACGATGGGCGATATATTCGCGCATACGCAGACTTTTTGATTGGCAGAGCAATGTAATCATGCATGGAGTGATTTGTGCGTTTACAACACAGATAAAATCCAAACATGGACGAACTAATTTCCCCCAAAAATTAGGGCTGTCAGCGTTTACGTGGTCATCACAAATTAATGCAATTAAAATTTTTAACGCGCTCAACCCATCTGGAGTGCAGAATGAATAAACTTTGGACAAACTGCCCGAAATGCGTTGAGAGAGACATTTCAGGGATTTTGACTCAGTCTGCGCTCCAGATGGGTTAATTGTTAAACGTGTTAGTCGTGATGACAGCGCGTTAATGTTGACAGCAGTAAAAAAAATATAAAGTCGCCAATTTGGGATTTCTTTGACTTTAAACCAGATGAAAAAGGTAAACCTAAGGACGTAACCACAACGGTGTGCCCCTTGTGCAGACATATAGTGCGAGCAAAGTACTCAAACATGATTAACTTGCATGAGCATATACGTGTCCACCATCTGGCTGGGTGTGCTAGGCTACCACCAGCTTCTGCAGCTCCATCAACAAGCATTTGGGCGCACTCTCGGGGTGCATTTGCTTGCAGATGAAAGAGGGTGCTGTTAAAACAGCGCTATGATTTTTTTTTTCTGTTGACTGATTCTATTAGCTCCATCATTATTAGCAAACTTACTCATGGGCAAATAAATAAATAATTCGCCCTTGTAAAAACGATCGCCGATGGGCTCAGCCTATCGTCGATAGTTGATATATTCGTCCAATCGCCCAACCCTAGATCTTACACAGGCTGCTATGCTCCTAAGCCTGGCAGTTGTAATAAAGGTAGAAATCTTCTATGTCACTTACATGGATAAGGATCAAGATGACATGGAATGAGTTTGCTACTATGTAAATTAGAAGTTATGTATGCTTAATTGTGAATGCTGACTGTTCTTTTTTCATTAAATGAAATGTAACATTATTTGGAGCAGCTTATCAGCACAGTGTGATGCACAGAGTCCATTCTGTAAGCAGACTTAGCCTTGATTACACACAGGCACACAGATGTCTGCATGGACACTTGTGCCCACCGTCTGATGACATAATTTACTTTACTATAGCAGACTTAAGCGGACTCACTCATTCTTCACCTTACTTTCTATATTGCCTGCCACTGGTGTATGTCCATCTATGCAATTTGTTAGCAGTTATTTTTTTTTTTTTACATTTTTCCAGGTTTAAAGGGCACACCCCCACCCCAAAACAAAAAACACATCTGGTGGTAGGAGATGTGTCGCCACTGACTCCAAAATCCACGATTCCCAATGCATAACTGATTATTTTTGCACATTCTTTTGCATTTCAGTTTGTTAGGTTTATACAGTAAAATTACTTATGTAGTTAGGTAACATTCCATACTTGAACCAAGTGGGAAACACTGAAAAAAAGTCAGAGATTTTAACTCTGTATAGCCTGGGGATAGTTCTTTTCTTCTTTAGAATGGCTAGAATAATTTCCTCAACTTATTGACAACAGCAACTACAGTATGTGGATATCAGTAACCATACCCTTTCAATTCTCAGAATATTAAAAAATTATGCATACGCAAATTACAATTTCAAGCTCAGTTAAACCCAAACTGTTGGCAGTAAGTAAGGCATCTTACTACTTTTTTACAGTTTTATTGGAGTACTTAAAAATGGAGTATTTTTTTCCAACAAATCCATTCGGTAAATAAAGGAATTGTTGTCAAATACTGAATCTCTTTCAACCAAAAGCAGTTTCAATAATAATCAGGGGATGCTGACAAGAAATAGCTAAAAGGAAAGAATAAATACTTACCATATAGTTCTTGGCTTCTTCCTCGTTCTTACTCATCTCCCTTTGGGTTCTCCGCATTTTCTCCCAAGTGTTGTTAATTTCTGCACCAGTTTTTTCTATTTTACCTTTCATCTCAGTGACAGTATTTTCCAGTTTTTGTTCAACCCCTTCCTTTTGTCGCTGTATTTTTCTCTTCATGATTTCTAACTCATCCCTCTCTTTCATTATCTTCTCGAGCAGATGCTCAAGCTCCCTTCTTTTTTGCTTTTCTCGAAAATTTGTCCATTTGGTTTGAGCCTTTACTTCTGTAAAGTCCCTCGTGCTCTGCTTTGTTTCTTCACTCTTGATACAAAGCACCTCATTGTTTTCTTCTTCCTCAGAGATCAAATTCTGCATGTAAGTATTTGGCTTGTCTTTTTCTACATTTTCCCTTCCTGTCTTTAGTTTCATTTTAACTCTCTTTAAGTCATCTCTTTCAGACTGGATGTGTGTCACTTTCAAGCTTAGATCTGAAGCTTGTTGCTTTGGATAATTAATATTCATCTTGATGTTCACGGGATTGTTCTCTGCCATTAGCTGCTGCTTTGCACTTTGAGTCACTTCCAGTTGTTGTTCACTGTCTTCCAGCACATCCCAAAGTTTCTCCATCTCTTCCTGGATTCTACACATTTTTCTCTTCACTGTGTCAAATGTGGCTTTTCCATCTTTTCTTTCTCTCTGTCCTTCTTTATACATGTGAATTTTCTTCATTTCAGCCTGTTTTATAATGCTTGCCCATCTGTGCTTGACCATGTTGATCTTTACATACATAATATGTTTAATGTGGTTAATTTGTTCACTGTTTTTTGAAATGTCCTCTTTATTTCTTTTTAATGCTTGCTGTATGTTTGCTTTAGTTTTCTCCATTTTTTCTTTAACTTTCTTTACTTCAACCATTATTTCCCTGTTTTTCTCAGTTGCATTCTCCAGTATATCCAGTTCCTGCTTTACCTGCTTAAGGAGCTCTTTGGGTTCCTCCCTTATTGGTGATTCTGTCTTACTAGCTTTTATACTGTCTAGCCTGTGTCGCTCATTGATGAAGTAATGACGTCTTCTGTCCAGAGTATCCTTCTCTTGGTATATTTTAGTCCACATTTTCAGAAGGTTTGTTTTTTCGTTAGCAACTGAATTTTTGCTTTCTTTGAGTTTCTCAGTTATATTTTTTATTTGGAAGTTAAATTGCTTTAATAGTAGGTGCTGTTTGTTTTTTTCAGATGTCAGTCTCTCAGTGTTTTCCTGTTGCCCCTCTGTCTTTGTCTTTAAGAAGTCAATTTCATTTCTTTTTCTTTCTGTCTGTCTCCAGAGTTGTTCGATCTCCTCCATTACTTGACATATCAGTTGCCTTTGTCTTTTTATAGTTTCTTTTTGGGTTTTCATGTCAGTTCTTGTTTGTTTGCTATCTGATTGCGTTCTGTTTTCCATTGTTGAGTTCCATTCAGTTGTCATCCTACTGTCTTTGTTCTGTTGGTAAAAATAAATAAATAAATGAATAAACAAAGTGGCCAAACCATAACTAACAAATGACAAGACATTCTAAACTCATACTGTGTTGGAAGATAACAAGTAAAAGAGGGATAACCAGAAATTGACAGATGGATTGGGGCCACAACTGCAGTCATGTGGATGCTGTACCAGTCCATCATGGTGAACAGAGAGCTGAGTATAAAAGCAAAGATTTCAATTTACTGGTTGCTCTACATCCCTACCCTCGTCTTCAAGATCGGCTGCAGACTCACCCACCCTCTACTCACCCTGCTCACTCCTCCCCACCCCCAACAACAGCATCCAATACACACTCAACACAAGGCTCCAGCCTGTCTCTCTCAACCACCCAGGTTAGGAGGGAACTGAGGAGGATTAAAGCCAGGAAGGCACCGGGTCCAGATGGCATCAGCTCAAGGGTCGTCAGGTCCTGCGCAGACCAACTGTGTGGGGTGATGGAGCACCTCTTCAACCTGAGCCTGAGGCTGGGGAGAGTCCCACAGCTCTGGAAAACCTCCTGTGTTGTCCCAGTGCCAAAGACTTCACACCCCAAGGACCTCAACAGCTATAGGCCGGTGACTCTGACATCCCACCTGATGAAGACCCTGGAGCGGCTGGTCCTGGCTCAGCTTCGGCGCCTGGTGAGCTCATCACTGGACCCACGTCAGTTTGCCTACCAGCCTGGCATTGGAGCGGATGATGCTGTCATTCACCTCGTGCAACCACTGAACATCCAAGGTATGGACATTGAGACTGTGGATAGCTACAGGTACCTTGGTGTTCATCTGAACAATAAACTGGACTGGACTCATAATTCAGACGCCCTCTACAGGAAAGGGCAGAGCAGGCTGTACCTGCTGCAGAGACTCAGGTCTTTTGGAGTGAAGGGCCCACTCCTGAAGACCTTCTATGACTCTGTGGTGGCCTCAGCTATCTTTTACGGTGTGGTCTGCTGGGGCAGCAACATCTCTGCCGGGGACAGGAAGAGACTGAACAGGCTGATCCGCAGGGCCAGCTCTGTTCTAGGATGTCCTCTGGACCCAGTGGAGGTGGTGAGTGACAGGAGAATGGTGGCTAAGCTGTCATCCCTGTTGGACAACATCTCCCACCCCATGCAGGAGACTCTGACAACACTGAGCAGCTCCTTCAGTGGCAGGCTGCGGCACCCTCGATGTGGGACGGAGAGATTTCGCAGGTCTTTCTTCCCCACTGCTGTCAGACTCCACAACAAAGACTTCAACTGATCAAACACACACATCCACACATGTGCAATAGCAACAACACTAAGTGCATTACTGTTTTTCTGGCATCGCTGTATTATACCCAATTGTATATAGAATTTGTATTCTATTTTATTCTATTTTATTTGATTGTATATAGTATTTATTTCTATCTATTGTGTACAGTATCTTATTGATATCTTATTCCAGTGTTTTTCTCTAATTTTCTATGCAGCTTTGCACTGTCCACTGCTGTAACAAAACAAATTTCCCACACGACCATTTCTTATGGTCGTAAGTGATTGAAAGAACAAGATCGCAGATACAAGCATGAAATGAGCTTTTTCCGAAGGGTGGCTGCTCCTCCTCCACATTGAAAGGAGGCAATTTGAGCATGTCCCACAGGGCGAAGGCCCCGGAGCACACCAAGGACACACTGGAGTTCCCCTGGATAAACAGGAGGAGGTGGCTGGGGAGAAGGTGGCCTGGGGTTCTTTGCTTAGGCTGTTGTCCCCACGACCCAGCCACAAAGAAGATGGGTAAATGGCATAATTGTTTATATCACATTTACAGTATTTTTTGGCAACAATGTAATAATGCAGTTCAATTCAATTCAATTTTATTTATATAGCGCCAAATCTCAACAACAGTCACCTCAAGGCACTTTATATTGTACAGTAGATCCTACAATAATAGATACAGAGAAAAGCCCAACAATCAAATGACCCCCTATGAGCAAGCACTTTGGCGACAGTGGGAAGGAAAAACTCCCTTTTAACAGGAAGAAACCTACGATTCAATGCAGAGAGGTCTATTAACACATAGTGAGTGAGAAAGGTGACTGGAAAGGAAAAGCTCAATGCATCATGGGAATCCCCCAGCAGCCTACATCTATTGCAGCATAACTAAGGGAGGATTCTATGGCGTTATTTTTGTGCCACTATTCTGAGCGCATGTAAAAAAATATTTGCAGGTGCAAGTGTTGCATTTTGAGGAGAAATTTATTTTGAGCGAAGAAAAGCTAAATTTGAGTGAACCAAATTCATTGCTGCGTGCAAAAAATGTATTTCAGTGTTTGCTATTATCCATACACACACACAATAGCAGCCCTTCTCGCTCAGTTTTTGCATTTGCGCTTGCTCGCAATGTGTTGCTTGCGCTCTCAACATTTCTGCCGTGCGCGTTCAACTCTTTCTGTACACCGTTATGTTTGTGCCACAAAACCAGCCAATCACAGACTTGGATGCAAAAAAATCTGATTGGCTGTTTTGGTCTCCAATCAGTTCAAAATGACGAAATGCAATATCCCAGAATCCATTTCGTCCAAAACTCAAACGAGACAGTGCCGGAAGAACACAGAGTGGCGGAGTTTGAAATATTACTCTTTCTGGGTCACAAAATAAACTTTTAAGATATTTTCATGCGAGAATGGTGCTGTGTAAACTTCAAATATCTGCTTGATTTATCAAGACATCACATATTTGCAAAAGTGCTCAAACGTTTTCTGCTCACTCTGGCTCAGCTGACTGCAGGTTTCCCCAATCTTAGTACAGTACATTTGCATAATGACTGAAACCAGCCCACTGAAGGAACAAAGGGCTGGGAGGACCTCCCAGCCCCACAGTCTCAGTCAGCTGAGACTGAAGAAGTCACTTGGATGAGTGATGAAATGTTTCTCCCACTGAAAACGCTACGTCCAGATGAACAGAATCAACATTTGGAGATTTACTTACCTGGATGATTGAGCATGCATCAAGATGCTATGCCTTCTGATGATACTGCCTAAGGCAGTGGTTCCCAAACTTTTTTTGCTGGGCCCCCCTTTGTTTTACAAGAAAAATGTTCGCGCCCCCCCACACAGCCTCCAACCACACACACCCATATTTTGCTCCATTGCGGTTTATTTCACACCTCAAACATTTAGTAAACAATTATTAAGCAAATACAAATAATCTGCAACAAATTAAAGTAAGTAAGAAAATAAACTACTAACTCTTTTATGCTACGTCCACACCTACACGGGTATTTTTGAAAACGCAGCTGTTTCGTCCACACATAAACGGCATTTCGAATCACTTTCTTTTAAAACTCCTTTTTTGCGTTTACGTGTGGACGAGGAATACAGAGTTCGTCACATCAAAGGGATGTGCCTTTTTTCACGTCACGCTGTGCGCCACGTTATTGTTTACATGAGATGAATTGCAGAATAGCAGATAGAGACAAAATACTGTTAATCTGACTATCTGCAGGTTTTACACGCTTACATATACACACACAGCTACTGTCCCTCTATTTAGAAAGGCAGAGGCGTCACGGTGTGATTATTTTACATGTAGTTGTTTTTTTCCTGTGTAATAATATTCAACATTGCTATCAATACATTTTTCAATCCCTCTGCAAAATGGGTTCAAAAACATAAACAACTGTTGGATGCTGTTTGTCCGTGATTTGAACAGGGGGGACAAATTGTGGCAGGATCAGCCTGATGTTATTTGTATCCCACTGTAACTTTACTGTATAAAGAGCTAACATCTCCAAAATGCCAGGAGTAGTTAGTCATTACAACAAGTGTTTGTGAACTAAAAATCAAGAATGTGGGATACTGTTTGTCCGTGATTTGAAGAGCCCAGCGCGTGCTCCCGACGAAGGGAAACCCAATTCTGCAGGGAAGATATGCTTCACCATATTTTCTAGTCTTTGGCTTAGAATGAAGTTGGTTTGGAAACATATTCAGCTATGCTTCATCTCCTGATTTGCGTTTCTGGAGGCGCCCCGTGCTAGCAGTGTCCAAGCGTTTGTTTTTTTTGTTTTGTTTTTTTCCTTTTCATACCGCGCCCCCCGGCGGGCCCCACACTTTGGGAAGGTCTGGCCTAATGGAAGCGTGTATAATGTAAACAGAATTGGTCCTAGCACTATGTGGAAAACCATAGTTGACCTTAGTGTGTGAAGAGGACTCTCCATTTACATGCACAAATTGGAGTCTATTAGATAGATATGATACAAACCACTGCAGCGGAGTACCTGTAATACCTACAGCATGTTCTAATCACTCTAATAGGATATTATGGTCAACAGTATCAAACGCTGCACTGAGGTCTAGCAGGACAAGCACAGAGATGAGTCCACTGTCAGAGGCCATAAGAAGATCATTTGTAACCGTCACTAAAGCTGTTTCTGTGCTTTGATGGGCTCTGAAACCTGACTGAAACTCTTCAAATAAGCCATTCCTCTGCAGATGATCTGTTAGCTGTTTGACAACTACTCTTTCAAGGATTTTTGATATGAAAGGAAGGTTGGAGATTGGCCTATAATTAGCTAAGACAGCTGGGTCTAGAGATGGCTTTTTAAGTAAAGGTTTAACTACAGCCAGCTTGAAGCCCTGTGGTACATAGCCGATTATTAGAGATAGGTTGATCATATTTAAGATTGAAGCATTAATTAATGGCAGGACTTCTTTGAGCAGTTTTGTAGGAATGGGGTCTAAAAGACACGTTGATGGTTTGGAGGAAGTAATTATTGAAGTTAACTCAGAAAGATCAATTGGAGAAAAAAAGTCTAACTTAACATCAATGGTACTAAGAGTAGCTGTAGACGATGTTACAACTGTGGGATGATTATTGGTAATTTTTTATCTAATGATAAGAATTGATGGTTTGGAGGAAGTAATTATTGAAGTTAACTCAGAAAGATCGTAGTTGGGTTATCTGAGGTCTGTTCTATAGCAAATGTAGAAAAAATGTTTTAAGAAGAGCCAATATAATTTGGTGTTCTAAAGAATATGACTGTTTCCTTGCAAGACAATAGCGCGGATACATCTGCAGCCTGTCTGCAGCTTAGACACAAAAACATTTCACTGCATGTTGTACTCTGTATGATTGTGTATGTGACAAATAAAGCTCGTTAGTTGTTAATGACTTTTAAAATCATATTCAAGTAGATTTTAATGTTTTTTTTGCATTAGAGGTGTTTCAGAACTACGTTATAATAAATTTAAAACAAGTGCATTCTGTGTGTCACAGTCTTTGTGTTGGTTGGAAGTTGAGTTTTGTAATTGTATTTTTACCTTGTTTAGCTTTTATACTTGTACTTTTTTATTTTTCATTTTTTATTTTTCATTCATCTTATATGTAAGGTGACCTTGAGGGTCTTTAAATGTACCTATAAATAAAATGTATCATCATTTTTATTATTATTATTATTTAGAAAAAATAGATTAACACAAATGCATAAGCTGCAAAGATGTTATATAGTTGTTTGGAACATAATTAAAATGAGAAAAATGAGTTATGTTCAAAATTTAAATGTAAACATAGCCAATTTGCATTGATAACTAAAGATTTTACATTGATGGGGGGGGAATCATCATTTTCATTTAACAAGTGAAAATAACATTAAAAACTATTAATTAACCAAGCATAACTTTGTTTTCAACAGATAAACATATGTTAATCCAACTAATGAGTTAAGTTCAAGTTCAAATTCTGGTAACTGACTGAGAAACACCTGGCAATGTAGTCAAAACTGCATTTGTAGTAGATATCTCCAGACCAAATTATGCCATTATGACACAGATTCACAAGTGCAGACTCAAAGTCTGCCCTTCCACGTTAGGCAGGCCTCTTTTCTTTCTAAGTTTAAAACTTTTCTTAAAACATATTTATTTGCTGAAGACATTTGGCATTTTTTAACAGGTTGACTCTATTTTTTCTAATTCTCTATTCTCTATCTCTATTTCTTCTAACTCTCTAATTCTAGATAGATAGATAGATAGATATTCCAGTGATGATCTGTGCTCTAAACTTTTCTAGGAATCTTTCTGCAACACATAAATGTGTTGGCTACTATACAGAGTTTATCAAAGTGTGAGTCTACTATTGGATAAATAACTGTATTAGGTATTACTTTCTCTCTGTAAAAGCTTATTTATATATATATATACTTTGACTTAAAATATTTATAAGTTATACATCCTGAATGTATAACTTATAAAATTACAACAATTAGTAAAACTGAGTCAATATAGTGAACCAAACCAAAAGTATTGTTTTTATGCCTTCTATCCTATGTCAGCTCCCTGCCCCCAGTCCCCACTTCAAACCTTGGATGAGAAAGAAAAAATATAATTCATCATACCTCCATCTTCTTTTGCCTTGTAATTTTAAAAACAAAGCTGTGTAGCAGGTCATCTGAGAGTCCTGTGCTGGTTCACTTTGATGGCAGTTCTGTGGAAGTGAAGCAGGTGAGGACTAATCTGACCTAAACATTGCTTATCTTCTCTGTCCACACCACCAGTTTGATTATCAGATACATGTGGCATCCAATAAGTGTGTCTAATTGGATAACAGGTCATGTTTGGCTGCAAAAACATCATGCTCCCTGAGTCTGCTCTCAGCTGATAAGGGTGGGGTCTATACTTGGCTGCATAGAGCCATTCTCCATGTATGCAACACACACAGACTTGTGTGCTTACTATGCTTCCGCATTCCAACATTTTAAAGATACAAATAACATCTGCTAGCTTTTTTAGTAGGAATTGCTTGTGAAAAGTAATGTGCAGTGTGAATGTGTACAGAATTTGTTCAAACTAATAAAACCTTGATTTGAAACCCGCATTAAAAGGGAATATGGTTTTTTACAACATTTACATACACCATATACTTGTATCTGACAATACAGGAAAACCACAGTTATACAAGTTCAGAGGAGACCATGTTGTTATTTACAAAGTGGTATATCAAATCCACAAATTCTTTGCAATTGCATTATTCTTAAAATATTTTACAAATATAACATAGTACGACTGTCACTGTTTCTAAGATGGTCATAGAACGGTTTAAATGACTTACACATTTAATGCAGCATCCTCACTTTTGGTGATAGGCCAGTATTTTAAGTGTCTCCCATTTTACAGAAAAAAGCCATGTGAAAATATTTCAGTTTTAATTGCAAATGTCAAAAATATGAACTATTCAGAACAGCTTGAACGGTTGAAAGGTTACAACCGTAGACATGATAAGGAAAAGCTGCCAGGCATTACCTCATCCTCATCCTCCTCCTCTGCTCAGTGTACAGAAGAAAAAAGATCCCAGATAGCAAAATTGGTATGGCCCGGATCTGGCCCATACTATGTGCTGACACATGGTGCACATACCGCAAAGAATGACGGCCCTTTGGTGGCCCACATCAGGTTTGCCAGAGGTAGTCCACACATGAGCCTGCACAAGGCCAGTCGCAGACACACTGCTGGTCCTGGTAAATGGCCTGTATTTATATAGCACCTTAATAGTCCCTAAGGACCCCAAAGCGCTTTACATATCCAGTCATCCACCCATTCATACACACATTCACACACTGTATGTGTTAATAGACCTCTCTGCATTGAATCATATCTGTTATTAATCTCTGTCTCTCTTCCACAGCATGTCTTTCATCCTGTTTTCCTTCTCTCACCCCAACCGGTCGCAGCAGATGGCCGCCCCTCCCTGAGCCTGGTTCTGCCGGAAGTTTCTTCCTGTTAAAAGGGAGTTTTTCCTTCCCACTGTCGCCAAAGTGCTTGCTCATAGGAGGTCATATGATTGTTGGGTTTTTCTCTGTACCTATGCTTCATACCTATGCCTTGAGGCGACTTTTGTTGTGATTTGGCGCTATATAAATAAAATTGAATTGAATTGAGACACAGGCTACTTTGTCTTGTCATTTTTTATTCATTAGAGATTGAGTGGATTACTGGTCTTGGGGCTCAAGTCTAGGGGCCCATTTGCTCAGGTACTACTACAACTATTTGTAGTGGGGATGGTGGGTGCTGGTCTTGAGTGGACACACACATCATAATAAAATTGTATGTTGTATGTTTCTCTGTTTTGTCTTACAGGCAGAGATGGGCAGTAATCTGATTACTTTTTCTTAAGTAACAAGTAAAGTAGGAGATTACTAATGCAAAAAAAGTAATTAGATTACTGTTACTTTCCCGTGAGCACGCTGTGTTACTGCATTACTAAACTGTGACTTTGGTTGTGACAGTGTCTCATGACAATGACATACAAGCGTGTGACATCCATGGCAGCAACAGACATGTGTGGATAAACAATGGACAATATGGAGTGCAGGAGAGAGTACGACCATGTAGTATTAAAAGCTTGGAAGTACTGACATTACTTTGAGTTTGATTCCGTAAAAAGTGACAAACACATTAGCGTCCGCTGTACACTCTGCGTGGGAAGAAAACTTCTTTCTACAGTGAAAAATTAAACTTCAAATCTGAGCAAGCACTGAGCACGCTGCCACAGGGAAACCCCCAGATCCTCCCACTGACATGACCGCTGCGGCACTGGGCAACCCTCCACTGGCCCCACTCCTGCTAAACAGGTGAAAAGAGATTTAAGAGCGACAGGACTTAGTGCTGCTGAATCTTTGATTTTTTTTAATTTTTTGCTGTGTTTTACTGGCATCTATTTGAAAGAGTGAGTGTAAACACAAAAAATATTTTTTTTATTTTATATGCTGGAATATTCCCAAAATAGTTTTAAAAGGAGACTTTCTCATTTGATTCAATTTTATATGATGGATTATGTAGAAAAAATAGAATTTTAAAAATTTAAAAATTTTATTCCACAACTTAGACATCCACATTATTCACACTCTCATAACACACACATACATATAGGGCCTTGAGGGTGACCACGTTAACGGCGTCCAGTGGACGGTCTGTGTTTTCAACCCTACCTCTGGCGCCGGTGCCCACCTGTCAATTTTAAATCCATGTAGACATTGAGGGTTCTCGGGAGGGGCCGTGCTAACACCTGCTGCTCTCTGGCAGCAGCACCATGCCCTCCCTTGTTTTAAATGCACTTTAGAACAACACGCAGCAACACTACACATGAGCGGGAGGAGGGAGGTATGGGGTCTTCACACACCCCCGTTCTCTACTAGCCATCGGGGCGGGGGACTGGGAGGAGGTGTTGGCTGTCCGATTGGCCTCCCTTCTGCTGCGGAGCCTGGGGCGGTCTGCTTGCCTCCACCCCGGGGGAAAGGGTCACATCTCTTGGGTCTGGGTGCCGTTTCCCCCTCTGGGGGCGAGGGTACCTGGACCTGGGGTATAGAGTATGTTTGGGGAGTATGATTGTGTGTACATGTCCATGTATGTCTATCCCTACGTTGGGTGAGTGCTGAGTGTTTGTATATGTGTGCATGAGGGTGGGAAAGCATGTTTGTGTCTGTGTGTGCCTGTTTGTCTGTGTCTATATGTCAGGTCGGGTCTTAGACTCCACCTCCCTGGGAACTCCCAGTCCCTCCAAAGTGTGGAGGCCTATCTCCCCTCACCACACTACCTGCCGGTAACTGATGCCCTCAGGGGTTGGTGCATTGGCGGTTCTTGGTGTCCGGGGCTGGGCACTCAGTTATGCACCAGCTCACTCCCGGTGGCTACTTGGCGGGGCCTGGTGCCTGTCGCTCGGTCAGGCCTCTTCTGGGGCAAAGGGGGCCCTCGGGCCTCCTGCCTCGGGGCCTGCAACTCGGTTCACTCTGGCACAGTTGGCTGCCGGCAGAGCCGGCGGGCACGCCGGTGCAGCCCCCTCTGGCTTCTGCTCCGTGGCTACTGGGTGGCCCCTCGTCTGGGGATCTCCTCAGCCCTTCCCAGGAGGGTGGCACGGATGCCCCTCCGGTGGTACTCCTTGGGCTCTCGCACTCTGGGGCCTCTGGATGTCTGGAGACTGGATCTCCTCCATGCCTGCTTCATGCCCTGGGGGACGGGGCTATGGCCCTCCACACCCTCTAGCAGACCGTTACATGGGGAAACCTTTTGTATACAAGCGCGCTGATCCACACAGGTGTGCACACGGGTGTTCACTGTTCGTAGACATAAACTACACCTTTCTTAGCTGCTACTTCAAAGCACATTGTGCGCTGTCTGTCCTGCGTGCTGCACAACAACATTCAATATTTAGTATTTACTGCTGTTCACACTTAGCTAGATTAACGTGATGGTGTTGTGTTTAGTATGTTGCTTTGTTTTTTTGTTTTTTTTTGCTTGTTTTCTCTTCTTTTTCTCTCAACAGGTGATCCAGGAGATTTTTTTTTTCTCTTTGTCTTTGTAAGTGCCCTTTCTCACTGTCCCTTTTCCCTTCTGTTTTTCTTTTCCTTCCTCTCTTTCTTTCTCCCTTTCCTATCCCCCAGTCATGTTTGTCCCATCTGTAACAACTGAAAATAAAGTAAATAATAACAACAAAGTTTGATCAAATGGACCAATACGGCAATGCCATGATGATCCATTTGGCAAAATAAATCCATTTGGTATCCTTGTTGGTCTTCAGACAACAATTCTGACGGCTAAAGAACCAAATGGGACAGGCAAAAAAAAAAAAAAAGAAAAAAAAAGAAAAAATAGAATTGGGCTGAAAGGTCTATTGCTTGGTATTCAGTATTCAGGTTGTGTATCATGCTTTTGAAAAGTAACTAAGTAAATAAAGTAACTAATTACTGATTACTTATTTTCAAAAGTAAAGTAACGGGATTACTTTCTTGGAGAAGTAATCAGTAATTAGTAACTAATTACTATTTCCAAGTAACTTGACCAACACTGCTTGCAGGTGCTGTTTGTTTTTTGAGTGTGTTTTGTAACCTTGACAAAAGTCAAGGCTTTATCCTTGACTTTTGTCCCCCTCCCCCCTTCTTTCTCTCTCTCTCTCTTTTTTCCTTTTTCTATTCCTCTGCCTTCTTCTCCTGTCTTTCACCAAACTGGCCTTTATCTTCAGTCTGCTCCGACATAATCCCCACTCTGATAATAATGTGAACAACAATGTAAAACCAATAAATACGTTTAAAAAGACTAACAGGAGGAGCCTATTGAAAGTCTACAGTGCTCCTCTTGGCAAAGCAAAAGTGTTTGGTACAAAAAAGTATAAAAAAAAATTGGATGAGCTGAGATTCTTCCTATTAGGCCAAACTCTGGCTCAGTAGAGCTGCATGATGGTTATTACTGAGACTTTGCTAAATCAATAAACTCCAAATTCAGCAGTTGAGCTAACAAGTCACACTAGCCATCACAACAACAGAAGCAGCAAGTCCCACAGGGGGGACTTTCTGTTTATACCAACAACAACTGTTGCATGTCACAATAGCGCCAGGTTTAAGACTCAAATGCAGGACTTTGGAGACAAAACGTAAACTGCAGCTTTATTTATCCCCCTTAAGAGATGGCTTCTCAGATGGCACAGCCACATCCACACGCCTTCCTGACCACTGTGCACAGACTATGCACCTTTTTAGTTGTTTACTTATTTATTGCTTTGTTATACATTCCAAAATCTTCTAGATTTATAGTTTATGACAGCAGATCACTTCTCAACATTGATAACAAGTTTGCACATGTAATCTTGGACACTTTTAAACCCACCCGTCCTGGCCGACTGAGATACTACGCAGCTTGGACAACATCAATGGACAGGACGCTCACCTGAGGCGAAGAACAAAGAAGCGCCGGGGGAAACGCGCTGGCGTTCGGAATAGACTGAGGCAGCAGGCGCACTGTGCACCTCTGCCCAGTATCCTGCTGGCTAATGTTCAATCGTTGGAGAACAAACTAGATAATCTGAGGGCAAGAGTCACCTTCCAAAGAGACATGAGGGACTGCAACATTCTGTACTTCACTGAGACATGGCTGAACCCCACCGTGCCGGACTGCACCGTAACTGTGTCTGATTCATTCTCTGTGCTCCGTGCGAACAGAACGACAGAGTCAAACAAAACCAAAGGTGGAGGATTGTGTCTTATGGTAAACAGTAAGTGGTGTGACACCAGGAGCATTTCTACGCTCTCCAGCGGCTCAGGAATACCTGAGCATTAAGTGTCACCCTTTTTACCTGCCCCGTGAGTTCACATCGGTCATCGCCACAGTGGTCTACATCCCACCCCAAGCGGACACAGGTACGGCTTTGTCTAAACTACATTATGTGCTGAGTGCATTTCAAAACAAGGATCTGGGTTCAGCCCTCATTGTGGCAGGGGACTTTAATAAAGCAAACCTCTGACAAGTCATGCCGAACTTTTACCAACATGTCACATGTCCGATGAGGGGAGACAGAATCTTGGACCACATGCCATACAAGCAGGGCTACAAAGCTGTTTCACACCCAGCTTTTGGGAAGTCTGACCATAACGCCATCTTCCTAATTCCTCAGTATAAACAAAACATACGGAGAGATGAAGTAACCACAAGGGAAGTGAAACGCTGGTCTGCCCAATCAGAAGTGACGCTACAGGATGCGCTCAATGACGTAGACTGGGACATGTTCAGGGCATATGCAGTCGACATCAAAGAGTTTACGGAAGTAGCAGTAAGCGTCATTAGCATGCTAATGGAGGAGATCATCCCCACTGCGAGAGTTGTGGCATTCCTGAACCAGAAACAGACAGATTGATCCACACTGCAGTGAACGCCAGGACCTCCACCTATAACACCGGTCTCGCGTCTGGCGATATGAGCGCCTACAAAGCTGCTTCATACGGCGTGCGACGCGCAGTGAGGGATGCCAAACGCAGGTATCGGGAGCGCATGGAGTCTCACTTCCGCCAGGGCGACACATGGAGCATGTGGCACGGACTACGCACAATCATGGACTATAAAGCCAGGGACACTGCGCCGATCAAGGCTGACTCTCCATTCACCAATGAGCTGAATTCGTTCTACGCCCGTTTCAAGGTTAGCCAGGCAGCTAATGCTAACTACTGCTTGACAATTGAGGACGGTGACATCATCAGCGAGGGACCAGTGATCAGCATCGGAAAGCACAATGTCCGAGCAGCGCTAAGGAGATTGAGCACAAGGAAAGCGGTGGCGCCAGATGGCATCACCAGCCGTCTGCTGCGTTGCTGTGCTGACCAACTAGCAGGTGTGTTCACTTCCATCTTCAACGAGTCCCTGGCGAAGTCTGTGGTCCCCACATGCTTCAAGAGATCCACCATTGTCCCTGTGCCCAAGAACAACAAGCCCTCATGCCTGAACAACTACCAGCCAGTTGCACTGACTTCGGTGGTAATGAAGGTGTTCGAGAGGCTACTGAAGAACATCATCTCATTCTCCATCCCAAACATCACAGATCCACTCCAGTTCACCTACCAACCCAACAGATCCACTGAGGAAGCCATCGCCCATGTCCTGCACACCACCCTCAGCCACGTGGACAAAAAACAGGGTAACTATATGAGACTGCTGTTTGTTGATAACAGTTCAGCGTTCAACACAATAGTGTCCGGTAGACTGTTCACAAAGCTGAAGGATCTAGGACTCAACAGCTGTCTGTGTGCATGGATGTTGGACTTCCTCACTGGCAGAACTCAGGTGGTGAGGGTGGGTAGGTGCGTCTCCGACAGCATCACCATCAAGCACCACAGGGGTGTGTACGCTCGCCTCTGCTCTACTCCCTCTATACTTTAGACTGTGCGGCTACCCGTAGCTCCAATACCATTGTGAAGTCTGCTGACAACACAGTGGTGTTGGGCGCCATCTCCAACAACGATGAGGCGGCCTACATGGATGAAGTGAAGAATCTGGCATCATGGTGCCAGGATAACCATGTCCAGCTGAACGTTCGCAAGACCAAGAAACTGGTGGTGGACTTCAGAAGGAGTAAAGACAGAGACTACAAGCCAGTTGTCATCAACGGAGCTCCAGCGGAGAGGGTGCCGTGCTTCAAGTATCTCGGTGTCCACATCTCCTCAGACCTGACATGGTCTACCCACATTCAGGTCCAGTCCAAAAAGGCTAGGCAGCACCTGTATCATCTCCGACAACTGAGGAAGTTCAGGGTTTCTCCAGTGATCCTCAGGACTTTCTATACAGGCGCTGTGGAGAGCATCCTCACACAGAACATTGCATCCTGGTATGGGAACAGCTATGTTAAGGAGCAAAAAGCTCTTCAGAGAGTGATCCGTACAGCAGAACACTGCTGCAGGGCTGCTCTCTCCTCCCTACAGGACATTTACACCAGGAGACGCTGGTCCAGAGCAGCCCAGATATTGAAGGACCCGTCCCATCCCAGCAATAAACTGTTCCAACCTTTGCAATCAGGCGGATGTTTCCGCACCATCCGAGCAAAAACTGAGAGGCTCAAGAGGAGCTTCTATCCTCAGGCCATCCGTGTGTTAAATCAGGACATCAATCACTGCGTGTTATACTTGTATATACTTGTATAACCATGCACGTGACAAATAAATAATCTTGAATCTTGAATCAGATGTCCCAGGAAAACAGCCAACATAAAATCAAAAAAAAAAAAAAAAACAGAAAACAGCCCAGATGTACACTCTGCTGTGATAACAGCATAGTATGTGTTTTCTTTGCATGGTATGACAATAAAGCATTTATCTATCTGATCTATTTGCCAGTCCTTATTCTTTGGAAAAGTAGCAGCAATCTTCCACTCCACCCTATTCATCAACCATAGAACCAGATAGATTCACATTACATATTCACATCATTTGAAAGCCTGACTTTTACCCTTGTATAAATTCAAAACCTCAGCCTTCATGCAACATTTCTCAAAGTGTCAGCAGTGTCAGTAGAGCAACACTTACCCCTCCTAAGTGGTCTGATGGTTTTCCAGAATCCCACTGAGTCTTTGAGTCAGAGTTACATTCCATTGTGACTGCCATCAGCTGCCTCTGAAGTCATACAGGCTAACCAAGCACAGAATGATGGCCCCTTTCGACTCCAACCGTCACTTATAATACATGTCTTTCTGAAAGTGTTGTAACTAAGTTTAAGGATATATTTCCTCCATAGTTCCTCCACCTTTGCCATGACTCCCCTTCTATTCAATTCAATTCAATTCAATTTTATTTATATAGCGCCAAATCACAACAAAAGTCGCCTCAAGGCGCTTTATATTGTACAGTAGATAGCACAATAATAAATACAGAGGGTAAATACAATCATATGACCCCCTATGAGCAAGCACTTTGGCGACAGTGGGAAGGAAAAACTCCCTTTTAACAGGAAGAAACCTCCGGCAGAACCAGGCTCAGGGAGGGGCGGCCATCTGCTGCAACCGGTTGGGGTGAGAGAAGGAAAACAGGATGAAAGACATGCTGTGGAAGAGAGACAGAGATTAATAACAGATATGATTCGATGCAGAGAGGTCTATTAACACATACTGAGTGAGAAAGGTGACTGGAAAGGAAAAACTCAATGCATCATGGGAATCCCCCAGCAGCCTACGTCTATTGCAGCATAACTAAGGGAGGATTCAGGGTCACCTGGTCCAGCCCTAACTATATGCTTTAGCAAAAAGGAAAGTTTTAAGCCTAATCTTGAAAGTAGAGATAGTGTCTGTCTCCCGAATCTAAACTGGAAGCTGGTTCCACAGAAGAGGGGCCTGAAAACTGAAGGCTCTCCCTCCCATTCTACTTTTAAATAATCTAGGGACAGCAAGTAGGCCTGCAGAGCGAGAGCGAAGTGCTCTAATAGGGTGATATGGCACTACAAGGTCATTAAGATAAGATGGGGCCTGATTATTTAAGACCTTGTATGTGAGGAGCAGGATTTTGAATTCAATTCTGGATTTAACAGGAAGCCAGTGAAGGGAAGCCAAAACAGGAGAAATATGCTCTCTCTTTCTAGTCCCTGTCAGTACCCTTGCTGCAGCATTTTGGATCAGCTGAAGGCTTTTCAACAAGTTTTTAGGACATCCTGATAATAAAGAATTACAGTAGTCCAGCCTGGAAGTAATAAATGCATGAACTAATTTTTCAGCGTCACTCTGAGACAGGATATTTCTAATTTTAGAGATGTTGCGCAAATGGAAGAAAGCAGTCTTACATATTTGTTTAATATGTGCATTGAAGGACATGTCCTGGTCAAAAATGACTCCAAGGTTCCTCACAGCATTACTGGAGGCCATGGTAATGCCATCCAGAGTAAGAATCTGGTTAGATACCATATTTCTAAGATTTTCAGGGCCAAGTACAATAACCTCAGTTTTATCTGAATTAAGAAGCAGAAAGTTAGCGGCCATCCAGGTCTTTATGTCTTTAAGGCATTCCTGCAGTTTAACTAATTGGTGTGTGTTACCTGGCTTCATGGATAGATAGAGCTGCGTGTCATCTGCATAGCAGTGAAAATTTATGCTATGTCTTCTAATGATGCTGCCTAGGGGAAGCATGTATAATGTAAATAGAATTGGTCTTAGCACTGAACCCTGTGGAACACCATAATTGACCTTAGTGTGTGAAGAGGACTCTCCATTTACTTGAACAAATTGGAGTCTATTAGATAGATATGATACAAACCACTGCAGCACAGTACCTGTAATACCTACAGCATGTTCTAATCGCTCTAATAGGATATTATGATCAACAGTATCAAACGCAGCACTAAGGTCTAGCAGGACAAGCACAGAGATGAGTCCACTGTCAGAGGCCATAAGAAGATCATTTGTAACCGTCACTAAAGCTGTTTCTGTGCTGTGATGGGCTCTGAAACCTGACTGAAACTCTTCAAATAAGCCATTCCTCTGCAGATGATCTGTTAGCTGTTTGACAATTACTCTTTCAAGGAATTTTGATATGAAAGGAAGGTTGGAGATTGGCCTATAATTAGCTAAGACAGTTGGGTCTAGAGATGGCTTTTTAAGTAAAGGTTTAACTACAGCCAGCTTGAAGGCCTGTGGTACATAGCCGATTATTAGAGATAGGTTGATCATATTTAAGATTGAAGCATTAATTAATGGCAGGACTTCTTTGAGCAGTTTTGTAGGAATGGGGTCTAAAAGACACGTTGATGGTTTGGAGGAATTAATTATTGAAGTTAACTCAGAAAGATCAATTGGAGAAAAAGAGTCTAACTTAACATCAATGGTACTAAGAGTATCTTTAGATAATATTACATCTGTGGGATGATTATTGGTAATTTTTTCTCTAATGATAAAAATTTTATTTGTGAAGAAGTTCATGAAGTCATTACTAGTTAACGTTAAAGGGATTGTTGGCTCAGTAGAGCTCTGACTTTTTGTCAGCCTGGCTACAGTGCTGAAGAGAAACCTGGGGTTGTTCTTATTTTCTTCAATCAGTGACGAATAGTAAGATGTTCTGGCTTTGTGGAGGGCTTTCTTATAAAGCAGCAAACTATTTCTCCAGGCTAAATGATGATCCTCTAAATTTGTGACACGCCCTTTCCTCTCCACCTTACGAGTTATCTGCTTTAGGCTACGTGTTTGAGAATTATACCACGGAGTCAGGTACTTCTAATTTGAGACCTTAGTTTTCACAGGAGCTACAGTATCCAGAGTCGTACGTAGTGAGGAGGTAAAATTATTAACAAGATAATGAACCTCTGTTGGAGTAGCGTTCAGATAGCTGCTCTGCTCTATGTTGGTACAGGGCATTGAAGATGATAACAGGGGGTGGATTATATTCTTAAACTTAGTTACGGCACTTTCAGAAAGACATCTACTTTGATAAAGTCTACTCTCCACTGCTGTGTAATCAATTATTGTAAGTGTGAATGTTATCAGGAAATGATCAGACAGGAGAGGGTTTTCAGGAAACACTGTTAAATGTCCAGTTTCTATGCCATATGTTAAAACAAGATCTAGAGTGTGATTAAAGTGGTGGGTGGGTTCTTTTACATTTTGAGAGAAGCCAATTGAGTCTAATAACAGATTAAATGCGATGTTGAGGCTGTCATTTTTAGCATCTACATGGATGTTAAAATCACCCACAATAATTATTTTATCTGAGCTGAGCACTAAATCAGATAAAAAGTCTGAGAAATCAGAGAGAAACTCTGTGTAAGGCCCAGGTGGACGATAGATAATAACAAGTAAGACTGGTTTCTGAGTTTTACAGCTGGGTTGGACAAGGCTAAGCATCAGGCTTTCAAATGAATTAAAAGTTTGTCTTGGTCTTTTGTTAATTAATAGACTGGTGTGAAAAACTGCTGCCACACCGCCCCCTCGGCCTGTGCTTCGAGATTTCTGGT
This sequence comes from Oreochromis niloticus, assembly GCF_001858045.2. Lineage (NCBI taxonomy): Eukaryota > Metazoa > Chordata > Actinopteri > Cichliformes > Cichlidae > Oreochromis > Oreochromis niloticus. Next base: position 10,213,769 of record NC_031975.2, read on the forward strand.
AGTTAGAATGACTCGGGGGTGTTGATTCATTTAAACTAACATACTCATCTGGCTGCAACCAGGTTTCTGTAAGGCAGAGTAAATCGATTTGTTGATCAATTATTAAGTCATGTACTAACAGAGACTTGGTGGAGAGAGACCTAATATTTAATAATCCACATTTCACTGTTTTACTCTTTGGTTCAGATGTGGATACTGTATTGTTCTTTCTTTGTGATTTTTTATGTTTAAATTGTTTATTGCTGGTTTTTAGTTTGTTTTTTGTCTGTTTGGGAGCTGACACAGTCTCAATGGAGATGGGTTTTTGGGGGGGTAGCAGGAGGAGAGAAGCTGCAGAGAGGCGTGTAAGACTGCAACTCTGCTTCCTGGTCCCAACTCTGGAGTCATATTTTGGGGGGTTTAATGAATTGGTCCATATTTCTAGAAATGAGAGCTGCTCCATCCAAAGTGGGATGGATGCCGTCTCTCCTAACAAGACCAGGTTTCCTCCAGAAGGTTTGCCAATTATCTATGAAGCCCACATCATTTCTGGGACACCACTCAGACAGCCAGCAATTTAAGGAGAACATGCGGCTAAACATGTCACTCCTGGTCTGATTGGGGAGGGGACCAGAGAAAACTACAGAGTCCGACATTGTTTTGGCAAAGTTACACACCGATTCAATATTGATTTTAGTGACCTCCGATTGGCGTAACCGGGTGTCATTACTGCCGACGTAAATTATGAGCTTACTGTATTTACGTTTACCCTTAGCCAGCAGTTTTAAATTTCCTTCAATGTCGCCTGCTCTGGTCCCTGGAAGACAATTGACCATGGTTGCCGGTGTCTCTAGCTTCACATGTCTGAGAACAGAATCACCAATTACCAGAGTTTGACCCCCGGCGGGTGTGTCACCGAGTGGGGAAAAACGGTTAGACACATGAACAGGTTGGTGGTGTACCTGGGGCTTCTGTTTAAGACTATGCTTCCTCCTCACCGTCACCCAGCCGCCCTCTTTCCCCAGCTGCTTGGGGTCTGCCGGGGAACAGCTAGCGGGGCCTGCGCTATCTTCGGCTGCACCAGCTACAGGGGCCTGGCTAGCTACGGGTGAATGAAGGGTGCAAAGCCGAGTCTCCAATTCAGTAATCCTGGCCTCCAGAGCTGCAAATATGCTACATTTGTTACAGGTATCATTACTGCTAAAGGAGGCCGAGGAGTAACTAAACATCTGACACAATGAGCAGGAAAGTGCAGGAGGGACAGGTGAAGTAGCCATGGTGCTAACGAGTCGGCTACGAGCTAAGCTAAGCTAGCGAAACAGTAAAGAGACAGTGAGTGAATACTTTGGCTATAAATTAGGTAGTGAGCACACAGAAAGGGTGATTCAGATGAAGCACGTTAAGATTATACTATGAAAAAGGGATGTATCAAAAGATTTAAATTAAATTGCTAAGCAGAAAAGCTACTCAGAAACACCACTGTGTTTGAGCAGGAACAGGAAGTGATACTCTACCACAAAGCGAGCGAACACCAAGGCCCTTTCTCAATTCTCAAGTACGCGAGTACGTACTCACGTTCTCGGCGAGTACGTACTGGCCGAGAACGCACGGGAGTACGGACTCGCCGAGAACGCGAGCACGGACTCGTGATTTGTACAATTGGAACACCAGCGTACTTGATGATGTCACAGGTCCGGAGTTTTTACTGCCATCCCCTCTTAATTTAACTGTGAGTAATATGTTATGAAGCTTAACTTTAATCACAGCCAAACCGGTTTACTCAGGAACAAATAAAACACTGAAATAAACCAAACATTAACATTTAGAAGTGATCTAAGTGACTTATATATCATTTTTAACCTCAGTAGTGAAATCTCTATTAATAAAAATAGTGTACATGTACATACCTGTACATACCTTAATAAAAACAAGCAGGTGAGATGTTAGAACGCTTTTATTTTTATTTTAGTGGACACTCAATACAATACACAGCTACTGGGGTTTGTTAACCTGAGTAGTGAAAAGACCGCGGGGGGGGGTTGAAAACGATGTGCCGGGAGTCCGCTGTTCTCCCCGGCTCTAATAATCCTCGACCTCGCTGTCTGTTATGGAGCTGGTGGGTCACAGACGTCTCCGAAAACGTCGGAGCGCGTTTGGAAATATATGATATCTTGATAAATCGTGCAGATATTTGAAGTTTACACAGCTACATTCTCACTTGAAAATAACTTAAAAGTTTATTTTGTGACCCAGAAAGAGTAATATTTAAAAGTTTTTAGCCCCGCTCGTCCGCCATTGCCGCGTTTCAGTTTTGGACGAAATGCATTCTGGGATATTTAGCTGTACCAAGTCCACACAAGTCTCCACCGATGCATGCTCGATAAAACGGGCGGAGCGAGAACACATCCGGGACTTTTTCATGTTCTTGGCTTGATGCGTACTTCGAATTGGAACAGTACTTGGTCTCCGACTGATGACGTATCAAGAGTACACGAGAACGCAAGTACGCACAAGTATGCATATTGAGAAAGGCCCCAAGTGACATCTGCCAACCATTCTCCGCTCAGTATTAACTGTCCTCCCTCTCTGCTTTCAGTTGAATCCATGCCAGAGGCTCATGCTTCAGTTAAACATTCAGCATCACAAACCCCAAGTTAAATAAAGCTTTGTTTTCTCACAAACTTGTCTGTCCCTTGAATCTGGTTTTGGGTCCATTCAGCCCCTTCTGACACTACATCAAATCTACTCCAACAGAGATTGATTATCTTGTTAGTGTTATATCTTCACTGTGTATGGCTTTGAATTCTATGGCTTCTCTGAAAATGGAAGCCTGAAATCAGAGCTGCTCTTCTGCCTGGTATAACTCACAAACCACAAATAACATGTGAGCTGGAGACGAAATTGTGTCTCACTAATTTAAAAGATCTTTATTTAACCGGTAAAAAAAATCTGTTGCTTTATTTTTATTTATTTAAAAAAAAAGCCTGTATAGCTACAACATCTTACTATTAGTGATTGAAGAAAATAGGCAATAGGCAAAAAATATTCATAACCATCTGAGCTTTCTGAAATTACTTTTGATAATTACTTCCTTCAAGTTATCAATATGTCTATTAGACCCCATTCTTACAAGACTGCTCAAAGAAGTCCTACAGTCTTAAATATGATCAGGCATATTTTTCTTTCAATCCAATTTCTTCCTGCCTGTATGATGAGTCCCATGGGGAATTGAAAAAGACCTTTTCAAAACCTCGTCTCTGAGGGCAGCACAGCTAAGAAAATGTTAGGGAGTTTTCCTCCAAGCTCTGAATGATCAGATAAGGGATCAATTAGCCTCACAGGACTAGCCCTCCTCTTTTGAGGATTTGAGTCAAAAGGATCCGGCCGCCAGTAAAATTTGGGGATATAGGTGGGGGGATCCACGACCTCTTCTAAACCCTGGTTATTGCTACCAGTAAAACTTAGCCTAAACCAGGTCGGTCTCTACAGGCCCTTCTTGATTCAGAGGGTGAACAGAACATCATAGACACTGAATTAGCAAACCAACTGCATCTATCACTCAGGGCCCGGTCAGTCTCAGTTCTGGTTATCAACCCCAAAACAACAGCCAAACTGAATGACTGAATCAGGAACTGGAATCCGCTCTCCACTGTATCACCTTTCACAACCCAGAAACGTGGTCATCATATCTCAAATAGGTAGAGATTGCTCACAATTCTCTCACTGCCTCTGCTACTGGTCCCTCGCCTTTTGAGGATATCAACCACCCCTTTTCCCAGAGGCAGATATAGATCTGGTGGTTCCCTAATTTCAGTACCACTTGCAACTATGCCAACACATCTGGGCACGGGCCTTGGAAAGACTTCTCAGTTCAGTCGAAAGCCAGCACCACTATGCTAACTGCAGGACACCCACCCCCAGGTATCAGCCGGGGGAGAAGGTATGGCTCGCAGGTCATGGACATCTCCACTTAATGCCCCAACAGGTTATTAAACTCCAGCCAATCTGGGGTTTAATAACAAGGGATGTGTGAGGTGGGAGCTAACCATGACTTTGACTCTATGCCTTTAGCCCTTATATTTTATCAGCAGTGGCACTATATTTGTCTATGTCTCCATACACAAACCTCACCTCCACCCACTCAGTCTCCAACAATGCCTCAGGGCGAACCAGGATTTGGGCAGTCATGAAGGCCATGTCCCAGTCGCCTGCACCTTTAGCACTCCTACCCAGGTGTTCATGTGGCTCCTAGTGGGTGGGGCACAGTGTCCACAGATGCCAGGACCTGGGAAAAAACAACAGCAGAAAGGGGCCAAGTGGAGCCGTGGTCACATCATGCAGCTGCCTCCTTGGAGCCAGTCCTGGCCAGTCTTCTCCTGTCCTGTGGCACTGCTCCTGATGTATGGCCAGCCATTATCTTGGCCAGCGCCTCAACTGGCTGTGCATCACGAATTTAGCCATCTCATTGCAGTTTGCCCAGTGCTGAGAAAGAAAAAAATGTTAAAACATAAGAAACTTGTCTGCTGTAGGGCCAGTACAGTGTCAGTGCTGGCTGGCACCTTGTAGCGCCAGCACTGCCACTGTACTGGCCCTACAGTAGAGATAGATGTGTTCAAGCCTTTCATCTCCAAACGTTTTCCTTCACTGACTGGAAGCGAGGTGGACCCAATTACCATTATTATTTTAAGAGACACTGCTGCAAAGCATTCTATGGTACGATGCCGTGTAGTGTCTTTTTCTGACCAGTCATACTGTGGCTCAGATTTGTTGGTGTATATACTTCCACTGAAGTATATACAGGTAACAATGTACAGAAATATGTATAGAAAAATTGCACGGAGATATGTATAAAATGTACAGTGAACAAACAAGCTGATGAGTAACATAACCAAAAGGATGTTAAACTATGTTATAGAGTCTGACAGCTGCTGGTAAGAATGACCTGCGGTAGCACTCCTTCCAACACTGTGGGTGTAAAAGTCTACTGCTGAACAAGCTGCTCAGTGCTCGTACAGTCTCATGCAGGGGGTGGGAGGTGTTGCCCATGATGGATGTAAGCTTAGACAACATCCTCTCCTCCCCAACCTGCTTGATGGACTTCAGCGGACAGTCCAGGATAGAGCTGGCCCTCTTGACCATAAGTTTATTGAGTTTCCCCCTGTCCCTCTCTGCCATCCCACCACTCCAAGAGTGGAGTGGTGTGAAGAGGAGTGTGCTGTGTGGCAGGAGCAGAGTGTGTGTGCGTGGCCGAAGAGTATCATGGGAGCGTGCGTGGAATTCCCCACACCAGACCCCGTGGAGCCCGTGAACCCTTTCCTCCCCTCACATTTTGTATATACTCACTTGGTGTTTTGTAAATAAACCTTTTGCACTTTTTATGCTGGAATTCTTAACCTGTGCAACAGATGTAATACATCTCCCTGTGAATTAACTCATATGTTTTTTACTTGCCCAACACTTCAATCATACTGGACTTTTGTGCTCTCTCATGTTTTGAGTGTTACATTGAAACCTTGCTCACTAGTTGCCATTTCTGGTGTTTCTGAGGATTCCACTATAAACCTTGGTCGTAAGCAGATGGATGTTATTGCTTTTACTTCATTGTTGGCACATCGCAGAATTTTGCTTTCTTGAAAAGCTCCTCACCCTCCAGTTACATCACTTTGGCTGAAAGATGTTGTGTTTTTTTTTCAATGGAAAAAAATTTAATTCAGCCTCAGAGGGAATGCTAATAACACTTTTACAGATCTGGCAGCAGTCAGTAGTTTCCAAAAAAGCTTAAAAAAAAAAAAGTTTAAAAAAGTTTAAAAAATTGTGAATGGCTTGAACTGTATTGATTTATACCTTTATATCACTTGTGTTTTTGTTGAGCCTGATATGTGAAACTACATGGAAATTCTATAATAAAGATTGAAAAAGAGTGTTTTCTGCTGAAATCTAATTATATATTTACTGTTTCAGTGCTTGCAAGGGATCTAAAATGCTAATGCCTTATTGAAAAGTAAAACTTGTTAGAGAAAAAAAAGATTTAATTTGGCTATTGTTGCACTGTAACTGATGGTTGTGCCTGTATTCTTCCATTATATTCTCTAACAAATTCCACCACTGATGCCCACATCAGGCATCAGTGTTTTAGATTCTTTGCAAGCTCTGAGCGCTCTAATAGGAAGCTCAGCTTCAACAATATAAAGCACAATATAAAACACCATTGCATTTTATACAAATGGTACATATATACATATATATATATATATATATATAGTAGATACAATATTACATTTGGATCACTTTTTATTATTACTGTAATAAACCTTTTGCACTTTTTCCTCGAGTCTGCGCTGCAGTCCGTTCAGTCCACCGTGACACTTTCCATGTTACTAGTTCATTTCAACCTCACTGCAACAGGGTAGGATCCAGGGTAACAGGATCCTCATGCTATTTGGTGTTACCTTGAGGCTCAATCATGTCTCTCTACCTCACTTTCAACATTATTATTTTCATCCCTTCCTGTTTCCCTGTGACAATATACAGATAACCCTGTTGTAATTCCCTGTCTAAAGATATGGTATCAAATCTGGCCACACCTTAATTCTGTCTCTGCCTCTACTCTGGCCCCGATGTGTAACAATCATCTCTTCCCCCCATCTCCTTTGGACTCTTCCTTCCATATATATGCAAGAAAAGGTATAAAATGTTTTTTAAATCATTTTTTTTAAAGACAACACTTTTAGTGATATGTCTTATTTGTACAATTTGCCCTCATATCATTCATTCCGCTATTTTCAAATAAGATACTGTGCAGCCTCTATTTTCCCAGTTTCCAAATCAGCCCCCCAAGCATTCATGGGAGGACTTATTTTAATTGAAACCTCACAGTAAGACTCTTATATTAAGAATATATACTTTCATTACTGCATCGGGCAATTACTCAACCAAAAATATCACTTCCAGTTGGGAATAGGAACTGGGTCCTAAGTTTGGGGAAGATTACTGGGACACTGCCACTCTGCTTTTTAACTCCAGCCGATGGGACCATTTCTCACACCCATAAACATAAACTTCTTTATACTCTTTTTTATACTGCCGACACTTTATTCACTCTTAGTCACTTATAGTTATTTATTCACTTATTTAGTCTCTCTAATTTTAAAACTGTGTATATACTGTATATTCTAAGTATTTTTTATCTCATTTTTATTGTCTGTTTATGCCCTGTCCTTATCTTTAACGTCATGTTGCTCTGTTGTCTCTTAATTGCCCCTTGGGGATAAATAAAGTCTCTCTGATCTGATCTGAAAGTAGTTGACAGAATTCATACCTCATCCTCATGTGCAAGACTTACCCTTATTCAGTTTAAGACAGTATACAGATTGCACTTGTCAAAATCAAGATAAAATTTATGCTGTAATCATCAATCTCACATTTATTGCATTTTATTTTTGCATAAGAGTTCCCCTGTGTTATGCTTGCTGACAGATGCTATTTGTAATATTAATAATTAAAAGCATTGGCATAGGCAGTGAATAAGGAAGAAGGGATAGCAGTTAGAGTTGGTGCGATTTGCTTTTCCCGGGCAGACCTGCCAGTTGCTGCCAATATATGACATTGTTAATTAAACATTGTTAAAATTTATAAGCGTGTAATAGTCTTTTTACGTTGGTAAGACCGGTTAACACAACTTCCCGGAAGCAGCGCCAGCTGGAACTCTCCCGAGCAGTGTTGCCAACTTAGCGACTTTGTCGCTATATTTAGCGAGTTTTCAGACCCCCTTAGCGACTTTTTTTCTAAAAAGCGACTAGCGACAAATCTGGCGACTTTTTCTGGTGTTATTGGAGATTTATTTATGACGACTTTTTGACGTGAAAGTGGGTATCGCTTTTACTCTCAACAAGCAGCGGGTGCTGCCGTGGGCACCTCGCCCGTACCAAAGCGCTCACAGGCGGAGGATAGTCCTCCCCCAGCTGCTATCAGGGCAGGAGATGTTCACACCTATGCGTCCGAACTGCAAATGAATCGCGCATGAGCGAAGCCGCTGCTCCCGCACTGACTGTAACGCAGTCAGTTCTTCTTTTACTGTTATGCTGTTTTGTGGATCACGAGGTTTAAAACTACTTATAAACACACACACACACAAAGTAACTCCACCAGAGTGCCTATTTCGGGTCTTTTTTGCCGGTCCAAGCAGGGTTGGAATTCTGACTTTAAAAAAAACAATAATTGCTAAAATAAATTTAATTTGTAGTTCTAAATAAATTCTAAATGCATTTAGGACGTTTTTTACTCACTTTATGTCTCTTCCACAATGTTATTTCTCTCTCCAACAACGTAGGTTACAATTATATTAGCATGACCAATTATGCAAATTAGGCGATGATGTCATTTAGTGACTTCTGGCGACTTTTAGGACAGCCAATAGCGATTTTCCTTACTGAGGAGTTGGCAACACTGCTCCCGAGGACGGTGGCGGTGAAAGAATAGTAGCGCTGTCCTCGTAGGACACTGAGGACAGCATTAATCCGAACGGTGAGATCCGTCGCCTTAACAATAAATTTGAAGGTCAGATTAATGCTCGCAAAACGATCTCCGAACTGTCATTTTTACCAACAGCAACCGATCCTCTAACTTCCAGAGAACTTCCCTACACGACGCAACCGTCGGGGAACTGAGTGGGTGGGTGTGTGGGGGGTTGGGGGGCTGCAGATGGTTTCCTTGTTTGCTGGGAAGATCCGTGGTTCGATCATCAGAATAAAGACAACGTCCTCGGTGGTTGTATCAGGAAGGCCATCAGCCATCAAGATCTAACAAATCACAGCGGAGCTATGTGTAAATGCTGTAATCACTACTACACAACTTCAATAACACGTTTATGGAGGACGCACACTTGTCACACCCAAGCACTCTTGTCACTTCCGGTATAACACTGCTCGTTCCGACTGAAAGGAGTGGGAGCGGCCCTTATGTCACGTTGTAGTTGTAGCAAGATTCCAGAACAAGGCTAGAATGATGCAGGAACTTACATTACTGTACCTCTAAAATAAAAGCACAGACTTTACGCTATGAGTTGCGTTTGTGTGACGCAAAAATAAAGCCCAATGAAAAGATGAATGTAGCCACCAACCGAAAGCAAAAGGACAATTAAAAAAAGGCAAAAGTTAAACAAAACACATTTGTGCTGGGAGATACATATCTTGTGTTTAATGTAGGATAATTCAAATTTTGCAGTATTTATAAAGGAATAGAGTCTTCATAGTTCTGAGATGGGCCTGGGAGGTCGAGGGCTATGCTATGCACTATTTTAGTTTTTCTTAAGACTGCATCCTGATTAACCATGTTGCCACTTGAAACGATAATCATAAATTAATCAAGAGATACAGTTCTGTGATCTATTATTTTGAGTGTTAATAATATGGGCTACAGTGTCTAATTCTTATATTGACCAAAAATAAAAGGAAAGAAGTCGACAAAATTATTTTTAAAAAATCGCTAACAGTCCTATCTTTGATTACCACACACAGTGATGAAATTGTCACCTTAAATTAATCTTGTCGTTGGCCGTCATCTTTGTACCACTGGTGCTATTAAAAGAGCATGATTGTTGGGTGTTAATTTTAATTAATAACAAAATCGAATACAAGCTGACCACGGAGCCGAAAATCTAGATGTAAATGATTTCATCAATCGTCACTTTATTTTGAAATGTTCCACTGGAAGTATAATTTAGAGTATTTAACTTCACACCTGTTTTGCCGTACAAAACGTATTGTGCCTCGCGATTATACAGTTCCTCCGGCTGCTCCCAGGGAGTTGCTCTTATTTGACAATTATAAATTTTGAGGATTTATAGTGAAATAACAGAACTATATAGGCTGGATACTTTTCATGCCCATTTTTTTTCAGCATTGGACTCTGGGATAGTCCTTGTTTTTGTTTTGGATGTGGACCGAATTCAGTAGGGATCCCAGCAGATATTCCCTTGTGATTTGGTAAGTTAGGACTTTGTTCCCCCTCCAACATCCGTCTATATAAGTGTAAGAATCTTGTGTGACCTCAGTCACAGTCGCTTAAAACGAAAAATCAGCCTCCCGGAAACAGTGGTTATATGGTAGCTTACGTTCATAACAGGTAGTTCATGAAAACCAGAAAAACGAATGAGTTAACATATGAGAAGATCACTGCACACGAAGTAAAAACTTGATCCTTAATCAAACCACAAAGGAAGAGGACGGAATATAATAGGCATTTTGTGCACCTTAGTTTTGCAGTTAAAGTTCTGGATGTGTAAAAATAACGTGCAAATCTAGTGACATGCACTCATCAGGAAAGACGCTAAAACCTATATTGCAGGGGTTTAACTGTCAAGTCCAGGACCAAGGAGAGGTGTGGGGGGAAAAAAACCTAAGAAGAAGCTCGGTCTAATAAACATCTTATATAGGCTGTGCGTATTCTCTCATGTCTGAAAGCATATTAATGAAAAAATAGCAACTGTAACTGTTTTTCGCAAACCAAAAAATGCATCAGGCTGATTCTTTTTTTCTATCAGAAATTTTTCAGAAACATTTTTCAAATGTTTTCATGTCAATTAATGTCTTGATAGTGCAAATTCTGTGTAATTTTAGGAAATGGCAACTGCTCTCAGTAGCCGATATCCTGGTGGACGTGGACCAAATAGAAGTAAGGGGCGAATTTTAGGCATCATTGATGCCATCCAGGATGCAGTGGGGCCACCCAAACAAGCAGTTGCTGACCGGAGGACTGTGGAAAAAACTTGGAAGCTCATGGATAAAGTTGTAAGTCTTGAGAAATGACCTTGGCCATCAGATTCTAAATTCAGTTCAATTCAATTCAATTTTTTTTATTTATACAGCGCCAAATCAGAAAGTACTTTTTGTCGTATATTAACATGGAGAGATGGAGTTAATGGCTATGCACCTTTCATGTTTTCTAGTGGTTTATTAAATTTATTTAAGCATTTGTTTCATCCATCCATTTCATCTCAATAGAACCTTTAGAACTACCTTTACTTACAAAAGACCTACAAAATCGGTCATATACATACTTATGAGTTACATAATGGAACTAATATAGGCATAATATTGTTCCTGTTGTTCCTCTCACTGGCAAACTGGCCGAGGTAGAGTGGCAGGAGAAAATTTGATGTTCATTGAGAAAACATTGATATTTAATTTATTGATGAACTCCTTTGCAACAGGTGCGGCTCTGCCAAAATCCCAGACTCCAACTGAAAAACAGTCCACCATACATCCTGGATATTTTACCTGATGCCTACCAACACCTGCGGGTCATACTAGGCAAATATGAAGAGAACCAGATGATCATACAGCTTAGTGAGAATGATTACTTTAACATCTACATTGATAGCCTTATGAAGAAGTCCAAACGAGCTATCCGGCTCTTCAAAGAGGGAAGAGAGAGGATGTACGAGGAGCAGTCACAGGACAGGTATGACGACGGGATATTTCCTGGCTTTTGTGTTTTAACACAGGTTTTCTTGGTTTTCTCTGGAAGCTGCTGGTTTGAGAGAAGTAGCTATCCTATGATGTCTCTCAGACAGAATAGGAACAATAATAATTAACAGTTTTGTTTTAGATTTAAAAATTACAAGCTTTTTGGAGGTACACTCTGTTCTGGCCACTTAATTCCAAATCTATATGTATTTGTGTACATTTGGGCTAGATATGCACAGCAGATGCTCCTTGATGCCCTCAGATGTCAGTTTCCTTTTTGAATACTGTACGAGACTGTGCTCTTTTTTTGTTTTACTCACGATAACCATAGTCACAGAGACAACATGACTATCTGTCTTACCATTCACCTTTAAATGTTATTTAAATAACATTTTCTTAAAATCTTAGTAGCTCAGCTTTCCAGCCTCCTACAACCAACTCATATGTGTCACACTTGCAATTACAACTGTGAAAGTCAAAAGTTTCCATAAGTACTTCAACACAGCAACTCCTGCTCTTTGTCTTAACGCTCAATATTAAGTTGCAGGTTGATTCATCTGAAAAATATGTTGGAATGATCTTGACAACTTTAAGTTGTTTTTTTTTTAATCTCAGCCACATCATGATGATAGATATTTGTAACTGTACATGGCTGGTGAGACAGCTGAAATACTGTGATAGCAGCAATGATGATTATGAAGATGATTCTCTGTGAGAACTTTACCCATTGCAGAGTTACAGGAAGAACACTTCGCATTCTTTCCATGGTCCAAGTTGCAAAGTAGTCATATAATCCAAAAAGTAACTATGCAGAGAGTCTCTGCTGCAATTTCATCTGTTTTGAAGGCAAACTACTTCACGGTACTCTGCTGTCTATATTGAAGCTTAATAGAAATAAACACACATATATTTTATTTGTTTTTAACTGATTTTTTTACTTTATTTTTTTTACTGATGTCCAGACAGCCCTTCTGACTGTCTTTCTTCCCAAACTATCTAAGGATAAATGCCACTACACATCTTGTGCATTGCAAAAATTTGATATGAAATTCAGATTTTTTTTAAATGCAAACCTGTCATGTAACATATACAGAAGGCCCAGCCAGATGGTGTATTCAATTCCAGAAACTTCTTGCTATGAGTCAACAGGCCTAAAAAGTAAATGATTTCTGCCATTTAAAAACTGTTTTTGCAATAGGTAATTTAAATGTGTAAGGCTCCAGTAATTCTCAAGAGCCCTTTCTGATAGCTATGTGCAGAGCTTCAGAGGGAAAATCCCCACACACTTTACATCCGCTTCATATATTTCCTTTTTATCTCAGCTGAAGAAGCATCCAGCACCCTTTTTGATCTGTATGTGTGAAACGCTTTCTTTCTTTTTTTCTTACTTTTATTCTCTTATTGCCTCCGATTGTATAGGCTTAATTTATTGCAGTAAAACACAGTGTTTACAGTAAACACTATATGTTGCTGTTGCAATATGGTAAAGCCATAGAACCATAGAAACAAGACTGTAATATATTTCACATGTGATTCAGATTTATAAATGTCAAATCTGAATCACCTGACAAATTATTTAGCTATTTAGTACATTCTTGGTAGTTACATGATGTTGCATGAGTCAGTATTTCTAGATTTTTAACATAGCTGTTTTCATTTGCATAAAGCAAAGAGTCATGCGGTGTGTGTGGGTTCGTGATGATTCCTTCTGCTTCAATGAAGTCTAAAAGAACAGTTGAACCAGTTGCAGGGTTTGATTTCTGTGTTAATCAAATTGATTTCCGTTTTTATCAAATTGTTTTTGCTGTTACAACATGAGGTTGAGCTTTTACATTGTATGCAAATGTTGTAGGATGCCTGTGAAACCAGACTAAGTGAGAAGTGTTCCAGCAGTTTCTCCCATAGTTGAATTTTGGAACCTATACCAGTGATTATTAGGGAGAAAGTATATCCTGATATTTATATATCAGCAAATATTTTTCAAAATATTTTCACACATACTATACATAGATGTTAAAGATGTGAAACTGGAAAATGATAGGGGCATTATTCATCAACTCTTCTCAATGTTCTCAAGTGGATGTTCTGCAGACACATTGAGAGAATGGTAAACAGTTTCAAAATTACATGCATCCTTTTTTGCTGTCTAGCAATGACTCTTTTAACATAAGAAACTCAATTTCACCAGCATACAGTGTTTTAAATAGACCCTAGCTAGAACAGTGTGAAAAAATATGTAGTTGCAAATATATAGTCCGAGTTTATTCATACATCCTTCTATTCATATCGTGAGAAAGTGGACTCTTAAACATACAGGCAAGAGGCTCTCTTTCCACCTACAAAAGACTGAGAGACAGGGTGGCTGTGTGTCTTTGCTCATGTCTGTTTGAGTAATTGTGTTTTAACCTGACATTACATTATATTTACAACTTAAACTGGAGAAGCACTTTGTCTCTTTTGTATTAAATTTGAGCCTCTCTTTAGAAACAGACTCATGGCTGTTTTATTTAATTGAGCAAGTTAACCTCTTCTTTTTCAATGTTTTACTTTCTAGTACAAATCTTTGACACCATAGCACTTTGGTGATAACTCTCTCTATTTGTCCTGCCCATTGACAGTTAATGCCCAAAGCAGATGATGTCATTTGGGTAAACCCTTTTCAGAAAAGAGCCCATCAAACAGCGTAAAATGACACTGACAAACATGAGTGGTTTTCATAATTCAATGCTGCAAATGATAGATTTATTGTATAAAATGTCATTTGCTAAAACTGAGCTGTAAATCAAAGTTGCAGTAAATTAGCTCTGCTAAAAAAGTTTTTTTCTTGATCTTGCTGAAGGTTGCTTCAACTTATGCTGAAACAATTTTTTTTCTTCTGTGATCCTCATTTGATAGTTCACATACTACACCACATAATTTTGTACTGTCATATGCATTTTTTTATGTAGCTTATATTTCTGTGACATTTTATACCAGGATAGTTAAGGTGTTAAGATTATTAAAATCTCGAAAGAGCATTAGCAGGGACTGTTTATATTTTTAGCATATGACCACTCGGCAAACTCTGCCAAGAAAAGATTTTATTCAATAGGAAGAGAAGTGATCTCTGCAAAAATAGGCTTAGCATGGGGCAGTTATCTTCTGTGGCTAGTTGAGGGTTGAGGGAAAAGATAAGAGAGAATGAAAAGTATAGACGGAAAAGAAAAGCATAGTCCATTTTTCTTTGTTTAATTTAATGTTCACTGTATCAGTTATTTCTTTTAATTTGTTCATGAGAATGGGCATACTTTTACAGTACTGTGCAAAGGTTTTAGGCAGGTGTGAAAAAATGCTGTAAACAAAGAATGCTTTCAGAAATGGAAGTGTTAATCATTTATTTTCATCAATCAACAAAATGCAGTGAATGAACAAAGGGGAAATCTAAATCAAATCAATATTTGGTGTGCCCACCCTTTGCCTTCTTCTAGGTACAGTTGCACACAGTTTTTGAAGGAACTCGGCTGGCAGGTTGTTCCAGAAATCTTGGAGAACTAACCACAGATCTTCTGTGGATGTAGGCTTCCTCACATCCTTTTGTCTCTTCATGTCTCTCAGACACATTCGATGATGTTGAGATTTAGGCTCTGTGGGGGCCATACTATCACTTCCAGTGCTTCTTGTTCTTCTTTACGCTGAAGATAGTTCTTAACTAGAAAAATTTGCATTTCCTGCGAAAATGCAGTGTGGATGCTGTAAAGCTGAAGCTGTCTGCTGAAACTAGCAGAAAAAGCTGAAAAGTTGCAGAAATTGTAAAAACTTTGCAGAAGCAAAGGAACTTTGCTAAAATGTAGTAACTTAGCAGAACTGTAATATCTTAGAGGAAACATAATACTTGGCAGAAATACAATAGCAGAGCAGAACCTAGCAGAAATAATGTAACTTACCAGAAACACGATAACTTCTCCAAATTACAAGAATTTAGGAGAAACAGTATAAGATAACAGAAAGAATATATTTAGCCAAACATTCTTAAACATTACAGAAATACTATGATTTAGAAAAACAGTACAACATAGCTGAAATGCTGTGATTTACCAGAGACACTGTAATATACTATGAATATTATAATTTTATATAAATACTATGTATTAGCAAAAATACTCCAGTTTAGCACAAATATTATAACATAGCAGAAATACTATTCTATAGCAGAAATGCTATATTTAGAAAGAAAAATATAATATAGTAGAAATACTATGATTTAACAGAAATCCTACAATATAGCTTAATAACAATGATTTAGAACAGATACTATGATTGAGCAGAATAGTAATAACTTAAGTGAAAATATTGGAAAGGTAAAATGACAAGCTGAATAAAAAGGAACATGGTTAAGTTCGCTCAAAACTAATTTTTGTTCACCTGTGAAAAAATAAAATAAAAATACATTTAGAAAAAAAACAAATAAGAACAGCCAACAGATATACACAAAATCAAATATGGATACACAAATCACCAAATACACAGAAAATCAAATATGGATACACAAATGTACAGAGAGAGACACACACACAGGGTCTATGCCAGTCAACCAGTCTGAATATATTATATTTTTATCCAACAATGAGATGCTGCCCTAAAAAGGGTCTTCTTTCTCTCTCTCTCTCTCTCTTACACACACACACACACACACACACACACACACACACACACACACAGCAGCAGCATCAGCAAGTGAACAGGGGCTGTTAACAGCATGTTTCTAGGTCAGTCAAACAGCTGTGAGCTTCTCAATTTGAATCCACCAATCAGAGAGGCTGTGTGCTTTTTCTATGTTTTAGCACAAATACTATAAAACGGCAGAAATACTATAATTAAGCAGAAATACTATATTAAGTACAAATCCTATGAAATAGCAGAAATAGTATGATTTAGCACAAATGCTGTATTTAGCACAAATCTTATAAAATAGCAGAAAAAGTATGATTTAGCACAAATGCTGTATTTAGCACAATAGTAATAACTTAAATAGAAAAATTGGAAAAGCAAAATGAACACCTGAAAAAATGCTGAACATGCTAAGGGTCCCTCAAATGTAATTGTTAAATGAAAAAAAAAAAATCAGCAAAGAAAAGTATAACAGTCACACAATCACAAATATGGACACATATGGAAACACACATGCACAGAGAGACACACAGGATCAAATTCAGTCAAGCAGTCTAAATATAAGATGCTCCCATAAAAACTCTCTCTCGCCCTCTCTTTCTCTCTCTCTCTGTCACACACACACACACACACACACACACACACACACACACAGGGAGAGAAAAGCAAGTTTCTAGGTCAGTCAAGCAGCCTGGGAGCTGCTCAATTTGAATCCACCAATCAAAGAGGCTGTGTACTTTTTCCCGCCAAAACAGGTGCATCTGTTTTTACACACACGCAGCACAGAGACATGATTTCTGCAGTCTATTTCTCATAGTGAGGACTCCCCTCAAACAAATGGCTATAATTTCCTAACCGTAGGGGCTAGAACAGTCATTCTTACACCGTTTTGTTCAGAAGAGATGGGGGAATCTTAAAGTGTTGACAATTTATCATTAAAATATGAATTATTGAAGATATTTGACTTGTAATGCACCATAACTGAGTAGAGGCAAAGCGAAAACTGCCTTGACTTGCCCTCAAACAATGCTTTCTAACTCTAAATCTATTTGGAGTATCGATATCATTCTTTCACCGTAAGAGACAGCAGGCTTTGGTGAACAGTCATGGAAATTTTCAGGTCTGTGTGGAAATCCATAAAAAAGATATGACGAGAGAAAAAAGTGGTTCATTTCCAGAGTTTGAAATCTGAAGAAATCTGAGCGAGGGACAAATTTCCTACCCTCAAACAAACCCAATTCATGGCCAAATGGTAATAGGTGAGAAAAAAATTCTTGAATTGTGAGCATCAGCAGTGTCTGAAGATATATTGGCACAAGCCTCATGTCTTAACTTCGCTTCGTTAAGGAGATATGACGATTCAAAAATGCCTCTCATTACAGAAATCAAGCGGTGATTTTGAACAAACTCCCCATTGACTTTCTATGGAGAGTTTACAGACTTTGTGTTGGTCTGAGGAGATTTGCCAAAATTCTATAAATCCCATAACAATGATAGTGACATTTTCTGAAAGCCAGCAAAAATACCTACGTTTTGATGTATAATTTGTGGGGGTTGAGTGAAAATTGAGCAAGTAGCAAGAAGTTGTTCGGACATGAAGAGAAGACTGCAAAACCTTCAGTGGGACACTGAAAGCCAAGTGCATAGCAACCATAACAACGCATGTATTTTGTGAAAAATCACAAAAATGAAACTCAAAACTTAAAGAGGGATAAGATGAAAATGGTAACAGATATGAAAAAGCTGAATCATACAAGCATAGCAGAAAAATTTGTGAACATTTTAAAGTTTGAATGGTTGTTCTAGGTGAAAGTATGAGGAAGTAGTTAAGTTTCAAAAACAAGCAAGTTTTAGCAAAATTGTGGAAGTTTCCCATTCTTTTCAATGGGACAAATTAAAGGAAAAAAGCTTAATATTTTAAAAAGTATAATAGCAAAAAATACCAAAAGTCATAGCACCCATCTCCAGACATAGCAGAATATTTTAAAATTTGAACGGTGAAAATAGCACAAAAATTGTCGAAGCAGTTAAAGTCCAAAAAACGTACGGAAGCAACTTGAAGAATAAAGTATAAAGTATAAAGAATAAAGAGAAACAGTAACTCAATAGTGTGGATGCCTTAAAGCATCCACACAATAAAGAATAAAGAGAAACAGGAACTCAATAGTGTGGATGCCTTAAGCATCCACACAATGACTTCGATTGTATGTTTGGGGTCATTGTCCTGCTGCAGAATAAATTTGGGGCCAATCATACACTTCCCTGATGGTATTGCATGATGGAAAAATATCTGCCTGTATTTCTCAGCATTGAGAACACCATTAATCATGACCAAATCTCCAACTCCATTTGCAGAAATGCAGCCCCAAACGTTCAAGGAACCTCCACCATGCTTCACCGTTGCCTGCAGACACTCATTATTGCACCGTTCTCCAGCCCTTCAACAAACAAATTGCCTTCTGCTACAGCCAAATATTGACTCATCAGTCCAGAGCACCTACTGCCATTTTTCTGCACCCCCCGTTCCTATGTTTTCGTGCATACTTGAGTCACTTGGCCTTGTTTCTACGTCAGAGGCATGGCTTTTTGGCTGCAACTCTTACACGAAGACCACTTCTGGCCAGACTTCTCCAGACATTAGATGGGATTTCCCACTGGTTTTTGCCAGTTCTGAGCTGATGGCACTGCTGGACATCTTCTGATTTCAAAGGGTAATAAGCACTGCTGCAGTAAGTTTCCTTGGCCGACCACTTGCGTCTATGATCCTTTACGTTGCCCGTTTCTTTGTGCTTCTTCAAAAGAGCTTGAACAGCACATCTTGAAACCCCAGTCTGCTTTGAAATCTTTGTCTGGGAGAGACCTTGCTGATGCAGTATAACTACCTTGTGCCTTGTTGCTGTGCTCAATCTTGCCATGACATGTAACTGTCTTTCACAACCTCACCTTGGTAGCAGAGTTTGGCTGTTGCTCACCCAGTTTTAAGCCTCCTACACAGCTGTTTCTGTTTCAGTTCATGGCTGTGTTTCAATCTACATGTGACATTGATGATCATTAGCACCTGTGTGGTGTAATTGGTTGCGAAGTAGTTGATCATACACCTGACTATAATCGCACAAAATCCCTGACTTTGTGCAAGTGTACTATAAGAATTGATGCTGGTTTGAAGGCAAAAGGCAGTAACACCAAATATTGATTTGATTTAAACTTTTCTTTTGTTCGCTCACTTTGCATTTTGTAAATTGATAAAAATAAACAATCATTATTTATATTTCTGAATGCATTCTTTGTTTACAGCATTTTTTCATACCTGCCTAAAACCTTTTGCACAGTACTGTATTTCTGCAACTAACATGTATAGGCTTGATCTGGAATGTACTTCTGCAGAAGGATTTTTATTACGCTTGTTGATGTGCCATCGTGAGCAGTCATTTGAACTGATGATGTCATACGTTCCCATGGAAGGTCTGAGCCTGAGTAAGCTTCCACAAAGTAGAACCTGGGTAGGAATAAGTCTCAGTATAAATGTATGTGTGTTTATGAGAGTACATACATACAAAGGACTGGAAAGTTATTTTGAGAGGTTTACTCACTGCCTTCTGACTAAGGGTTTATATCAATGTGCTTTGACCTGCAGTATTATGACCCCACCCCTCAAACACACATGAAGGAAAAAGAACAGCCCCTCCACTGTTAGATCAAAGCTTGGATTGAGTCATTCGGGTCCAAAGGGCCCATTTAAGAACCAGTCCACATCCCCCAGCTGTAAATGGGAAATGGACTGGTTCCTAAATGGTGCCTTTCTACTCTACTGGAGCACTCAAAGTGCTTTATACACCGTGCTGCATTCACACAGGCACTATGTGCTGGCCTAACAGTCATATACATTCACACTCCAGTGAATTGGAGAGCAACTTGCACAAGGATACTTTGGAAACCAGGGATTGAACCACCAACCTTCAAATTGTGAATTAGCTCTACCTCCTGAGCTACATCCAGTTCTGCTTCATGAGCTATATGTCTGTGAAGGTTCGCAGTCATTCAGCTCATTGTAGTCTAAGGAGCTTAGAAAGAAAAGCATCTGGACTTCTTTAAGTTTCCTTGAGGTGAAACATCTTCAAGGAAACTTAAAGAAGTCCAGACGCTTTTCTTTCCAAACTTCTTAGACTTTATGAGCTATAGCCATTCCCCCAATTTTTCTTCTAAGACTACGGACCCTGCCGGACACTCAGCTATGAGCATTGAGGTGCACCGAGAGACAGGGGCTGTGGCAGACAAGCTTTAAACTGCAGCATCTTCAAAGCTTTCAACCACACCAACGCCTGCTAGTGACTGGTATTGACTAGGGGTCACTGCCGAACGGATGCGACCGGGGGACAATGTAGTGACTGGTATTGAATAGAATCACTACCAAACGGATGCGACTGGGGGCAGTGATGGGAATAACGGCTTTACTTTTTTCAGAAATGAGTAATCTAACTAATTACTATTGCTATCGTTACAACGCCGTTACCATTACTAACAAGAAAATGCGGTGCGGTTGAGTTACTATTTTTCAACAAACAGACGGTTGAAGCTGTCTTCAGCTTACCGCATCTTATATCAGTTGCACGGAAGTAGCTGTAAGTAATCTGGGCGCTACAGCTTTAAGCAGCTGCGCGCGCTCCCGCGGGCGGCAATCACTTTCTAGCAGACGATCACTTTTTGGCACAACACCTGGAGCTAAGGGGCAAAACAATCGCATGATTGCTGCTGTTTGACTGAGGAAGAATAAAGTAGTCGTGGTAAGCCAATCACATGACCCCATCAAGATGACAAACCAACAAGGTGATATATGCCAGTTTTTAAATTGTGTTGATAGGCCACGTAAAAACAGAGTCATGATAAACAATATATACGCGTGTTTTTTCCTGAATAGTTTCGTCACGTTTACTGTCTAAGGACAGAGCTAGCAAGCACTCTCTGCTTATGACCCAAAAAATAAAAAACAAAACAAAACAAAAAACACCCCTTTCGTGTTGGTGGAAAAATGCACCATGTCCACCAATCAAAAATAATATGGCAACATGACATTTGGTTGTTTAGGAAGACGGGGAAGTTTTAGGAGTGACGGCGAGAGAGAGAGAGGGAGAGAGAGAGAGAGATTTGTGACGTTTAGCGTGTTTGGACTGTGTAGTTAATGTGTTGTCTTGTGTAGCTAGTGTGTAGTGTTGTGGATAGTTTTGTGATGTGTGTCAGAACAATGAGGTGACTGCTGTCTCCAGTTAGAAAACTTGACCTGCTGTCAGACCTGCAGGTATCAGGCTGTGATGTTCTCCTTTATAGTGGACAGAAATTTTTGGAGTGGCACAAATAATTTGTGTGGCATCTTATTTAATGCAGAACACCTGATTGTTATGTAAATAGTTTGAAATGGTTATTTAAAAAAAGGGGTAAAAGGTAAATGGCTGCAAATAACTTTGTTGTTTGCAAAACTTGTGCACATGAGTGCGATCGTGGCTCAAGAGTTGGGAGCTCGCCTTGCAATCGGAAGATTGCCGGTTCGAGCCCTGGCTTGGACAGTCTCGGTCGTTGTGTCCTTGGGCAAGACACTTCACCCGTTGCCTACTGGTGGTGGTCAGAGGGCCCGGTGGCGCCAGTGTCCGGCAGCCTCGCCTCTGTCAGTGCGCCCCAGGGTGGCTGTGGCTACAACGTAGCTTGCCATCACCAGTGTGTGAATGTGTGCGTGAATGGGTGGATGACTGGATGTGTAAAGCGCTTTGGGGTCCTTAGGGACTAGTAAAGCGCTATACAAATACAGGCCATTTACCATTTTTTACCATGATTTTAAAATTGACAATTTATATTTGCATTTAAAGTTATGAAATATGATTCATTAAACATGTTTGTGGTTGTTACAGTAAAAAATATAACTTTTTCTACTCGGATTTTATGTTTTTTTGTCTGATTTAAGATCATTTCTCAACATAACTGTAAATTCAGACACGTGAGGTTGTGCTGAAAAGAATGATACCAAACAAGGCAAAGTAAATAGTTTTTAAAGGTGAAATGTAGAGGGAAAATCAAAAGTAGTTAAAAATGGCCAATTATACCCTGGACCCCAGAGGGTTAAACTTTTTTTTTTTAAAGTAACGCAATAGTTACTTTTCAAGTAATTAATTACTTTTAGAATCTTGTAACTCAGTTACTAACTCAGTTACTTTTTTGAAGAACTAGTAACTATAATGAATTACTTTTTCAAAGTAACTTGCCCAACACTGACTGGGGGACACCGTAGTGACTGGTATTGACTGGGGATCACTACCGAACGGATGCGACCAGGGGACACCGTAGTGACTGGTATTGACTGGGGGTCACTACTGAACGGATGCAGCCGGGGGACAGCGTGAAGGACATGGTCGAGGAAACCCCTCCCCAGAAGTGTGCTGTCAAACCCAGCATTGGCCCTACAGTGCCAGCCCACTTTTTTCCAGTTGATCGCTCTACCCTTTAACATCCAGACTTTATAATCATAGTTATCATCAACCATAGACAACCCTTAATTGCAGAAAAGAGAATGCTTTTTATTAATAAATCTAGAAACATCTTCCTTACATCACCCTTTTGATACAATACTGTTCCCAGTATGATAGGAAATGTTACATTAATGAATTGATAATAATAGCTTTTATCATCATTCATAAGAGCCTAAAAATGATTCAAATGAAGCTTTTGAATACCAGTACATGATGTTGGAGAAATGGTAATACATTTATCCAGGATTAAAGTAAATACTCAAGACTGAATATTGAATACAGCACAACTGTATGGTTCCTACCATATTACTGTTAATGAACAATTCATTTATTATTTAGAGACTTCTGTTATAGTGACCCTGACATTTAAAGCAAGTCTACAATGTCACAGTGAGCTAGAGGAAGCCGTTTGTGACAGAGACAAATTGTTCAGATGGCAGGAAGCCAGTAGAAATTGAGATAGTGAGCAGTTGAGCAGCTGGAGTGCAGGTGTCAGCACAGCAGTGTGATACCAACTGTGTAAGCAAATTTGTGACTTTGCTTTATTTTATTTATGGGGAATCTGAAATTGATCTTTTTAATTAACATGTTGAAAAGCTGTTTAGTATGATTTCATTTATGTGTTGCTCATAACAGAACAATCAAAAAATTACATAAGTCAGCCAGCGGTTTCTGGCCATGCTACCCTAGACACGCTGAATAAACTAGCCCTAATGAATAGGCTGCCTTTCATGGGCAGCTTGTCAGATGAGGCAGATTACACAACCAGACTGATAGCACAGATCATGGCAAGGACACATGAGAGACTGACCATATAGCTATCTTGCACTTTGAACTGAGCATTAAAGTGGGGTGATGCTGTAAGCAGGGAGAAAATTTACATTCAAAAAAGTCTCCAAATACATTATGTAGCGCAGAATACATGCTGCTTTTTCTGTTTGTTTGGGGGTACTTAAGAACAGATCCCTCCCCCACAAGCATGTGTGGTCTTTTTCTTTGCATCCCAATGAAAAGTTATTTTGGTTGGCCCTTGGTTGATTAGAGGCTTAATGGTAACCAGAGAAGCATGAAATTACTCTTTTTCAGTGCAGGCATACACACAAGCACACTCATATGCTCATACACATGCAGACCAACTGAAGTGGAACACTACCGCAGAATACTGATGCTCACTTTTCCCACTTTAACCTGATATTACCCAAATACGTTATTCCATTTCCAAGGAAATGGAGAAAGACAGTAGATGGGCAAACATTCCAAAATTAAATCAGAAATAAAGCAAAAGTTGAAAAATGTTATGAATAATTGTAAAATTATAGTATAATTTATCAAAATGACTACAGCTCTGATTGACGTTTAACTGTTCCTGGTGACTGATTTCTTAGTCAACTAAACAAGGCAAAAAACCCAAAAAACTAGACTAACTAGCTAGTATAGGAGACTAAGAGACACTCAGATATCAAGTTAAACTTACATTTTATACTCCAAACAGACAATGAAGAAAAACACTAAGCTGGTGTTAAATATGACAAATTAACATCCAAAAAGTGTGATGCAGTGTATGAATGATGCACGTTGTGCATAACTGATTTGTAGCATTTCTGAACATGATGCACCACATGGCTGAATAACATAACGGCAGTTTACCATCATTTACCATCAGTGGGCATCAATTAAAATGATATCAATTAGATTAAAAGAGCCTCAATATGTGTAGTGTTTTATGTCCACTTTAAAGTAGTCGTGCAATTACAACACAAATCGTGGTTATTTATTTCTATAAGGGGATTCCAATTAATATTTGCATGTTGTGTTTACATTACAGTTAATAGATTATGTTTTTGTCATCTGACCTATTTTATTGGTAAATGTGACATCAATTAGGGTTCTACTGTTTTGGTGACTCTTTAAGTCCTTTGATTATTTGTTTGAAATTAAATTTTGACATGCCATTTTCAATTTTTGTCAACCATTTCATATTATAGTACCACAGAATATTGTTTTTCTGCATTTGAGTAGTTGATCATAAAATAATATGTGTGTGATGGCGAATTGTACAAGACAACAATATTAAACTCATCTGATGGGAAAAAAATCACATGTAAAGCTACATTTGTAAAGCACCTCTCTTTTGATAGTGTTTGGGAAGTTACGAGATGTTCTTTATTTTTTCATTTTTGCCCTTCCTCATAGCAAAGGTGGAATATAATGTCAAATATAATTGTTCAAATAAATAGAATTTTCTCTGATTGACATTTGAGGTTATGACCATTTGAAAGTTGAAAGTATAGCTATGCCATCTGTTGGTTTTAACCAGGTTCTAATAGGAAGTAACAGTAGCAGGCAACAAAGTGACAGCATGCAATCTTTCTGTTGAAGAAGCGGCTTCTCACAAATAGGTTTTCTTTGCTCTAAGTCATCCTGGGAAGTGTAAAAACTTGCTGCAATGTGTAGATAGTGTCCATATGCAGTAATTCAAAAACAAATGACATGAATCCATTCCATAGAGGGTCTTCTGGATCAACAAGTCAGTGGTTTATTTGACTGATGAATCTTTCTATGTCACATTTACGATTGTCTGGTTTTGGCTTTCAAAAGAAGGAAATGTACCTGTCTACACTGGTTAGTTTTTGTGAATAAGAACAAATTTACTTTCCTTTTACAAAGCACTAACATTATCACCCTTTTTGTACTGTGCCACTCAGAGAACAAGTGGCAATATGCTATTGGGTTTTAGGCTGCATAAATAACTGTGCAAAATAAAACTTGATACTGGCTCTGCATTTGTCACATTTATCATTATCAGATCATTATGAGAAAAATGTGTTCTCACATCCTACGCCCACACATCCTTAAGTGTTGTAATATGTCTGTTTTTTTAAGTTCAGTTTTATCTAGTGTGTGATATATGTGATATGTTGTGTGATATAGCACAGAGATCCTTCTGTAGTCGTTATTTAAGCCAGTTTGTTTTCTAATGTGCTCATGTAGTTCATATTATAGTTAACATTTTTAAAGGAAATCCAACATTAAATAATCTATAAACTCTGTTCTAGCATATGTTGGTCTAAGAGAGTGTTTGAAATGTCTGATTTGACCAGCTATTACCAACAAATCAGAAGTCAGGAACATGTACAGTATATTTGTACAGGTCAAATAGTTTCCATATGGTGTCTGTCAAACATGTGAGGCTATAATTTTACATAAACTATTTCCTGTTTTCTGGCCTCTGCAGGAGGAACCTGACCAAGCTGTCTCTGATCTTCAGTCATATGCTGGCAGAAATCAAAGCAATCTTCCCTGGTGGACAGTTCCAAGGAGACACGTTCAGGATTACCAAAGCTGATGCTGCTGACTTCTGGAGGAGATTTTTTGGTGAAAAGTAAGCGCCACCTCAGTATTGTTTTTGTTTGTTTGTTTTTTGATAGATGTGTATGTTATTCACTTGTCCAAGTTGCACATGCACACATACGGCTACTGTCTTTGACCAATATTTGTCTCTCAGACAGGTCATGACCTCTGTCCAGAATGTGTGTGAATAGAGGCCTCTACAAACTGTACTTCTGTTCAGTCAGTGCAATCAAAAGTGGCTGCCCACAGGTTGAGGTTGTTGCACATTCAACCTCTGGGAAAACCAATTGGCCACTGCAACTACTTCCAGATGGTTGCCAAATTAAAAAATAATTCAATGAAATAATCAGGCAACTGCTGATTTTTTTTTCATCTTAGATGTAAGTAGGGTTGCCATCCTCTTTTATTCTAGTATGACTAGAAGATCTGATCCTAGAGGTACCTACTGTAGCTGAAAATACAAATGTCATTTTAAATACTCTGACAGATTTGAAGTAGCTACATAAACAAATAGTTGGGAATGACATATTCCATTAAATAATCACCACCATCACCTTTAACGTGTAATGGTAAAAAGTTGTAAAACACCACAACAAATGTACCAAGCCTATTCTAGAGCTGGCTAGCTAAAAGTTTGTCAAATTCCACACTGGTGCTAAATTTAGCAGTATTTTTCATTAAGCATACAATTTCAGATCATAACCATTTTCCATTCATACTGATTAAAGTCTGCAGTAGGGTAGTGGGTACTTCCTTGTGAAGCGGTTTCTAATTCTTTTCAGTTTTATCAGGAGGACATTTTTGGCTAGTATTTTCCATAAATTTTACAAATGTCTTAAAAGAATACATTTTGCTCATATACCTTCCTCATAAAAAAGAGCTAAATCTCTTGGATGTTTTCTTTTTATTTGCATAAAAAATGCAAAACTTACTTTGTGATATTCTTGGAATTTTGAGAATATTATAAGATCCCGTTCCTCTAATTTAAATACATTACAGAATATATGTAATTCAGTATAATAGTGAATATGAGTGTTTCTTATGAAAAATGTCATGTTAAAGAAATCCACTTGTGTAGAGAGATATAAATTGCTACTGGATGCACTATCACTGCTTTATTTTGATTCTGTAAAACCTCATAATTCTCAGGCCAAATACTCTGTTATATTTATCTCTAAGACAATGTGTTTGTTACTGTAGTTGAATTATCTCTGCTCATCCTACACTGTGTTCAGAGCCACCTTAGAAACTAAGTATAGTATAATCTATTAGATTATTAGATTGTTGCAAACCGAAGCTGAGGTATGGCCCTTTAATCAGTCGAAGGGTCACACTTGTTATCCATTCTGAGAGAAGATTGAGACGTCAGGACTTGGCTTGAGGCTATCTGCACATAATGTCTTTCAGATCAAGTTACTGTTTATATTGTAAGGAAGCTGATGCTGATGCTCACTATAAATAAACATTCATACATTTAAGCAGAAAACATCACTATGGTCACTATTAGCCAAATTAGCCAAATTAGCCTGTGTTAGACAGGAAGCTGTTGGAGGTATATGAAATGCAAAAAGTTGGTCTGTAGTTGCTTTATTTTAATGAGAGAAATGATATGCCTCAGCGGGTCATCTACCTATAGGAAGGTCAGTGCATCGTTCTCTTGACTCCTGAGTCCACATGCCCTGATGCATCCATGGCAATGTATGTGTGGATGCTATAAAGTTCTTAGGCATAGATAAACCCACTGTATGAATTTCTGTGTGATTGGGGGAATGAGACGTGCAGTAAAAAGTGCTTTGAATGATTAGAAAGGCGCTATACAACTACCAGTCATGGCTACTATAACACTGCAATTCTTTGTTAGCATCACATTTAATCAAACTGAAGTTTCCATTTCTGTGGTTTGTGCTTGTGGATGGGCTGAACCATGACAGCTCCAGGAAGTCACCTGTGGATCCATTCATTCCTATAACACTGGCTGATGGCTTTAGTCTGTAAATAATACTCACATACATTACATCTCTGAACTCACGTCAAAGACAAGCTCCAAAAATGTAATCATAGGAAGGATAGCTGAAGAGTTTCCCTCTATTATTTTTATTCAGTAGGCTGGTTGACAAATTACTGTATCATCAGATATGTGACATCAGCTGCAAACTACATCATCCGGAAAGTATTCACAGTGGTTAACCTCTTCCACATTTTGTCAAGTTAGACCCTTATTCCAAAATGGATTAAATTCATTTTTAACCACAAAATTCCACACAAAATACGATAATGACAAAGTAAAAAATTTTTGCTTACATAAGTATCCACAGCCTTTGATCAGTATTTTGTTGACGCACCTTTGGCAGCATTCAAGTCCTTTTGAGTATGATGCTACAAGCTTGGCACACCTGTTTTAGGGCAGATTCTCCCATTTTTTGCAGAACCTTTCAAGCTCCATCAGGTTGGTTTGGGCTCTGGCTGGGCCACTCAAAGACATTCACAGATTGGTCCCAAAGCCACTCCTTCTTGTTACCACACTTGTTATCTTGGCTGTGTGCTTAGGGTTATTATCCTGTTGAAGATAAACCTTCGCCACATTTCAAAAGCCAGAGCACTTTGAAAGAGGTCGTCATCAAGGATGTCTCTGTAGATTGCTGCATTAAATTTTTTCCTCAACCCTGACTAATCTCCCAGTTCTGCTGCTGATGCTGGCACCACGATGCTTCACTGTAGGGATGGTATTAGCCAGGTGGTGAGCAGTGCCTGCTTTCCATGACACACAGGATTCAGGCCAAAGAGTTAAATCTTTGTTTAAGAGAGACCAGAGAATTTTGTTTTTTATGGTCTGCGGGTCCCTCAGTTGACTTCTGGCAAACTCCAGGCAGGCTGTCATGAAGAATGATTTCCGTCTGGCTGCTCTACCATACAGGCTTGATCGGTGAAGTGCTACTTCACCGATACTCCTTCTACCCCAACTTGCTCAGACTGGCCAAGTAGCTAAAAGTCCAGGTGTTTCAAAATCTTCCTGTTATGGATGATGGTGGTCACTGTGATGATTGGGATCTTCAGTGCTGCAGAAATTTTTCAACCCAAGTTCTGTGACTTGATACAATCCTGTCTTGAAGATCTACAGACAATTCCTCTGACCTTTCTTCCACTGTCATCAAAGGGACCTAATATAGACAGGTGTGTGTCAGGGTGCAACTGAGCTCAGGTTTCAGTGTCATGCAAGAATTTCACTTCTGAATTTTAAGCAAACTTTTTCCACTTTGTCATTATTGGATATTGTGTGTAGAATTTTAAGTTGAAAAATGAATTTAATCCATTTTACAATAAGGCTGTAACAGGACAAATTTTGGAGGAAGTAAAGCACTGTGAATACTTCTCTCTTCCCCTGGGATTAATGGTACAGTCCAACTTACGATTACAGTTGTGTCATTCTAAAACTGCGACGTAAAAAGGATGACTTAAAAAAACAAAAAAACAAATACATTAAACATTGGGCACCAAATTCTGTAAGTTCTCAAAATGCCTGAAATCCCAATTTTGTGTGGATTTTTTTTATCCACAGTTTTGATAGAAGATGGTGTTTAAGGCAATAGCTTCACATTTTCACAGATAGACTGTTGGATATTTTTCAGAAAATGAAATTTAAACTGTGAATCATATATTTTATTTTAATATGTTAAAATTAATTAAATTTACTTCAGTTTTATGTATATTGCACTAGGGATGGGTACCGGTTTCCGGTGTCATCATGGCACCGGTTCTGACATAAACGGTAGTAACCAGACCGAAAAGCAGCGCACATTTCGGTGCTTTTTTTTTTCCTGAGATGTGATACACTTTAGATTCTAGCCAATCATTTTACGTTTCCGAGGATAGTAGGCGGGCCCAGGTACGTACGTTCTTTTAGAGCAGAGCTACAGATTAAAAATGCCCAAGGCGAAGCGGTCAAAAGTCTGGCTGTACTTCACAGCAAAAGATGCAAACCCAGCAGCCTGCAACAAGTGCTTTAAGCTGATACTGTGATACTGTGCAAATGAGGTAACTCCTCGAATCTGATGAAATACCTGGCGACGCAAAACGTTTTTTTAAAAGCCGAGAAATGCGCCGTATTTGATAGCTTGCTGCGAGACCTCACACCGTGCACATCTACTGCGGGTGTGGTGCCTGTTATCGGACCTGGAGTTAGCAACATCCCCGAAGAACCCGAAGAGTAGAGTCCTGGCCCCTAGCCCTGTCAGTGTAGCAGAAATGATGACGGATGATGATGGCAGCAGCAGCCGTTCTTCTCTGCGTGAGTAGCTTAATGTTGTTCGTGTGTAATTTACGTTGAGTACGCTAACCACGTTATTAAATTAATGCATGTAAGGTGAACTAGCAAACACCGTCGTAGTTAAATGCGGCTGTCTTCTTGTTTGATGGCAGATACTCCCTTCACCTGGGCCAAAAAGGCTAAAATGACCAAAGAAAAATTGGAAAACAGTTAAACATGAGAGGTTTTTGGACAAAGTTTGTGTTTTTTCCATTGTTTAAGCACTGCTTCCAGCCAAGAGTGATACCATATATGGCCTATAGCTGCAGAAAAGGCTAACATTGTTATCCTTTTCCAAAAAAACAGCTGAACATGAGAGGTTTTTGGACCAATTTTGTGTTCTCCATTCTTTAAGCACCGGTTTGAGCACCATTTAAGCACCGGCACCGTTTCAAAAGTACCGGTTTGGTACTGGTATCGGATAAAACCTAAACAATACCCATCCCTATATAGCACCAAATCACAAGAGTTCTGTTACAGTGCTTTATAATCTAAGATAGAAACCCTGAAGTAATAGAGAGAGAAAACCCCCCACAATTAAACGTCCCTCTGTGAGCAAGCACTTGATGACAGTGGGGAGGAAAAACTGCCTTTTATCAGAAAGAAATCTCTGGCAGAACCAGGCTCAGGAAGGGGGAGCCATCTGCCACAACCGTTTGGGGGTAATGGAAGTAAGACAGGCTAAAAAAAAGGAAGACAGAAAGAGATTAACAATAATGAATGATTAAATGTAGAGTGGTGTTAAAGCACATAGTGAGTGAAAAAGAAACACAAGTGCTCTATTGGGGTGATATGGCCTTGAACATCTCCAGAAAAGACTGCTATGTTCTGTAGAACACTGTTATAAAATATATCATTGTCTTATTAGTGAATGCCATTGAGATGTTTTGTCCTTTAATAAAAATTAATCACAAACATTTTTTAGATTTTAGATTTTTACGTTACAGTATTCCCTCGTTTATCGTGGGAGTTACGTTCTAAAATTAACCCACGATAGGTGAAATCCACAAAGTAGCCAGCTTTATTATTTACAATTATTATAGATGTTTTAAGGCTGTAAAACCCCTCACTACACACTTTATACACTTTTCTCAGTCAGACATGAACATTTTCACACTTTTCTCTCTTGTTTAAATGCTCTGAAAGTTCAAACCTTCGTAGAAAAATAAGTCCAGTATTATAGAATGAAACCAAAGATCAAACCCTGTTTTCAGGTCCAGAACATGGGAATAGAGCAGCTGCGAGAGAATTCAACATTAATGAATCAATGGTACGGAAGTAGAGGAAGCAAGAAGAATGAGTTGAGTGAAGTTTGACTTATCTGACTGTTTTGTTTCGCTTAATGCGCCTTATGGTCCGAAAAATACGGAAACTTCTACCTTCCTTTAGCATGTTTAGAAGTCCAACTTTTTGTTCGATGGTTAGCATCTTCCTCTGCCTTTTGGATGCTACCGCCGGTGCCTTTGACGGTGCAAAACATTTCGTCAACATTGTTTTTGTTGGGGAGAAAACTTACAAACATACAGTACAGCACTTCAGAGTCACACTGCTAGCGATCGAAGATGTTTGTACATTTGACAAGCTGAACGCATTC
Source organism: Oreochromis niloticus (assembly GCF_001858045.2). Classification (NCBI taxonomy): domain Eukaryota; kingdom Metazoa; phylum Chordata; class Actinopteri; order Cichliformes; family Cichlidae; genus Oreochromis; species Oreochromis niloticus. Next base: position 10,245,620 of record NC_031975.2, read on the forward strand.
TGTACTGTTCAGGAGACACACCACGGAGGAGACTGATTGACAATAGTCTACAGCCAATCAGGGCGCAGAACACAATGCGCTGTAAAAAAAAAAAAAAAAAAAAGCATGCAAAATTGCACAAAAGAAAAAGAACCTGGCAAACAGTGAGGCCGCGAAAGGTGAACCGCGTTATAGTGAGGGACCACTGTACTGTTTAAATCTTGTTTTTAAGGTAGGCACCACAGAGTGTGTTACTACAATTGTTGTTAATACATCTGTGAACTTTGTGACATCATGTTGAATTTATAACAGAGTGTGACTTAAAAATATGCAGAAGTAATTTGTACTTACTTTATGGCCAGAACATGCTTGTTTAGTTTATTCAGAAAAGGTTTTCAACGCAGAGCTGCATTCATGAAAACTCGGACATCAGGATATCAGTCTTCTTTTATCTTGTGGTAACTGTGAGAGCATATGTACTCTCCTCCTTTCAACAAATTGAAGGTTTCAGCAGTAGCAACGAAACTGAATATAAACTCAAATCTATGGAATTCACATAGTAGCATAGAATGCATTTTTTTGGGTCTTCTAATGTCCTGTTTTCAGGATGGCACCACAAGGTTGCTTCGTTTTTTATTCACATTTCCAGGGAGCCCCCCATAAAACGCAGTCCAAACAGCTGATAAGTTACACACCCACGCACATCTATTATTAATTTCACTTGAAAGAAAGTTTACTTCAACATTTTTATTTTTGCTGTAGAGTTGCATTCATCATCTTGTCAGTGCTGTACAGGGAGTGCAGAATTATTAGGCAAGTTGTATTTTTGAGGAATAATTTTATTATTGAACAACAACCATGTTCTCAATGAACCCAAAAAACACATTAATATCAAAGCTCAATGTTTTTGGAAGTAGTTTTTAGTTTGTTTTTAGTTTGAGCTATTTTAGGGGGATATCTGTGTGTGCAGGTGACTATTACTGTGCATAATTATTAGGCAACTTAACAAAAAACAAATATACCCATTTCAATTATTTATTTTTACCAGTGAAACCAATATAACATCTCCACATTCACAAATATACATTTCTGACATTCAAAAACAAAACAAAAACAAATCAGCGACCAATATAGCCACCATTCTTTGCAAGGACACTCAAAAGCCTGCCATCCATGGATTCTGTCAGTGTTTTGATCTGTTCTCCATCAACATTGCGTGCAGCAGCAACCACAGCCTCCCAGACACTGTTCAGAGAGGTGCACTGTTTTCCCTCCTTGTAAATCTCACATTTGATGATGGACCACAGGTTCTCAATGGGGTTCAGATCAGGTGAACAAGGAGGCCATGTCATTAGTTTTTCTTCTTTTATACCCTTTATTGCCAGCCACGCTGTGGAGTACTTGGACGCGTGTGATGGAGCATTGTCCTGCATGAAAATCATGTTTTTCTTGAAGGATGCAGACTTCTTCCTGTACCACTGCTTGAAGAAGGTGTCTTCCAGAAACTGGCAGTAGGACTGGGAGTTGAGCTTGACTCCATCCTCAACCCGAAAAGGCCCCACAAGCTCATCTTTGATGATACCAGCCCAAACCAGTACTCCACCTCCACCTTGCTGGCGTCTGAGTCGGACTGGAGCTCTCTGCCCTTTACCAATCCAGCCACGGGCCCATCCATCTGGCCCATCAAGACTCACTCTCATTTCATCAGTCCATAAAACCTTAGAAAAATCAGTCTTGAGATATTTCTTGGCCCAGTCTTGACGTTTCAGCTTGTGTGTCTTGTTCAGTGGTGGTCGTCTTTCAGCCTTTCTTACCTTGGCCATGTCTCTGAGTATTGCACACCTTGTGCTTTTGGGCACTCCAGTGATGTTGCAGCTCTGAAATATGGCCATACTGGTGGCAAGTGGCATCTTGGCAGCTGCACGCTTGACTTTTCTCAGTTCATGGGCAGTTATTTTGCGCCTTGGTTTTTCCACACGCTTCTTGCGACCCTGTTGACTATTTTGAATGAAACGCTTGATTGTTCGATGATCACGCTTCAGAAGTGTTGCAATTTTAAGACTGCTGCATCCCTCTGCAAGATATCTCACTATTTTTGACTTTTCTGAGCCTGTCAAGTCCTTCTTTTGACCCATTTTGCCAAAGGAAAGGAAGTTGCCTAATAATTATGCACACCTGATATAGGGTGTTGATGTCATTAGACCACACCCCTTCTCATTACAGAGATGCACATCACCTAATATGCTTAATTGGTAGTAGGCTTTCGAGCCTATACAGCTTGGAGTAAGACAACATGCATGAAGAGGATGATGTGGACAAAATACTCATTTGCCTAATAATTCTGCACTCCCTGTAAACATTCTGCCGGTCAATAAATCGACTGGTTCTTACCTTATATAGCACTTTTGTACTCTACCTGAGCACCAGTGGTGCTTTATATAAAATGCCCCATTCACACCATCATCCATTATCTATGCGCTTTCTATCTCAACATTCACACGCCGATGGATGCATCAGAGAGCAACTTGGAGTTAGTATGCTTCTAAAGGATATTTAGGCATAGAAAGTATTTGGTTCATGCAATGTTTGTGTTATCTTTACTGTGTTGTTGAACTTTTAGAATGCTTAATGTTTAATATCTACTGCCTCTGTGTATTTTCCTTTTTGTAATTTAGTTAATGCATTTGGCATCTCGGGAACATTTGAATCTATTTTTTTAATTGCCGAAAATTAAGCTTTAAACTATGTCGGGGTATAAGATACAGTTGTGTTTAAGTAACTTTGCTGATTTGACTGCAAGCCCACTGTCTAGAGGCCCACTGTGGCTAATCACAGTCACCACATACATTTGGTAATTTGCACATATTCTTATCAGTTAAGATGCATGCCTGGATATCTAACTTATATCTCACAATCATTTATGTGACTTTTACGACTTGGTTCTTTTGCAGGACAATAGTGCCATGGAAAGTCTTCCGTCAGTGCCTTCATGACATACATCCCATCAGCAGCGGTCTGGAGGCTATGGCTCTCAAATCCACCATTGACCTCACCTGCAATGACTACATTTCTGTGTTCGAGTTTGACATCTTCACACGCCTCTTCCAGGTTGGTCAATATCAAGTAAATTAGTTTCCAACTACTTAATCTGATTATTTTGACTTTTTACTGTCGTTTGGTTTAATTTCACTTCCTTCGGCTTAACCGGGTCCGCGAGGCAGGGGCAGCAGCCTAATCAAGGACGCTAGTGCCGCGGTTTGTCAATCTAAAAACTATGAACCAAATCTGTGAAAAAGTGCAGTTCTAGGGGAGTCCAACACGCATTGAAAACGAATCCGACTTATTGCCAGCAAATTGGACCAAGCTCCTGCAGCAGTCACATAAGGATCGAATGGCTTGTAGCAATGAGCCAGACAACCTATTCCTGAGCACCCCCACAATATCTCCAAGTCCACAAAACATAAGTAGACTGGCTGGGCAAACTCCTACATGGCCTCAAACATCCTCCAGAGGATAAAGAGCTGTTTCAGTGTTTTGCGACCACAACAAAAACCCCATTGTTTCTCCTGTATCCAAAGTCCTACTAACAGACAAATTCTCCTCCTGGTCACTCTTCTTGAAGATGAGAACAACACTCGAGTCTGCCAGTTCAGAGGTACCACTCCAGATCTCCATGCGACATAGTCGAGGCATGTCAACCAGGACAGCCCTAATACATCCAGAGCCTTTTGGAACTCAGAGCGAACCTCATCCACCCCAGGGACCTCGCCACCAAGGAACTGGTTAACTGCCTCAGTAACCATGTCCCTAGTGAGCGGCGAGTTGTCCCTCTCATTCACAGACTGCTTCCTCTATGGAAGAGGTGTCAGTGGGATTGAGGAGGTCTTCAAAGTATTCCTTTCACCACCTAACTGTATTCTCACTTAAGATCAGTGAGTAGAGCACCACTTTCCCTCCCCGAGTTACCGAATGGTTTACCAGAATCGCTCTGAGACAGACCAAAAGGTTTTTTCCATGGCCTCACCAAACTCCCCTGAGTTTTTGCTTCAGCTACCACCCCGTGCTGCATTCCAGTTGGCCTGCTAGTACCCGTCAGCTGTTTCCAAAGTCCCACAGGCTAACCAAGCCCAATAGGACTCCTTCTTCAGCTTTGATGGGTCCCTTCACCTCCAGTTTCCACCATCTGGTTCAGAGATTACCACCACGACAAGCACCAAGAACACCCTCACCCAATGACTCCAAGAAGGCTGGGTGCTCATAAGCACATACAACAGTCAGGACCTGTTCCCTAGCCCTGAGGCGCAATGGCACTGGGGCTCGTGTCTCGTCCAATTCTTTCTCTGCTGTCCGCACACTGTGAGCAAATTTGGCACACAGATTTGTGTGCAAAGGAGCTATGAGCTTAATATGCTGGTTTAATATGTAAGATGACCTGATAGCAAAAATTATTATTACTGTTAAAATAGGTCAGCTATTCTGAGTCTGATAGCAGTGGGGAAGAAGTTGTTGAGTCGTGATGTTCTGGATTTCACACTTCTAAAACCTTCGTCCCGAGGGCAGAAGTGTGAACAGTCTGTGTTGGGGGTGTGTGGGGTGTTTGAGGATGGAGGCAGCTCTCCTCTGGACTCTGCGATGGTAGATGCTCTGCAGAGAGGGCAGCGCGGTCCTAGTGATACTCTCCGCAGTTGTTATCACTCTCTGCAGGCGTTTGCGGTCCATAGCAGTAGTGCTGCCGTACTATGCAGTGATGCAACTGGTCAGTGTGCTCTCGAAAATGCAGCTGTAGAACCTGCTGAGGATCTTGGCCGACATACCAGATTTCCTCAGCCTCCTCAGGAAATACAGCCGCTGCTGAGGATTCTTGACCAGCTGTGTGGTGTTCAGTGTCCAGGCGAGGTCCTCAGTGATGTAGACGCCTAGGTATCTAAAGCTGCTCACCCTCTCCACTTCAAGGCCCCGGATAAACAGCGGCTGGTGAGGCCTCCTCTTCTCTTTTGTGTCCACTATCATCTCTTTGTCTTATCAGTGTTGAGGGTTGAGGTTGTTGTCCTCACACCATGACACCAGACCAGCCACCTCTCTCCTATAAGCCGCTTCATCCCCTCCAGTGATGCAACCAATCACTGCAGTGTTGTCCGCGAACTTCAGTATGGTGTTGCCTATTGGAGGCAACACAGTCGTGGGTGTACAGGGTGTAGAGGATAGGACTGAGGACGCAACCCTGTGGAACGCCAGTGTTTGTAATAATGCTGGCTGAAGTCCTGTTGCCGATCCTGACGGACTGGGAAAGTCAAAAAGTCCTGTAGCCAGTCACATGGGTGATCTGGGGGTTCTGGAAGGTCTGGGAGGTTTGGAGGGTCTCGAAGCGGGTGTAGAATACATTGAGGTCATCCAGCAGACTGCCTGCAGAACTGATGGTGCTGATGGTGGCCCTGTACTCTGTGATGTGCTGCAAGCCTTGCCACATCCGCCCGGGGTCAGCAGAAGAATAGAAGCCATCCAGCTAAGAGGAAGACCTCTGTACTGCTTCTTAGCTGCTGTAATGGCTTTCCTCAGTCCATACTTCGCAGCTTTGTACTCCGTCTCATTGCCTGATCTAAATGCAAGAGACCGAGTACGCAGCATGTCTCGTACCTGACTGTTGATCCAGTTGTCTATAATGTGCTGGTGACATCATGGTTCTGCTTCTGGACAGTCTGCACGTCTCCGCACCACGAGTTGTTAATGAACACACACACACCTCCCATGATAGCCTTACCGGAGGCTGCAGTCCAGTCTCCTCAGTATACGGAGTGAGTCTGTAGGTGAATGGCGCACTCCGGGACTTTGTCTGAGAGCCTGGTCTCGGTGAAAATAAGAGCGCAGCATTCTCTAATTTCCCGTTGTGTTGTGATCCTGGCTCGTAGTTCGTCCAGTTTGTTTTCCAGGGACCTCACACTGGCCAGCAAGAGGCTGGGTAGTGATGGTTGGCTAGCCCGAGCTTTTAGCCTAGCATGGAGCCCCCCCCTCTTGCCTGGCCTACGTTGCCATCTCCGAAGTGCACTCCTGGGGTCAGCTGACTCACTAGGGCTCAGTGCTTCGGGGCCTTCCTGGGGGTGGTGGTGGTGGTGGCGGTGTCTACCGGGGCGAATAATGACTTGAAGCTCCGGTGGAAGGGTAAAGTCCGGAAGATTGATTGAGTTACCAATGTCCAGTAGTGCCTATCTCGGGTATGTTAACAGTGCACAACACTTATCCAGTGCAAAAAGAACAAAAAACAAACAACAACAAACAACAAGTTGGCATCTGAGAGCAGAGCAAGCAAACATGTCTGCCTCGAGGGGCGCCATGATTTTGCCTCCTCTATGAATTTTTTTTTAAATCACTCTTTGTCTGGTCCCTCAGCGAGGAACAGTTTACCTTGGAAGATCCTACCAGGTGCAAAATACTCCTGGGTTTTCTGAAACATAGAAATCTCTATAGCAAAATAAGATGGGAATTCACGGAGGCAACGCAATGAGTGTATGATGTTATACATGATCTGTCACACGCAGACCCAACTTCCGTTTACTTTATGTTCACAATATAAAACATTAATACTTACAAAAACTGCATAACCACAATAACATGTTTTTTTTTTTCAGCCTTGGGGATCGATTCTGAGGAACTGGAATTTCCTAGCGGTGACACACCCTGGCTATATGGCCTTCCTTACTTATGATGAAGTCAAAGCTCGACTGCACAAGTACATCAACAAGCCTGGCAGGTATGTAATCCTTCAATTTAAGCATGCAGAAAGGGCTGGATCACAGAGGGTCTCAGGATAGATGGATACTGTCATTGCTTCCTTAACTTATAAAAGTTTTATTTTGCCATTTGTTCTTATTCTTTGTTCTTATTTTACCAAGCTGTAGAGTTGACTTTCCAACTGCTATGACACTTCTGCTTAATGCAGTCACCTCTAATTTAGCTTATTTTGGCTTAGAATGCTCAAAAATACTGGCATAAAGAATATGACACAAAATATGGCACAGAATTTCAACCAACTTTGTACTTTGAGCACTTGTGACTATAAAATATACATTGGCTTTGCATCATGTTTTGGTAGGAAGAGAAAAAAAACCCGAGTGACACCTACACCACAAACATCTGAACTGTTTTAGAATTTAGCATCTGAACCAAGATACCAACAAAAAAGTGCACCTGCAATCTTCCTGGATGGCACAGAAAGTAGCTTTAAAAATACCCTAACTTATTTCCCAGCAGCTTGTATAGCCTTGAGCTGGGCCTTGCATGCCTTCTGAATAGCAGGTCTTGTGTTTTGGCAAGGTAGAGCAGGTAATAACAGGACAGGTCTCTGTGTATGTGAGCATGGAAGGGGGCTGGTGTGAGTATCCAAATATAAAGGGTACTGCCTATGAAATGACTCATGCAGATATCATGCTGCAAACCAACACTGGAACACATAAGCAGAACCACATAACTGTGTGGGTGAGGACAGTCATATCTGATGAGCCACTACATGTTACTCATTTAAAAAACAGAAAACACACACACTTTTAAACATGTTACTGGGATATGCCAGATGGTGAAAAGTCCATCCATATTATAAATGGTAAATGGTAAATGGCCTGTATTTGTATAGCGCTTTACTAGTCCCTAAGGACCCCAAAGCGCTTTACACATCCAGTCATCCACCCATTCACACACATTCACACAGTGGTGATGGCAAGCTACATTGTAGCCACAGCCACCCTGGGGCGCACTGACAGAGGCGAGGCTGCTGGACACTGGCGCCACCGGGCCCTCTGACCACCACCAGTAGGCAATGGGTGAAGTGTCTTGCCCAAGGACACAACAACTGAGACTGTCGGAGCCGGGGCTCAAACCGGCAACCTTCCGATTACAAGGCGACCTCCCAACTCTTGAGCCACGATCGAGCTAATCTTAGCTAATCTTAGCTAATCTTAGCTCAAATCTAGACTATAAATAAAAGTGGAATGTAATGATTTGCAAATATATTATTCACAGTAGAAAACAATTTAACATTTTAAGAAAAACATTAGCTCATGTTGAATTTCATGGCATCAACAAAAAACAGGCAACAAAAAAGGAAAAAAAAAAAATGTTTTTCAGAAGTAAAGGTTGGCAGAGGTTCACTGAGCTGCAAAAAACAAAAGAAAAAATAACAAGAAAACTGAATCGACAAACTGTGGAGAAAAAAAAAGAATCAGAATTATAATAAAATTAAAATAAGACCAGGTCTAAAAATATGCCAGCAACCTGTTATGCTAATGTTTCTAAGCTCATCTTTAGTGATGTTCTTGGAATCCTCTGGTCTTATCGAATTATATAACAGTATTAGATCATACTATAGGACCTTCCACTTCAGTCCCCAATGGTTCTCCTCCTATATAGTGTCAAGCCTACATGTAACTGTCTGTGGATTTTTACCTTCCGGTTTTCATTCTTTAATATTTTTCATCTTTTTTTCTGAACCTATTGTTGCCATGGCTTGAAGTTTCCTGTCAATATCTCCTATCATGGTTGCTTCTATAGTTTGGACCACATCATTGTCAGACTCAAGTTGACTTTGGGTGACTCCAGGCCTCCTTCTCAACAGATCGAACACCTGTGTGTTGTGTTGTTTGGGGTCCACCTTACAGAAGACACAGACTCTGTTGTAAGCCTGATTTGCCCCTAATGCCATCGTTCCAAGGTGTCACTGAGTCTCCAGTAGTCACTGCACTCTTTTCAGTTGTTACCCAGTTTTTCCTTGTCAGTGCTGTTTTTAGTGTGTGAGTCATCCATATCTTTATCTTTCTCTAATAGTTACATCTTCAGACTGAGTTGTACACGTTTGGGCCAATGGGCCATTGGCTATGTGACCTCTGATGGAAACATACTGCAGACCATTCCCAACAACAAACCGCTGTTCCAGGCGTTAATCGATGGCTACAAGGAGGGCTTGTATGTAACCTGTCACACACTTCTTTTTCTAACTCACTCTCTGCAGGTATGTGGTGAGCTTGTTGCTTTCTGCAAACAGAAAGTCACAAATTGTATCTTCAGTGGTCACATCTGATTGGCTTTAAATGCTTAGGAGCAAACCAGAGATCAGTGTATGAAAAACTCTTTTATGAAAGCCATATCCTGGATTAAGAAAGGGTTTTTGACCCAGAAGTGTTTATCTGATGTTGTCTGTTTCGATAATACCTGATAATGTTAAAGGCCTTCAAAAAAGTTAGACATATATATTTAATTTAAGTGGTGCAAAAAACAGGTTATATTAGTGATACAAACAGTACTACTAATCCATTTTTTCACTTTACTCATTACATAATTATAGTCAGTGTTTTTAACTAGACAGAATTCATGATTATTGAAAGGTGCACAAGTTAGACTCTTATAAATATAACATATAATGAAATGCTGTTCTTTGTTGTTTGGTTGTTTGCTTTAAATTCACAGCTACTTATTCCCAGATGGTCGCAGTTACAATCCTGACCTCACTGGTTTATGTGAGCCGACACCTCACGATCACATCAAAGTCACACAAGTGGGTTTGTGTGTGTGGTTATGTGTGTGTGTGAGTGTTTCTATGTTACTGAAAAAAAACATGTATACATGGTGAAATTTATAATATTATGTAAATTTCCCACGTGTATTGGCACATAACTAATTGTGACATTTCGGTGAGTAATATGATTTGCCGGGTAGACTTTGTGTTTCACAGCATTCAGTAAATCAACATGACTCACAGCCTCTCCAAACTATTAAATGTTGAAAATCACTGTGTAAAAGTGTGGCATTAAATGAAGTAATACAAATCAATGGCTTTTTTATACTCACTTCAGATTTATTACAAAACTGAATTTTCCGTATAGTGTGACAAAAACTTTAACAGTTTTCTAGAAGTGCCGCCACATTTTTTCAATTTCAAAATAGTGAATAAGTTATTTTTACAACACTTTTTACTAGTGGTTTGTTTATTCATTCACGTGTAGTAGTGTAGTGTTCCCTGTACTTTGACATTTTAATTTTCTGAGAAAATTATTCCAAACAAGATCAGTTAGGGAATACTGGGAAACTTCAAAGGTGAATGACAGTTGCCCAGCAAGCAGTCTGGTTATTATTTATTTGTTTTTCCTGAACCGGTAAGAGTATCATCTGACAAGGCCACTTTTAAGAAAGTGATCCAGTTCTACATCACCATCCAATGAGATCCTCTTTTTCAAATATTTACATCACCGTACAATTTCATGGAATTTGGCTTCGTAGTTTTTGCTTCCATCATTAAAAACATCACTGAAAACATAGCTCCACCAAGGCTTCCACTACAAAAGCGATTTTCTTCTTGGTAGATTATTAAATGGTCACAATGGGAGTAATTTGGGAAAATTACTTTAGAAAATGCTTAAAACCATTTTGGGTTATGTTACATGCTGACGTGTGCGGAAATTCTGATTGTTCTGTGGTTTCAAAACTGTACAGATAAATTGTAGTTTTTTAGTAGCTAGCAGTTCTTACACAGCTATACCTGTTCTTGTGCTTATTTTTGTTTAGTAATGGTGACAAATCAGACTTGGTTTTTGAGGGGGAAGCCTTTAAAATCAAACCAATAAAAATAGTCTGTTTCTGTGAATTTGGTGCAGCATCATTCACTATGAGAAAACATGTTTTTTTTTCTTTTGAACATAAGGGAAGATTCACTTATTCAGTTAGATCCCCAAATAAAATTTGGGACTTTAAAGATAAAAGGTTATGGAATAGCTCTGAACGAGTGAGAGAAGAAAAACACATTGTACAAGACGAGATGGGAAATGTGTGTTGTACGGATTGTGCATGTTTATATGTTTCTCATGACTTTTATATGCCATTTGATGACTAACAGCAGTATTTTCTGCATGAACAGGAGCAGTATGAGCTGTACTGTGAAATGGGCTCTACCTTTCAGCTTTGTAAGATCTGTGCTGAGAATGACAAAGACATCAAGATTGAACCATGCGGTCACCTCATGTGTACTTCCTGTCTTACTGCCTGGCAGGTATCATAACAAACCTTATCACAGAAGTCCATTTCAAAGTTATTGAATATTGGTGGTATTACATGTGTACGTGCATTTGTTCATTGTCACACTGAGAAATGTTCTGTCCAGTTGGGTAATATAATCTTTGTGATTAATATTGCATTAATGAGCCTGCATAGAAGTTTGAAAAGACTTCTGAAAAATACAGTCAAAGCAGCTTTCTTCAGCAGTCAGGCCAACAAAAAAACCCTCTCTTCCTTACTCCTTCCCTGTACCCATGAATTTGTCCAAATTGAAATTCCACATATCAGCAGAAGTGAGAGGTGAGACTGCACACAATATATTCCAGTTTTTATGCTTGTGGTTCTCCTTGTGGTTCTGCTTGTGGTTCTCTGCTTCCTGTTGTCTTTTTATGTAGTGTCTCTCACAGCAACCTGTCCTACACTAGTGTATTTATTGTGCCTCTTGTTTCTGCACTGAAAGCTGTATGAGGAGTGTCTGTAAATGTTACTCTCATATGAGTCATTAGCATGTCCTGTTCTCCCTTTTTTCATACGTATCCCTTCGCTGGCCATGGTGTTGTAGTTATGTCTCTTCAGACTTGAGTTCTGCACTGACCCTGATGTTATTAATCTCTGGGCAGTACGACAGTCCACACAATTTACTCTGTGGGGCTTAAAACAAGACCAAAAATCTTGCAATCATTCACAGGACCTTTGAGTGTTTTTTTGCAACACTCAGAAGACTTTATACAAACACACTATGGCTTGTACAAATGCACCGCACAGCCAAGCTTACAGACTTGAAGAGTCGGGCAGTAACTGTTCTTTAAAATGCACTGCTGAAAAGTTAATACAAAATGAGGCTATGGTTTCCCCTTTTCATTATAACTCTAGCATGCTTTAGGCTATTCATATAAAATGCCGAACATTGGCAGATCTATAGAGTGTGTGTTTAAACCTATCATTTTCCTTGCCATTTAATGTACTGTATATATACAGTATGTACAGTGGTCCTTCGTTTATCGCGGTAGTTACGTTCTAAAAATAACCCACGATAACTTAATTTTTTTACAATTATTATAGATGTTTTATAGCTGTAAAACCTCTCACTACACACTTTATACACTTTTCTCCAACAGGCTCGAACATTTCCACACTTTTCTCTATGGTTTAAACACTCTAAGTTCAAACCTTCGTAGAAAAATAAGTCCAGTATTATAGAATAAAACCAAAGGCACCCGTGGTTGCCTTTGGTGCAAAACGTTTCATTGACATTTTTGTGTTTGTTGGAGAAAATTTACAAACATACAGTACAGCACTTCAGAGTCACACTGCTAACGATCGAAGATTTATGTAAATTTGACAAGCTGAACGCATTCTGTACTGGACAGGAGACACGGCACGGAGGAGATTGATTGACAATGGTCCACAGCTGACCACTGTATACAGTATATTAAAGTTATATTTAAAAATTATCTTTAAAAGGAAAAATGATGAAATTCTTTATTCATTGTTTATAATTAATTATTCCATAACATATTTCCTAAACAAGATAAGAACTTACATTAAGCACCCAACAGCATCCTGTGGGGATTACCTTGGGACTATGGGATTGTTCCTAGCATAACCATAGCAAAAGCTTGGTTCACATTGCCGGTAGTAACTGAGCCCATTTCCCAGTGAGAGTTGGACTCCACCAGGCCCGCCCTCCTTCAAGACTATGTTCATAACTTTTATGAACAGAATATCTAGGTGCAGATGTGTACTTTGGTGGCCTCTGGATCACGTTTCTGCTATTCACAGATATGGTTCTTCTGGCTTTGTCAGGCAGTGACCTCCAGCTTGTACTTGGGAGGTCTGCAGCGAAGTATGGAGTAGCTGGAGAGAAAGATTTCCCAATCTTCATTTAAAAAAATTGGGACTGCAGGTACAGCAGGAGTTACAGTAAGGAGTTACTTCTGGTCTTCAAAACCAGGTTTGAAAAATAGGCAACTCTTGCAATTCTAACAAGAACGTGAACAGCAAATAGTGTCATTTAAGGATGAATGAGCTACTGTTTTTACAAGACTGACTTTATCTAAAATAGAAAGACAATGATTTCTATTTCTATTTCACACACAATGGGACGCAGACAGATGAAACCCAGGGAAAAGAGGCAGGACAACGAGGATAAGAGAGCAAGGGACAAGAGAGGGCGAGAGAACAAGGGACGAGAGGGACACAAGGAGACATGTCTAGGGAAACGGGCAGACAAACATGAAGACAAGACTGACCTAACAGGGGTGGAGACACAAAGGCAAGACCAAGGCAAACAGGACACAGAGACGAGACCAGGACATGAAAAGGGAACTAATAACTAACCAGACAACCTGAACTACAAATACAGATAACTCAACTAGGAAAAAAGTCACACAGAGAAAACAATAAAGAATAAACAAGAGTCAAAGAAAAGAAAACACAACGACCCAGGTACCCTAACATATTTGGACGTAATACGACCCTAAGGCTGTCAGAAGAGAACTGTGTACAAGAAGGATGCACAAAAAATGCATGAAGGCTACCCGCTCACTTTGCAGAGGCTAAAGTGAGAAGCAGTAGTCAAGTCAAGTCGAGTGGCTTTATTGTCATTTCAACCGTGTGCAGTGGTACAGTACACAGTGAAGCGAGACAATGTTCCTCCAAGACCATGGTGCTACATATGACATATAACAGACAATCAACACAGGAGTACGTAAAGTGCAAGTGTGCAAAAATTGCCAAAAATGTCCAAAAACCAAACAAAAACAGTGCAACACCAGGCAGAACAGAATAATACAGACACAAGACAGTGCAGACACAAGAGTGCAATAGAAAAGTGCAACAATGACAGTGGGTTGTGCAAAAGACTGAGCATTGTGGAAAAAGTAGCTTGATGAATGAAGGTGTGTGTGTGTGTGTGTGTGTGTGTGTGAGATTGTGCAGTTAAGTGCTTGAGGTAGTGACGTGTATGAAGGTCCAGTCACTGAGTGTTCAGGAGTCTGATGGCTTAGAGGAAGAAACTGTTTCGCAGTCTGGCAGTGAGGGCCCGAATGCTCCGGTACCTTTTGCCAGAAGGCAGGAGGGTGAAGAGTGTGTGTGAGGGGTGTGTGGGGTCCTCCGCCTTATTGCAACCTTATTGTTGCAAAACAAACTGATGGCACTGGTTACAGAACTGATCACTCTTGGGTAGGGATGGGTATTGATAAGATTTTCACGATTCCGATTCCATTTTCGATTCTGTTTAACGATTCGATTCTTTATCGATTCTCTTATCGATTCTTATTTTTAAAAAAGGAGAACACTAAGGTCAATTAGCTTAGAACTTTGTTTTATATCTTCTCTTTGAACAAGATAGAAATTTAGGAGTAACATGGCCTTACAAACCCAACAGTGAGATCTTAAGAGATCCACAGCCTACGGCTCTTCAATGGGGTGTCACAGGGTCCCCAGGAAAAAAAATTGTAAATGTAAAATAATAAAATAAATATTCTTCTGTAGCATTAACAAAGTATAACATAAATTATTCTGTAGCAATTACACAAGAATATCCAGTAATGTCCCTGCCTACAATTAAACACATTCACTTACCGAAAATCGGGGGCATCTGCTGTGGCAAATGGGTGCAAGCCTTTGACCACAAACTTAGTCACTGCTCGGTGACATTCGTCTATCCTGGCCTGAAAGGAGACGCTACCGGTAGACTGCAGCGAGAACTGCCAGCCAGACTCTGTCTCTCTCATCATGGTCACCTAAATGCAGCGCACAGTAATGGTAGGTTTTGTAATAAGGCAGATCGCGCTAACATAATATGCACTGTTAATTGATTATTTACCTGCCGCATTAACGGGAGAGGACGTGCAAACGTTACCACTGCTGCTGAGTTGAGATTCACGAGTCTGGAGCGGAATTAAAAACACAACATTCATTTAAGGTCATCGCGTGTTTTGTGAGCAAATGCTTTTGCATATTCGTAGTGTTTCCTCCCTTAAATGAAATATCTACTTTGCAAGTATTACAAGTTGCCCCATTGTCATCCGTTCTCGTAAAATATAACCAAACTTTTGAGCGTTTGAGCTGCCTAGGCGCCCTGCCAGGTAAATGATGCTCCGCAACGTGGTGACGTCTGAAGAGTGAAAAGAATTATTAGAAGAGTTGTCCAAGAGCTAAGGATGATAAAAATCAGCAGGTTTATTTATTCATAGAAAAAAGAAGTAATGTACTCAACCGCCATGGCCTGTATTTTTTTAAGTGTGATAATGGTAATAGTGATATAGTAGTGTAGTAATAAGCCCACAGAGAATAATCATTTGACTCAGAATTCTCCCAGTGTGCTACTGAAATGTTGACTTATGAATGAAACAGTCACTCAAAAATAAAGTTTAAAATAATAGAATGTGTGTCATATGTGGCTAAAGGTAAAGCTTTTTATTACAGGACATCAGTTATCCCAAGTCCACAGTCAAGTTCCCAACTATATGGCTACCAAAAGCATAGTTTTGCTCTATCTTTGTTAGATAGCTCTAAAACCTAAAACCTGCTATTTTTTTATGTTTTTGACAGGGTCTTTTACAATGAATGCACAATAGTTTCCTGATGTTACTGAAACAACATGTGGCATTTGGTAATATTTTTTGGTTAAAATGTCACCACCTGTGTTTTTGTATGTTTGTGTATGACTAGCCTTGTTATATCTATTCAGGAATCAGATGGCCAAGGATGCCCTTTCTGTCGCTGTGAGATCAAAGGCACAGAGCCCATTATTGTGGATCCCTTTGACCCACGAAATGAGGGCACCAAGTGCTTCTTCCTGGACCAACAAAGCTCCCCCTTGCTGGACCTGGATGATGAGGAAGACCGAGAAGACTGTCTTGTCATGAATGGACTGGCCAACATCAGGAAGGTAATCTACACAGGGTCAAAAGTATAAATACAGACTTAAATACACTGCTCAAAAAATTATATACAGATAGTGTCTAAGGAACTTGGAAAGAAAAATGTCTGGACTTCTTTAAGTTGCTTGAAGATGTTTCATCTCTCATCCGAGAAGCGTCTTCAGTTCTAAGGTCAAACGGTGGAGAGTCCCAGATTTAAGCCCTATGGGAGTGACCCCCAAGATGGACATGGACCCCTATTGATCCATAAGCTATTTGGTCCATTCGACCGTGTCCCTCGGTGTGCTGTTTGAGGTGCTGCGGGAGTATGGGGTGTCTGGCCCATTGCTACGGGCCATTCGATCCCTATACAACTGTAGCAAGAGCTTGGTCCGCATAGTCGGACTTGCTCCCGGATGGGTGATGGGCTCCGCCAGGGCTGGCCTTTGCCACTGATTCTGTTCATAATTTTTATGGACAGAATTTCTAGGCGGAAGCCTTTCACTTAGGTGGTCTCAGAATCTCATCTCTGCTTTTCGCGGATGATGTGGTTCTGTTGGCTTCATTGGGTGGTGGCCTCCAGCTCACAATGGAACGCTTCGCAGCCGAATGTGAAGTGGCGGGAATGAGGATCAGCACCTCCAAATCTAAGGCCATGGTTCTCAGCCGGAAAAGGGTGGAGTTTTCAAGGTATGGACATTGAGGCTGTGGACAGCTACAGGTACCTTGGTGTTTATTTGAAAAATAAACTGGACTGGACTCATAATTCAGACACCCTCTACAGAAAAGGGCAGAGCAGGCTGTACCTGCTGCAGAGACTCAGGTCTTTTGGAGTGAAGGGCCCACTCCTGAAGACCTTCTGAGACCTCAGCCATCTTTTATGGTGTGGTCTGCTGGGGTGGCAGTGGATTGGTGTTGCGGCAGCAGTGATGTGGACGCTGTACCAGTCCGTTGTGGTGAAGAGAGAGCTGAGCATAAAAGCAAAGCTCTCAATTTACTGGTCGATCTATGTCCTACCCTCACCTATGGTCACGAGCTGTGGGTAGTGACCGAAAGAACGAGATCGCGGATACAAGCGGCGGAAATGAGCTTCCTCCAAAGGGTGGCTGGACTCTCCCTTAGAGATTGGGTGAGAAGTTCATCCACCCGGGAGGGACTCAGAGTAGAGCCACTGCTCCTCCACAATGAAAGAAGCCAGTTGAGGTGGTTGGGACATCTGACAAGGATCCCTCCTGGGCACCTCCCGGGTGAGGTGTTCCGGGCATGTCCCACTGGGAGGAGGCCCCGGGGCAGACCCAGGACACGCTGGAGAGATTATATCTCTCGACTGTCCTGGGAACGCTTTGGTGTTCCTCCGGACAAGCTGGAGGAGGTGCCTGAGGAGAGGGAGGTCTGGGCTTCTCTGCTTAGGCTGCTGCCCCGCAGCCCAGTCCCAGTTAAGCGGAAGAAGATGGATGGATGGATGGATGGATGGATGGATGGATGGATGAATGAAAGAAACAATAAAATATTTCTCTTCTTCCCATGCATTGGATTTCCTCTTACTGAAACTTGGACTCTATCTGGTGATTTGAGTTGATTTGATTAGATTTTTTCTGAACTACTGCCGGCTGGCTGTACTTATTTTAGTGCTCTGAGATGTTCTGGTCACGGCGGGGGGTTAGCTGTTGTTTTTAAAGCACACTCGACTTTAAGCAGCTATCCTCATCGACATGCTTCACCAGCTTCGAACTCCTAGATATAAGAAGGATTTTATATCTGAGTTTGTGGACCTTCTCACTGACCTTCTCACTAAACTAACAAACTAAAACTCTAATTAATAAGTAAAAGACAAAGAAAGAAAGCAGGTGCACAGTACTGTATACTGTTTAATGTATATATGCACTTTTGTCCAATTGTTCAATTTACATGCACTCATCATGGGCATGAATGTTATGGATTTTTGGCTTTTAATGATTTCTTTGAACTGTTCTTTATCAGGGTGAAATGAATATCTTTAATGTTTTTTAAAAAAACAAGGATTGAGTGTACAAGTTTGAATTTATTTTGGATTCTCTCTAATTTACACAGGGTCCTACAAGGGGAAATTTGGTTGTATCAGCAGCAAAAACACACATATACAAACAGAACAGGACATAGAACAGAAACACAATTTTTTACATATTTACATCATGGACAATAGTTACCAAAGCAGAGTACTGTACAGTTATTAAAATTAGAGTACAGATAAGTGGCAAACCCAGGTTGTAGTGTGCAAACAGAGCAGGATACTGAAAGATGTTTAAATAGTTAAGAATATTTAGAATAATTAGAAAAGTGCAGATTGTGTATAGTACCTGTGCATTAAAAAGTAGACATGTAACTTCCAATACGTTAGTGTATATATAAATTGAGAAAAGTAATGTGCAAGTTATAACAGTAGAAGTTGTTATAGCACTGATGTAAACATCTATTTGTTGGGTTTGTTGGGAGCAGTTTTGATTGTACAGTCTGACAGCTGCAGGGAGGAAGGACCTGCAGAAATGCTCCTTCATGCATCTAGGATGCAGCAGTCTGTCACTGAAGGAGCTCTGCAGTTCAGCAACATTTCCATGCATGGGGTGGGAGACTCTGTGTCCTCCACCCCGATGCCAGGCTGGTAAGCAAACTGCAGCGGATCCAATGAAAACCTCAGCAGGGGGCGCAGACGGTTTAGAACCAACCTCTCGAGGGTCTTCATCAGATGTGATGTCAGGGCTACCGGCCTGTAGCTGCTGAGGTCCTTGGGATGGGAGGTCTTTGGTACTGGTACCACGCAGGAGGTCTTCCACAGCTGTGGTACTTTCCCCAGTGACAGACACAGTTCATCTGCGCAGCACCTCAGAAGCCTGGAGCTGATGCCATCTGGACCTGCAGCCTTCTGCATCTTGCGCTTGCGAAGCTCGTTCCTCACTTGAAGTGCTGAGATAGAAAGAATGGATTTTGGGGGAGGGGGGTGTAAGTTAGAGTCCACAGATGCCGGATACCGATACCGATATCATAAATTTGGATATCTGCCGATACCGATATGAATCCGATATAGTGTGTTTTTTAATCAATAAAATTGTTTTTTTAATATCTTGCTGCTTTTTGTATAAGTTCATACTCAAGTTAAAAAACAAAACAAAACACTAAAGCTATTCTGTTATACCTGTATGCAAAAAATACACTGCACCCAAAATATTTCATAGTTCAGCAATACTGATCAATCTAATAAACTTAAACCTACTCCATCCTTCCTATTCTGGTATTTTAAAGATTAAGCAACCTAACTAATAGGGTTCTAAAACTCCCAGCAAAATTTAAAAAAAAAAAAAAGGGACCACCCCCCACCCTCCACCTCGTGATGCTTAATCGACGTAATTAACTTTAATTTGATGCAGTGTGAAAAAAAATGCACAGAAATAAATTATTTTTCAAGAATAAGTAAATAGATTCAACATCTTTCTTCAACAGAATTGCAGACTGCACAGATCGTACCATCCCAAAGGAAAAAGTACTATAGCTTACTAGGGTATATTAGACTTAATAGTTACTACATGGACTTAATAGTTACTAATGGACTTCTATACATTTTACATCAGATTAAAACTTTGGGTGTAAGATTCGGATAATTATTTATTAAAAGCTAGACATTTTAAACGAGACTAAGAAAGAAAAGTATGTCTTTGTGCCCCCCTTTTCCCTGTTAATGCCCTACCTGCACCCCTGGCTAAACTTTGCTAGATCCGCCCCTGCACAGTTACCAGCCGTCAGCTACGTAGAAAAGGATCCTGGTGTAGAACGTAATATTAAATAAATTCTAACAACAGCTTATCAAGCTTAAACGTGCTGCTGTTGTTCAGCCGCTGGTTTCCTCTTTCTGGCGCGAAGTGGGCAATAAACAAACAAGAGAGACGGACTCGCGACAGAAAAGCTGATCAGCTGATCATTGATCAGTTTCATGATTGAAGTAGCAGCAGGAGAGGGAGGGGGAGAGAAGAGGCAGTCGCTCCATATATCGGTTGTTAAGCTTAACGCAGGAATGCTTTACAAACATTCAGAGATGAACTTACACACTTGCTTTACTTCTCTCTGGGATAACTTCCTCAGAGATGAAATGCCGGTGTTCTGGGAATCCATCCTACCTGGCAAACCATCCTACCCGTTGTTTCTGCGCATGCGCACAACACGAAATTCAGTGGCTAACCGTCCTACCTTTGTGAATATTAGCTAGAAAAATACAGATTGCTAGCGAGGCTACAAATACACACAGCCGCTCTATCACGTGACGCATACTGCTCCGACGTGCTACGGTTATGAGCCGAGTTACGCCATGTCGCAAGTTATGTGAGGTGCTTTTTTGATATTTAATGGATCGGATTACATTTTTTATTTCCCTCCTGTTATATTCCCACTGTAGTGTCAGTACACTATTAGAGCTTATGCCGAGTCAGACTGCACACACGATAGTTTGTTTACAAGTTGACTTCTTCTTTATTTGGATAACACAGAAGTAACACACACACATAACTGGCTGTGATGCCCCCTACTGGCGATGGCTTGCATAGCACACAATAACTCTTGGTTCATACATAACATCTCCTCCCCAGTAAGCTATGCGACCGTGGCACCACCCACAGAAACATTTCCCATAACCAAAGTAGTACCTTTTTTTTTTTATTACAACATTCATGAAAACTGGAACTAATGTTTCTTTCTGTATGAATTTCTTTGTAGTTGAGAACAATGTCTCTGAACGCCAACATTCTCACTGAACTACTTAATACGCTCACCCATCACGATAACGAGCAGGTGGCTTGGTGACTCTCACTGGGTAACGTCTTACAGACTCTTACAGACTCTGTAACCATCAGTTGGTGATGGTTTAAGAGACTGGGGTGTTTGTGGAGGTAAGGTGGTCCCCAGAACTTGTTCAAGAGTCTCTTCCTGCAGAGATGTACAAGGGTGAAGCATGGTGTCACTACCACTCTGGGCTGGTGACATCTGAGAGCTTGTCGGAGGATCCACTGTGACCTGCTGAGATACTGACTCCGGTCGTGTCAGCATCTGATCCACATGACGTTTCCACACTCCTTGGGCTCCCACATTCACCTTGTATGACACTGGCCCAGTCTTCTCCAGTATGACACCGTGCGTCCACTTGTCCTCTCCCTTCCTATAATCACGCACCAGGACAGGCTCGCCAACAGTGAACCATCTGTCCCTGGAGTGTTGCTGTTGGCATTGTTGTTGAGCATCTTGTGACCGACGCACTGCTCCGGCCACACTGGGCTTCAGAAAATCCAGTCGAGAGCGCAGCTTGCGTCCAATGAACAATATAGCTGGCGTTTCTCTAGTTGTTGCATGGGGAGTGTTGCGATATGTCAAGAGGAACGTGTCAAGGCGTTGTTGCACAGGTGCTGTACCCCTGGAAGCTTTCAGTGCATGCTTGAATGTCTGCACAAAACGTTCCGCGCCAAACCATTAGTGGCAGGATGGTACGGTGCGGAACGGATGTGTTTGACTCCATTAGCTTTCAGGAACACCCTGAATTCCTCAGAACAGAACTGCGGTCCGTTATCACTCACCAGGACGTGGGGAATGCTATGGCGACTAAAGAGACCCCGTAGCACTTGTATGGTTTTACCAGCTGTGGTGCTATCCATAATATGCACCTCAGGCCACTTGGAATGTGCATCTACCACCACCAGGTACATGTGACTTCCAAATGGACCTGCAAAATCCACATGGATCCGTTCCCACGGACAGGAAGGCCACAGCCAAGGGTGCAAAGGTGCTAACCCAGGCTCTTTTTGCACACGCTGACAAGAGTGGCAGGCTTTAGCTTGAAGCTCAATTTGAGAATAAATGCCAGGCCACCAAACATAGCTGCGAGCTAAGCTCTTCATCCTCACCATCCCTGGATGTGCAGTGTGGAGCTCTTTCAGGACATGAGAGCGCAGCTTAGGTGGCACAACCACCCTCACGCCCCACATGAGGCATCCCTGCTGTATTGTGAGTTCATGTCTGTGCATCAGATAGGGTGACAGCTCTTGATCTGTGTCCTTTGCTGCTGGAAAATGTCCAGTTGTTACCATTTCCAGGACACGAAACAAGGTGACATCAGACAAGGTGTCACGTCTGATCTCGGTGACACTGACTGGTAATGTGTCCAGTTGAGATGCGTAGAATACCTCAACCGCTCCCTGTTTCTCTTTCTGTGCAAGGGGCAGAGGCAAATGTGACAGTCCGTCCGCATTGGCGTGATGTGCCCCCTTCCGATACTGCAAGGTGTAATGATGTGCTGACAGAAGGAGCGCCCAACGCTGCATTTGCGCAGCTGCCATTGATGGTGTACCTTTTACTGGACTCAGAATGGAGCTCAGTGGGCGATGGTCAGTGAGCAAGGTTGTTACCATTGTTACCATGGAGATACTGGTGAAACTTGCGCACTCCAAAAACAATTGCCAACGCCTCCCTCTCGATCTGAGCATAGTTTCGTTCTACTTTACTGAGGGTTCGTGAAGCATAAGCAATTGGCCGTTCTTGGCCATCAGGCATGACATGTGAGAGCACGGCTCCAACTCCATATGGTGAAGCGTCACATGCCAAACGGAGAGGCAGTTCAGGATTGTAGTGGGTGAGTATTTCTGGTGAGGCCAGACGTTCTTTAGCTTTCTGGAAAGCTGACTCACAGGCCAGTGTCCACTGCCATTTCTTCTCTTTACTGAGTAGCTCATTCAGCGGCTTCAGGACCGTAGCTAAATCAGGTATGAAACGTCCATAATAGTTGAGCATTCCCAGAAAAGAACGTAACTGGCTGACATCAGCTGGTGCTGGAGCTTCCATAACGGCACGCACCTTTTCTGGTGATTTGTGTAACCCTGCCGCATCAATTATGTGGCCCAGGTATTCCACTGATTCTTGGAAAAACAGGCACTTCTCCTGTTTGAGACGCAGGCCATAGTCCTCCAGCCTGCCCAAAACTGCCTTAAGGGTTCTCAGGTGTGTCTGTTTATCTGGACCACTGACGAGGATGTCATCCAGATAACAATGGGTGTATGGTAGGCCGAGAAGCACTTGATCCATAGCCTTCTGAAACAATGCAGGTGATGACGCCACTCCAAAAGGCAAGCGATTGAAACAGAACAGCCCTTTTTGTGTCAAAATAGTCAGCAGCTTCTTAGACTCCTCTTCTACCTCCATCTGTAGGTAGGCATTTGCTAAGTCTAGCTTACTGAAATGCTGACCTCCTGCTAGAGAAGCAAACAGGTCCTCAATGCGTGGAAGTGGGTACTTATCCACACAGAGCTGTGAATTTAGAGTGACTTTGAAATCACCGCAGAGTCTCACTGAGCCATCCTTCTTGTTGACAGGGACCACGGGCGTAGCCCAATCACTATGCTCCACTGGTGTGATCACCCCAAGCTCAGTCAGGCGTTTCAGTTCCGCCTCCACCCGAGGGCGGAGGACATAAGGCACGTTACGTGGTGGACAGAATTTGGGGACACTATCAGGCCTAAGAGTCAATCTGGCTTTAATTCCTTTCATTGTGCCCAGCTCCTTTGAGAAAATGGCTGAGTGTTTCTTTAACACAGCCTCCAGATTGTCATTTCCGCTCTGCTCTCTGGCATGAATCATCTTTAAGTCTTTCCAGTTCAGCTTGATAACTCTCAGCCACTCCCTACCAAACAGTGGTGGAGCATCCACCTTTACCACATACAAGGGTAGAGTTGCACGCTGCTCATTCAGTTCAACTTGCACCTTGATGACCCCTTCTGGTGCCAGCGGCTCCCCAGTGTATGTTTTCAGCAAAATGCCAGTGGGTTGCAACGGCAACTGACTCAGCATACTTTTGTACTGTTCCCATGGGATCAAAGACACAGCAGCCCCTGTATCCAGCTCCATCTCCATTTTCTTCCCATTAACTACAGGCATTAGGGAGATACGTGAATATTTCTCTTTTCGAGACAAAGAATACAGCTCCAACTCACTATCAGTGTCGAGCCTGGTTCCTTCACTCTCACTTTCCTCTGCAGCAACATGATGAATTCTCCTCTTTTTGTCCTTTGCTCTGTTTTTAACTGCATTGCCTTTCAGCTCAGGTTTTCCCTCTTTCTCTTTCCTGTTCCAATCTTGGCTGCTTCTGACATGCGTTTCGTGTGGCCCTTCCTCCCACACTGGTGACAGTCATGGTCTTTGTACCAGCAGTCATCATTGGTATGATTCATTTTCCCGCAGCGGCGGCATTTATCACCTTTTTGTGACAGCACCGCATTCACTTTAAGGGAACCACTCAACTGCTGCAGTTCACGTGTTGCTGTCTCTGCCGACACGGCATAATCAACCGCTTTGCGAAACGTGAGATCCTTTTCAGTCAAAAGAGTGAAAAGAGTGAACACTTTAATCCACACACAAATCTGTCCCGTAGAGCATCTTCCAGGTACGCACCAAACTCGCAATGTTCTGAGAGTCGTTTCAGCACCGCCACATACTGTGCGACCGTTTCTTCCTCCCCCTGATTCCTCTTGTGGAACCGGAACCTTTCAGCTATCACCAGCGGTTTGGGAGCAAAATGAGCTTGCAAAACACCCACAATATTGTCATACTGCATTGTCCCAGGCTTGCTCGGAGCCACCAGATTACGCAGAAGACCTTACGTCTTGGGACCCATCAAGGATGTAATGCTCAAAACGTTCAATATACGTTGCCCATTGCTCACCAGCAACATCAAAGGGGTCCATCTGCCCAATCATTCCAGCCATGATGTATCCGCTGTCCACAGCCAACACTGTCATTTCTGACTCGTCGGAGAAAAAGCAGCTAGCAGCTAGCTCCGATGCTAATTCGCCACGCGATCGTCCGTTTTCCGTCCAAACTCGGCCACGCGGTCAGTACATGCTCAGTAGACGGCCAAGTCTTCCAGACATCACAACTCGTCGCCAATTTATGTTATATTCCCACTGTAGTGTCAGTACACTATTAGAGCTTATGCCAAGTCAGACTGCACACACGATAGTTTGTTTACAAGTTGACTTCTTCTTTATTTGGATAACACAGAAGTAACACACACACATAACTGGGCGTGGTGCCCCCTACTGGCGATGGCTTGCATAGCACACAATAACTCTTGGTTCATACATAACACCTCCGATATCCGATCCAGTAATTTCCTCAAACAGGAAATTGATTAACGTTTTACCACATTTTAAAGTGGTGTAGATTTGCTTCCATCTATCCCCTATAAAGAATGTGGATTCTAGCAGTCTCTAGTCAGGATAGAACTGGTAATAAATAAATAAAAAAAATTTTTAAAGTTTATTTGCTTTTTCCCTTAGCAATGTGGTGAGCATCAGAAATCGCCAATGGTGTCGCCCAGTTCTTCACCTGTCAGCCAACACAAAAAAACCCATGGGGGAAACTCCAGCCAATGTGTCCAGCACCTCAGCCTCCCACCTGTCCCACCACGACGTGACCTTATCAACAAAGGTGCCATTCGCTCCCCATCTGCCAGTCCCACCTGCTCCCCCAAGGTCAGTCACAGTTCAGCACACTGCCACAATGAAACCCCTCATACGTTCACCTGGCACACAAGGGTTTAAGTTTTTTAACACAGTTTCTACACTGTTGTTTACTGATCAGCAGATAATTTACATGACAATCCACAAATTACTCCAAGTGCCCCAAATGCTGCTAATTAAATGCACTTGATTCACTCACTGATCATGATTATCAACTGTTACCACCTCTATAAAATTAGCAGTCTTGAGTATTAAGGTATGTGTTATCACAATGCTATGGAGACTCAGAGTTTACTGACAGTACAATTTGAAAAAAAACAAAAAAACTTGAACAAATATTTATTTGGAAAGTTGCCAGGAGAAAACCTCTTCTCTCTAAAAAGAACATGTTAGCATAGCTTAGGTTTTTTTTTTTTAAAGTTCATCTGAACAAGCCACAAGATTTCTGAAGCAGTATCCTTTGGACAGCAAAAACCAAAGTGGACATGTTTGGCCATAATGTACAGTACTATGTCTGATCAAAAGCAAACACTGCATATTGGCAAACACACCTCATTCCAGCTGTCAAGCACCGTAGCTTGAATCAGTCATATGAAAAGGAATATTATTGTAACCTATGAGTAGTTCAGGGCTAGATGTAATTTTAATTATAATGGTCTGTATAATTCTTTACTAGTCTTTGCCACATTGTTGCTGCTATCTCTCCTTGGTTATCGTTTGAAAAAATGACACTTTAATATCTTAGTGTGTGTATGGACAACAAAGATTTAAGAAACACTTCATTTATAGAGTGAAATATGATGCAACCTTTGGACTTATGTCTTCCTTACAACCCTCACAAAAAATAATGATAAATTTAAAACAAAAATTCACAAATTATTAGCATATTCAGAACATTTTATTAAATATTAGAGACAGATTGCTTTGTACATCTCGTTACTATCCAAATAATCTACATTTACCGTATTTACATGGGTAAAAAATGGTTCTCAAGACTCGAGCCCCAAACTTCGAGTCTAAGTCTCAAGTCTGAAGGCTTTGGATTTTGCAACTTAACTGTGACTCGTGTCTAAGTCGTGAGTGCAAGTAGCCATCTCTGGTTTGACACCCCTGTCTTGTGATTTGTTCAGATTCAGTTTTGCAATCCTAAACCATGTTCTTTTAAGTAGAAAGATGTTTTTTTCTTGGCAACCCTTGTAAACAAGTCATACTTGTTCAGTCTTTTGCAAACTGAACTTTAACATTTAACTAATAATAACTGAGTCCTGTAGAGTCTGAAATGTGGCTCTTGGGTTTTCTGTATTTTCTCTGAGCATTTTACAGAGGTAAATTTGTGGAGATTTTTACTCCTGGTAAGCTTATGGCATTGTGTTAGCACACACCTGAAAGTGTGAATAGTTATCCGTCTCTCTGTGTTGGCCCTGTGATCTGTTCAGGGTGTACCCTTCCTCTTGCCCTATGGTAGCTGGGAGAGGCTCCAGTCTCCCCGTGAGGAGAATGGATGGACAACTAGATTAATATAAAATACAAATCAAGAAAGATGTTAAAAAAAAAATGTAAATCCAAGTATCAAATTAGTTGTCTCATTTTATTGAACAACTTTATCTTTCTACCTCTTTAGTCTTCACCAGGCATATCTAGGAAGCAAGACAAGCCTCTTCCAGCCCCACCTCCTCCACAGAGGGACCCACCACCACCTCCTCCTCCTGAGCGTCCTCCTCCTGTCCCCCCTGAATCACACCACTCTTCGCTCCCCAGTTCCTCGTACATGTCCTCTTCTTCTACAGGCATGCTGTCAGAATTCCAAATTTCCTCTGAGACTTGGTGCTCCAAAGACAGCCATTTGACAGATGCACACAAGACTGGAGGGGAACACCAACTCCAGCTGGGACCCACTGTGCCTTGTCACTTGAACAGAAGACCACTCAGTTGTCCATCTGCGGAATTCGCGAGGTTACATCAAAGGTTGGACGGGGCAGGAAATTCAGAGAGCTCCAAGGTAAAGATTACGTGTCTTTTAAATATTTAAAATGAGAAGCCAGTATTAGACTGTATTTTTTTGAATTTACTAAGTAAAAGAAAGGATAAACCCTCATAATTCTGGGAGGAAGAATCCTAACTCTGTGAAATTGTTCAGTCTCTTCATTCTGCCACGTGAGGTTCAATGTGTCCAGAACTGTGGGATGGGTTTGTCATGGTTCTTTGACCCAATGTTTTGTGTGCGTGGACTTTTTAAGCTTGTTTATTGTCACTGTTGTATTCTTAAAGACTGATTTATTTTTCTTAGTTTAGTTTCCATGCGCTTATGAGTTTCTGATTATGTGTTATCTCGGGTGATTCATGTTAGTTTGGATTTTTTAGTTTTCTTTAGCATTTCCCCTATTGTCTTACCCTCTGTCCTTGTTTATTACCCTTCAGTGTCTCTTTCTCTCTCTATCTACATCTGTGTCACTTCGTCTCTCTCTCATCCCAGTCAGACCTCAGTGTTCTGTCTCCCTTACCTGTTCCCATGTTCTTCTCTGTATTTTATCCTTGGCCTCCCCAGTTTGTCATGTGTTTCCAAGTTTGTTTAGCCCCGTCATAGTGTCAGGCTCGAATGATTTTGTCTGAGTCTCAGTGTTTGAGCTCCTTCCTGTTTTCTTTTGGTAGTTCTTGTCTCATTTGTATTGTTTTCTGTTTTGCTTCCCCTATCTGGTTATGTCTGATTTGTTCTTGCTGTGTTCTCATGTGTTTTCACTTCCACTATATGCACTGATCTCCCCTCAGTGCATATATTGTCACTGTTTTCCTCTGGCCTTTGTCAAAGCGTCTGTTCATCTACCCTTGTGTTTCTTCAGGTTCCATGGGCTCTGTTGCTAGCATTTCATGGTTTAGTTTCTCTGTTTTAGTTCCCCATTCCGTTTTGTTTTTTTATTTTTGTACCATTCGACAATCAGCCTTAATAAACGGCTCACCTTCAGTTAACTCCTTCCTGCATTTGGGTGTTTGCCTTTGGGTCCTCACTTCAAGCTTCTCTGAGTCTGTTACACCTTGGAGACCTTAACAGGATTATTGTAGCGCTGCAGTGAGTAATGAATAATTTGATTATAAAAAAATCTTCAATGCTTTGTTTAATACATGGCTCTGTAGTGCGCCGCTGTGTTAAACGATGTAAATGTGAGCATTTCACTGAATTTGCAGCTAAAAAAAGAACTTCAATATATGCGTATTTTGGAGTGGTGTATAATAAAAAGTCTGACCATAACATGGTAATGCCATATTAATTTCAAGGCTTTTGTAACATGTTTTAGATTGAAAGGGAAATCATATAAAATACTGTGTTATTAAATTGCATTTAATATTTTAAAATATAAATATAAAAGTTTTTTTCATAAGCCAATAAAAATGTACATGGGCCATTTAACTCTAAGCCACTGACCTCAGGGTTGTTAGGTTGGACACTGAATTATTATTAATATTAATTAATTACTACAATGTCATAACATCTGTTCTCAGCAGCACAACACTTGCCTCCTTTCTCTTAGTCCCAGTGTCAGATCAAAATTTTGTCCGATACAAAAGTAAATGTTATCTTAACAGCCTCCACTGGACATGCTGTCACACTTAGATTGCTCTAAAGTTTGTAATAAACACAAGCTTAACAAGCTTTGGTGATCAGTTTACTTTTTATTAAACACCAACTTCTCCTGGACTGCTGTAGGAGGATTCATGGATGTAGTCACTAGTCATTGGGCTCCTTCTTCCGCTTAGTGTATAGCTCCAGGTTGCTGGACTTGGATTAAACCCTCCATGCATGGTCAGTAGTTTCCTTGTCTTGATGTCAGAGGCTTCTATCTCCTCCTTTGGCCAGGTTATTATCTCAGAAGGGTATCTGACAATTGGCAGGGCATAGGTGTTGATTCCTTAGATGTTGGTCTTCCCATTGAGCTGACTCCTCGGGACTTGCCTTACTCTCTGCAGGTAATTGGTGGTTGCAGCTTTCCAAGCAGCCTCTGGGAACACCTCTCAGCTGTTGTTTTGGCCCTCTGGTGTTTCTACCTCTTCCTTTCTATGCCCCTTTCATGTTTAAAACTGTGTGCCCATTCATCTTAGCTTCCCTTCTGGGGATCCTTGGGGATCAGGACTATCCGGCCTTCAGTTAGCCATTCCATTCCATTGGCAGCTGGTTCATTTGTGCTGCCAAGGGGAGTGCAGTTAGCCGGTAGGCATGAATCATGTTAAGGCCTGGTGCTGTCCAACTCTTCATGCTTGAGTCTTTGGATGTCTGTCACTGTGATGTCACTGGATCCTGGTCAGGGAGGTTGCTATGGTCTGCTCTTAGATCCACTAGCCACTGAGCAGTGATGTTATGGGTTGCGTCTACCTGTGTTCTTTTCCAATATTGCAAAGTCTCCTCCTCTCTCTCAGGTCTGCTCTTCAAAATCTCAACGCCTTCAAAACACCAATTGTTTTTGGAGCTTGAGGCCCAATCTCAGAGGGTGGGGATGATGATATTCCCCTCTGACCTGACGTCTTGGCCTCTCCCTTGCCATAGCATTAGTGTTGTAGTTCATCAGTCCCTAGTTGTGATAGCACTTGTTTGCTCTGGATGTTGGAACACTCAGCTACTATTAAAAAAAGAAAATTTTAAGCCTAATCTTTAAAATAACCAAGGGTGTCTATCCAAACTGGCAGCTGTTTTCACAGAAGAGGCAGATGAAAGCTGAAGGCTCTGCCTCCTATTCTCCTTTTAAATACTCTGGGAACCCCAAGTAAGCCTGCAGTCTGAGAGTGAAGAGTACTAGAGGAGTGATAAGGTATTGTACTGACTGTAATGTCATGAACTAGTTTTTCAGCGTGTGTGTTTGAGAGATACATCAGGGATTCAAGTACTTCTGATTTGATGCTTTCTTTTTCAGAGGAGCTACAGTATCTGGAGTTGTACGCAGTGAAAAAGTAAAAATATTAACAAGATAATGAGGTAAAAAGTCTAAGAATTCAGACAGAAACTCTGAGTAAGACCCAGGGTGGATGATAGATCAAAACCAGTTTTATTTGTTGATAAGTTTTCTAGCTAGGGTTGACAAGGCATCAGGCTTTCAACTTAATTAAAACTCTGTCTAGGGCTTGTGGTTGATTAATAAGCTGGAGTGGGAGATTGCTACCGAGTTGGCATGGCACCTCTGTTTTAAAAACCGTATTTGTTTCAATTTTGAAAATAAAGTTTGACAAATTAACTATTAGGAGTTGTTGTTTCCTGTGTAAAAGTGGAAATGCTGACAACTGACATTCGACTTCTGTAATGCTGAAGAAATCAATAGATTAATGGGACAGCAGAGGCTGTTTTTTTCCAACAGTGTCTTTATTTATTTTGAACATAACACTGTACACATCTACGAAGCGTAACAAAACAAGTAGCTAAACTTACATAAACTACAAGCTACAAGCTACACATACTACCTTTATACACATAACACCATATAGGAAAGGAATAGGAAAAACCAGCAACGACAAAACAACAAAAACAACACAGAAAAGCAAAACAAACAAACAAGAAAAGAAGAGAAGAGAAAAAAAGGGGGGGGAGAAAGGGGGGAATAACTGTGTGCATCTCCCACCATAAATTATGCACATTCACAGGTATACATTAAATGTAAATTAGAAAGTAGTTGTTCAATATCAAGCAATAAACTTATTCCCAAATGGACTGCAGAGGGCCACCTATGAATCCTCCCCAAAAATTTCCACCAAGTGGGGCAAGTCTTTATTAGCAAGGAAGTTTTTGAAGGGGCCCCAGATGCTATCAAAGCATCGCTGCTTACCCCTGATTGCATAGGTGATCTTTTCTAAGGGCAGAGTAGTTGTTAACTCTGAAATCCATTTACTTCTTCTCGGTCTATCCACCTCTTTCCAAGCAATGGCAATGACTTTCTTAGCCATCAGCAGCCCTATGTCTAAAAATATGTTTCCTTGTTATATTACAGTTAGCTGGATAGATGCCCAGCAGAAAAAGTTTTGGTTCTAAGTGCAGTTTTATTTCTAATATTTCTTCAGTGCATTGTTTCACTTCTTCCCAGAATTTCTTAATTTCAGGACACTGCCATAAACAATGGAGAAGTGTGCCCTTTTCCTCGTCGCATTTTATACAAACATCCGGGATGGTACTGTAGAAAGCATTAAGTTTGACTGGAGTCATATACGTACGCATTAACCAGTTGTACTGCAAGAGATTTAAACGAGTGTTCACTGTTTGTGATTGTGCCCTGGCGCAAGCCCTCTCCCACTCTTCAAGGGAGATATTCTCCTGTAAGTCTTCTCTCCAGGACTCAAGCTTCTTTACGGACGTTTCTGTAGAGGCGGCCAGCAGTTCATTATAGATTTTGGAAATCAAGCTCCTTCCCTGGCAATCTTTCACCATCATTTCTTCAAGTATTGATAGGCCAGGAATGGACAAGGACTGGTTTTGCTGTGTTCTAATAAAATCTCTCAGCTGTAAATATCTAAAGAACTGGCTGCGGGCTAAGTCATGCTTGACAACAATTTCATCAAAGGACAGTAAATGTTTATTATCCAGATTGTAAAGATCCCCTATTTTTTGTAGCCCCCTTTCAGCCCATATTTTAAATCTCCCTTCACCCCGTCCTGGGGGGAAATGATCATTTCCCCATATCGGGCTGAATATTGAGAGTGAATTAACTTAATTGAGGTGAGTCTTAACTTGATGCCACACTGCAATCATATTTTTGACCATGGGATTCTTGGTGTTTCTTTTGAGTTTCTTAAAATTAGCCGAGTATAGGTAAATGGGAAATGGCAACTTCAGCGCATACCCTTCCATCTCTCTCCACAGTGGCACATTCTCTTCTGAATAGTAAAACATTAGTGTTCTCAGCTGCGCCGCCCAGTAGTACCATAGTGGGTTTGGGCATTTAAGCCCTCCTCTGTCGTAAGGCAGATACAATAGAGATAGGCGCAGCCTGGGGCGTCTATTTTCCATAAAAACTTGATGAAGAGTGTCCTCAGTTGAGAAAATAAATTGCTTGGTGGTGGCAGAGGCAAGTTTTGAAATAAGTACAACAGTTTAGGGAGTATAATCATTTTGAGAGTATTTATTTTCCCCATTAATGACATTGGTAGAGCGGTCCATCTATCCAGAGAGTTTGAGATATCTTGCATAACAGAATTATAGTTGATTTCTATGATATCCTTAAGCAAAGGAACAATTTGGATGCCCAAATAGGTAAAGCTATTAACGACCTTAAATTGAGTAACAACAGAGGTTGGGTTTTCCCTATCTAATTGGTTTATTAACATAATGGATGTTTTAGACATATTGATCTTGTAACCAGAAATTTTACCAAACTCCTTAATCAATTCATGGGATCTCACTGCAATAGCCAAAGGCTCGATGGGGGGACAAAGGGTCCCCTTGTCTACACCCTCGGTTTATTTTTATGGTTTTTGAGATATTATTGTTAGTCAGGATCTGTGCATATGGTTCCTTATAAAGTAATCTTATCCAATTACAAAAATTCTCTCCCAGACCAAAGCGCGCCAGAGTCCCAAACAAATAAGGCCTTTCCACTCTGTCGAATGCTTTTTCAGCATCGAGTGACAGTAAAGCAGTGTCCCGAGCCCCCTTTTGGTCATAAAGAATGTTCAGAATCCTTCGGACATTGTGGAATCCTTGTCTGCCCCGAATGAATCCATTCTGATCCCTCCCAGTTATCTTAGGTTGTATTTCTTCGATTCTCTTGGCTAAGATTTTACAAAGTACTTTCAAATCCGCATTAAGCAGACTGATGGGTCTCCAATTTTCACATTTATTGTGTGGTTTGCCAGCCTTTGGGAGCAGAGTAACTAGTGCTCCTCTCAAGGACTGTGGTAAGGTGCCCTTTTGAAAGGATTCTGTAAACATTTCTAAAATTGGAGTCAACAGTTTATATTTAAATTTTTTATAAATTTCAATTGGGAGGCCATCGGGTCTGGGTTTTTTTCCCGATTTAATACTATCGATTGCAGCAGATAAGTCCTCGACTGAGATATCTTTCTCCAAAATAGCCCTAAGGTCTTCAGGTATATTGGGTATATTTATCTTATCTAAAAACTTTTTTAGTTCCGAGTGGTCATTAGATATTTCTGAACTGTAAAGATCTTCATGATATTTCCTGAAGGATTCATTTATATCTGCCGGATCCACAATAATTTCTCCTAGCTCATTTTGCAGTGAGATAACAACCCTTTCACTCTCGAGCTGCTTGAGACGCCATGCAAGAACCTTCCCAGGTTTTTCACCCTGATCATAGAAGGACTTTTTAAGTCGCAGCAGACTGGCCAAAGCTTTTGAGGCAGAAAGTTCATTGTATTGGGCCCGAAGCAGCAATAAATTTTGGTGTATTTCAGGGGACCTTGTTTGATAGTATTCATTTTCTAATTCCTTTATTTTTGTCTCTAACTTTTTTGCCTTTTGGAAAGTCAGTCTTGCTTTAGAGCTAGTGATGCTAATTATTTGGCCCCTAATAAAAGCCTTAAAAGCCTCCCATCTTATGCTTGCAGAAGTTTCTGTTTTATTCATTTCAAAATAGAGGCTAATTTGTTCATCCAGAAGTGAGACAAAACCAGGGTCCGCCAACCATTTCTGTTTGCAATGCCGAATCCTAGCATCTTTCACAAGCTTTGAGTCCTGATATACCAATGAATTGGGAGCATGTTCTGAAGTTAGGATAGCCTCATAGGAGCATTCCTTGATTTTATGTCTCAACTCTGCAGCTATCAAAAAGAAGTCAATTCTTGAATAGGACTTGTGTGCACCAGAATAACATGAGAACTTTAGAACGTCCAGATTTTCTTCCCTCCAGATATCTATTAAGTTCAATTCCTTCATAAAGCGCTGTATAGTTACCCTACTACGGGTGTGAGACTCTTCGGTTCCCGACCTCCTATCTTTCACTGGATCTAGTACACAGTTAAAATCGCCTGCCACCACACATTTACCAGGAAAAGAGGATAACATAAGGAATAAGTTTTGAAAAAAGATAGGGTCTTCTGTATTAGGTGCATAGATGTTCGCCAAGATAATTTGTTCATTTAGTAAGTTCCATATTTATCTTTGGTGACTTTGTTTACCTGGAGTGGTATGGATTCGTGCACCAAAATGGTGACCCCTCTCGCTTGAGAGTTAAACGAAGAAGACAAGACCTTGCCTCTCCACCTCCTTTTAATTTTCAAGTCCTCATTATGCATCAGATGTGTTTCCTGAAGAAACACAATGTTAGACTGCAAAAATTTTATTCTGTTCATGACTTTTAACTTTCTTCAGATTTCGTAACCCTCTGCAGTTCCATGATGTGATTTTGATTCTTATCTCACTAGACATTTCTTGTAGATTGTGTAGTTATATTCCCCAAACAAGTGAAAATATATAATATAATAATAATAATAATAATACTAATAATAACTTTATTTATAAAGCACCTTCAAGCAAAGTGCTGTACAACTGTTTGAAATTAAAAGGGTTTAAAAGTAATACATAGCACTACAGATAGGAGACACAGTACAAGTTAAGAACAGAGAATGTCAAAAGAATTACAAAAAGAAAAAGACAGAAAGCTAACATAAATACTATTACTAACAACAGAAACTGTCCGAATACCCTCACCGTCCCCCATATCCAGGCCTTTTAACCTGGATTTCCTTCCCCAGATGTTTAAAGCTTCCAGGTAGCAATTAACAGTCCCACCCAAGGATGACGCCGTATAGCTGAACTAGTAAAACCGAACAATCCAAATTCTCTGGTTTTAAAGATTTCTTCTGTCCTAGGGGGCACTGCTTTTACATTATTGCAGGTAATAATAATAATTCTCAAAAAGTAATTCATCTTTCTCAGAACACTGTTCTTTAGTGATTGTAGGAAACAATATTTGAAAAAACAGCTTTTACCCCATAGCCATAAGATGCTGATGGGGTAAGCAACGCATGAGTTTGACATTTATGCTACAGGTGAATCTGCTAAAAATCTCAGAGGATTTTGAATCAAGGTCTATTTTGGGAATGATATAACTCAAGAAGGAAGTCACCTTGGATTTTCAAATTTATACCATAAATGTATCTACTTGCAATGACAGCTGCCAATATTTTTATAAAAGGTCTTTTTTTTTCATCATTAAGGATGGGTTCTTCTACATGAAATATATTTTGATTTATTTCTGACTGCCACATCACAGCTACCACATCCATTTTCTCTTTTGTGTGTCTGTGCAGCCCTTCTGTAATGGCGAGCAAGTCAGTGATGAGTACGACATCGTTCCCTCACGGCAGTTGCCAACTCAGTCCAAACTTGGTAGTAGCCACAAGTGAGTATCACATCACACACACACACGCAGGCACGCACACACACATAAATATTTATCTAGCTGGATATGAACAAATATTCCCAGAAAATATCCTGGAAATTTCTGGTTAATCTGCATTTTAGGTCAGTTTTGATGCTGCTCTAAAACTGTAGATTAACCAGCCTTTGACAAGGCTGTGTCTCAGATTTTGAGTCAAGATTGTGTGCTTTAAAAAAAAATGAAAACATACTGTTATGCTGTGCATGCTATAGACCTCTTGGATACTCAGTTGTATAGACTGTGGGATATTTAGCTATAGAAGTGTGTATACCAAAAATGAATTGGAATAAAACATGTCGTCTTAAGTCTTTAATCACACTACGTGGAAACAACAGAAACTACAAGACTTGTGTTTAACCTTATTTTCAGCAAGTAAGCTTTACATGTAAATTGTAGATTTTAAACTAGCCATGGATTTGAAGTAGATAAAGTGCTTAAAGTGTAAAACACTGTATACATGGATAAATGGGACAAATGTAAAATGCCTTGAGTGGTCAGTAAGATTAAGAGTGCTCTGATACATGTTTAAAAAAAATCTCCCCACTCGCCACGTGGGCTGTCTTTATTCTTGAAGTTTGGGTCCTCTACCAGAAGCCTGGGATGTCTAGTGCAGTGTCTTTGCTGTTCCTATGACTAGGATATTGTTCTTGGCATCTGCTGGAACCACACTCCCCCAGCTTGGGGGGGGTCACTGCCCTGTTTACCACATGGACAACAGTTGCCTTCACCTTACACATTTTTTCTAGCTCCTCTTTCAGTCCTTGGTATGTTTCCAGCTTCTCATGTTCCTTCTTCCTTCTTGTTGTTACTCCTAGTATAGCTAAATCTATCACTGCAACCTTTTTCCTCTGCTTGTCCATCATTACTAGTTGAGTGAAAGCAAAGTAAGCAAAGATGATAAAGCAGCTGATGATGGCAGTTTTCAAGAGTGATCCACTTACCGACATGTCTTTTATGGAAGACTCTAAACAGAGATGGACCAATCCGATATTACCGGTATTGGTCCGATACTGACCTAAATTACTGGATCAGATATCGGAGAAAAATAAAAAAAGGAATCCAATCCATTAAATATCACAAAAGCACCTCACAAAACTTGCGACATGGCGTAACCCAGCTCATAACCTTAGCACGTTGGAGAAATATGCGTCACGTAATAGAGCAGCTGTGGCGTGCAAGACCTGTCGGCGGTCTGGTTGAGCATTTGGAGCCTTGCTACGTGCTTCCAAACTGGCATTTCGTCTCCGAGAAAGGTATCCCAGAGAAGTAAAGCAAGTGTGTAAGTCTGAATGTTTGTAAAGCATTGCCACGTTAAGCTTAACAACCGATATATGGAGCGACTGCCTTTCATTCTCTCCCTCTCCTGTTGCTACTTCAATCATGAAACTGATCAATGATCACCTGATCGGCTTTTCTGTCGCAATTCTGTCTCTCGTTTGTTTATCGCCCACTTCGCGCCAGAAAGAAGAAACCAGCGGATAAACAACAGCAGAATGTTTAAGCTTGATAAACTGTTGTTAGAATTTATTTAATATTACTTTCTACACCAGGATCCTTTTCTACGTAGCTGACAGCTGGTCAGTGTGCAGGGGGCGGGTCTAGCAAAGTTTAGCCAGGGGGGCCATATAGGGCATTAACAGGGAAAGGGGGGCACAAATACATACTTCTCTTTCTTATTCTCATGTCTAGCTTTTAATAAATAAATATCTGAATCTTACATCATCTGATGTCAAATGTATAGAAATCCATTATTGTATATAGGAACTATTAAGTGAAATTTATAACCTGGTAAGATGTAGTACCTTTTCTCCTACCATGTTGCAGTCTGCAATTCTGTTGAAGAAAGATGTTGAATCTATTTAATTATTGTGGAAAAATTATTGATTTCTGTGCGGTTTTTTTTTTTGTTTTTGCATGTGCATTAAATTAAAGTTGAATACGTCAATTAAGCATTACAAGGTGGAGGGTGGTTCCCTTTTTTTTTTTTTTTTTTGGGTGCAGTGTATTTTTTGCGTACAGGTATAGCAGAATAGCTTTAGTTTTGTTTTGTTTTTTTAAACTTGAGTATGAACTTATACAAAATGTAGCAAGATATTAAAAAAAATGTTTTATTGATTATAAAATACGCTATATCGGATTTATATCGGTATCGGCAGATATCCAAATTTATGATATCAGTATCGGACATAAAAAAGTGGTATTGTGCCATCCCTAATTCTAAACACATAAATCTCAATGTGAGGATAAACTAGAATTTTCCATAACAGGGAGTATATATGAAACTTTTCGTTTGTTTTCTCTGTGGGTTCAGATCTTTTACCAATGATGTCTTACAGGTTAAGGGAAATCTGATGGTTAGAAACTGCTCTTAAAAGCAATGGCTGAATGATAATAGCCTTTTAGCTATAGTAAGTATTAGATTAGATATTTCTGTGTATCCAGATCTACTGGAGGCAGGAGATAGAGCTGATACTTCTGATGAAGCTTTAACCCAAAGGGGAGGCTCAAACTGAAAAAATATTGTGTGATTGTGTGATTGATGTACATATACTTTCAAATGTTGGCATCTGCCTTCCACACTTTGCCTTCCAGTGAAACCAAAATTGAGTAGTTTGGCATCAACTCAACCCACTGTGTTTGGAGGAAGAGAAATGCTGAGTATGACCCAAATAACACCATTCCCACAGTCAAGTAGAAGGTGGAAACATTATGCTTTGGGGCAGTTTGTCTAAGGGTAGAGGATGACTTCACTACATTGACAGGGAAATGGACCGGATCATGTTTCTTTTCAATTCAATTCAATTCAATTTTATTTATATAGCGCCAAATCACAACAAAAGTCGCCTCAAGGCGCTTCATAGGTACAGAGAAAAACCCAACAATCATATGACCCCCTATGAGCAAGCACTTTGGCAACAGTGGGAAGGAAAAACTCCCTTTTAACAGGAAGAAACCTCCAGCAGAACCAGGCTCAGGGAGGGGCAGCCATCTGCTGCGACCGGTTGGGGTGAGAGAAGGAAAACAGGATGAAAGACATGCTGTGGAAGAGAGACAGAGGTTAATAACAGATATGATTCAATGCAGAGAGGTCTATTAACACATACTGAGTGAGAAAGGTGACTGGAAAGGAAAAACTCAATGCATCATGGGAATCCCCGACAGCCTACGTCTATTGCAGCATAACTAAGGGAGGATTCAGGGTCACCTGGTCCAGCCCTAACCATATGCTTTGGCAAAAAGGAAAGTTTTAAGCCTAATCTTGAAAGTAGAGATAGTGTCTGTCTCCCGAATCCAAACTGGAAGCTGGTTCCACAGAAGAGGGGCCTGAAAACTGAAGGCTCTGCCTCCCATTCTACTTTTAAATACTCTAGGAACAACAAGTAGGCCTGCAGTGCAAGAGTGAAGTGCTCTAATAGGGTGATATGGTACTACAAGGTCATTAAGATAAGATGGGGCCTGATTATTTAAGACCTTAGCAGGATTTTGAATTCAATTCTGGATTTAACAGGAAGCCAAAACAGGAGAAATATGCTCTGTCTTTCTAGTCCCTGTCAATACTCTTGCTGCAGCATTTTGGATTAGCTGAAGGCTTTTCAGCGAGTTTTTAGGACATCCTGATAATAATGAATTACAGTAGTCCAGCCTGGAAGTAATAAATGCATTAACTAGTTTTTCAGCATCACTAAGAGACAGGATATTTCTAACTTTAGAGATGTTGCGCAAATGGAAGAAAGCAGTCTTACATATTTGTTTAATATGTGCGTTGAAGGACATGTCCTGGTCAAAAATGACTCCAAGATTCCTCACAGCATTACTGGAGGCCAAGGTAATGCCATCCAGAGTAAGAATCTGGTTAGATACCATATTTCTAAGATTTTCAGGGCCGAGTACAATAACCTCAGTTTTATCTGAATTAAGAAGCAGAAAGTTAGCGGCCATCCAGGTCTTTATGTCTTTAAGACATTCCTGCAGTTTAACTAATTGGTGTGTGTTACCTGGCTTCATGGCTAGATAGACCTGCGTGTCATCTGCATAGCAGTGAAAATTTATGCTATGTCTTCTAATGATGCTGCCTAGGGGAAGCATGTATAATGTAAACAGAATTGGTCCTAGCACCGAACCCTGTGGAACACCATAATTGACCTTAGTGTGTGAAGAGGACTCTCCATTTACATGTACAAATTGGAGTCTATTAGATAGATATGATACAAACCACTGCAGTACAGTACCTGTAATACCTACAGCATGTTCTAATCGCTCTCATAGGATATTATGGTCAACAGTATCGAACGCCACACTAAGGTCTAGCAGGACAAGCACAGAGATGAGTCCACTGTCAGAGGCCATAAGAAGATCATTGGTAACCTTCACTAAAGCTGTTTCTGTGCTGTGATGAGCTGTGAAACCTGACTGAAACTCTTCAAATAAGCCATTCCTCTGCAGATGATCTGTTAGCTGTTTGACAGCTACTCTTTCAAGGAGTTTTGATATGAAAGGAAGGTTGGAGATTGGCCTATAATTAGCTAAGACTGCTGGGTCTAGAGATGGCTCTTTGAGTAAAGGTTTAACTACAGGCACCTTGAAGGCCTATATTTTACTATTGGTTTACCATAGAAAGTAAAATTTTGGATGAGAACCTCCTTCCCTCAACGAAATCACTAAAGCAAAATCACTTTTTTGCACCACAGACCGGTTTAATGTCAGATTATATTTTCATGGACCAGCCTTTAAGGTGTTGCAGATAAATACAACAAAATAAAATGATATGAAATTGTGTAACTTTATTAGCAGCGTCCTCCTGAAATGCGCCAATAACATTGAGAGTCCTCCTCTCTACCCCTTAATGCTCTCTGGTTGCTATGGTAATGCGTAAATATTTCTTTGAAAATAAGACACAACTACAACACAGGAAAAGTTAACAATAAAAACCCTGAAAACCATAAATTTCACACCCAAGCATCAACTCTCGTGGCCCAGTGCCAGACCACTCATGGACCTATACCGGTCTGTGGACCGGGGGTTGTGGACCGCTGGTGTATGGGGCTTGTGGCTAGAGTGGCTATAGAAGAAGGTCGTGAAGTGGCCTTGTCAGTCTCCTGACCTCAGTACTATAGCGAGGTGAAGCTTGAAGTTGCCAACCAGGCAACCAAGAAACCTTAGATAGCTGTAAAGAGGAGTGGGACAAAATCCCACCTGAGAGATATGAAAAACTGATAACAAGAAATTATGCCAAGAAAATTAGTATTCTTGACCAAGTACTAAAACTAGGTTTTGCTCCCCAAGATCAAATACTTATTTCACTCAATGACATGCAAATCTGTTTATAATAACTTTTGAGGGGTTTTTAACTCTTGTTTTTTCTGGGTTGTTTTTTTGGTTGAATTCTGTCTCTATCCTTTGACAGGAGCAAACCTCTGGCAGAAAAAGGGTTAGAAAGGGCTTTTGCATAAGATTCCCTCTTATAGTTAACCATTAGCCAAACTAGCTGATGTAGGCAAAGGTTGTTTTGACAAAACAAATGTCATCTTTGCAGATCCTCCAACCCTTTTAGCAGCCCTGTGTTAGAACAACATCAGAGGGCAATGGAAGGACCGGAGGGCAACTGTCACATTCCTTCATCCATTCTGTGCCTGAGTCAGACTCCTGTCTGCATCACTGTAGCAAGCAGGTATTGGTCTTCACACACATTGTATATAGTTAGTTCCATAGGTAGTTGGTGAACAGAGGGACAAAACATCAGCTACTGGTAGACAGAGCAGTTGCCCAAGACTTGTCTTCACCTTTCACCTTGGTTCTCCAGCTCCTCTCTCCGCCCTTAGTATTTCCAGCTTCTCATGTTCTTCTTCACAGTGTTCTTCCTGATGTAGCTATCAGTTTATATAGCTACAGCTATCATTACGGCCTTCTTCCTCTGCTTGTCGACCACTACTATGTCCGTTTGGTATGCCATCACCAGTTTTCTGTCTGTATGTCATTAGAGTTTAGTTGGGGTGCTGTGATTCAGTTACATTTTGTTGCTCATGCAGGTCCTTGGAAAATAGCCCTCCAGATCTGTCCTTTGAGGAGGAGAAGCCCCGGTCCCTTGGGCCTGGTGAGTCTTTCAAGTATTAATTAACTTACATTTTTGGCTCATATATCGTTGCTATGAGCAGGTCAGGCTACATCGTTTTTTCATGTTTTGATTAAGGGACCCATTGAGGCAGAAATTACCTTCTGTATATTTAAAATAAAAGAGTACAAGAAAACTTTCTGGAGAAATTGTGGTGGGATTGTTGCTACTGGCAGACTAGGTCTGGGGCTATTGGTGGCACTAAAAACCTTGTTGCTACAGCTTGTTGCTGTAAAGTGAAAACAGGCATACCTAAGGCATACCTAAGGCATACCTAAGGCAGACATTTTAAAAATGACATATGTGCATCTTACCCATACTGTATATTCATAATGGGAAACTGAGAAACACATGGGCCATGAAAAATTATCCTTAAAGTACTTCAGTCTGCAATCTGTAGTTACATTCAGAAAATGAATTTTACAGAGATGGACTTGCTAGTGTGTTTTGGGACCTAAGTGTGCTTCAGCTTGAGGTCACGAACAGATGACCAGACATTCTCCTTCAGGATGTTTTGGTAGAAAGCAGAAATTCATGGTTCCATTTACTACAGCAAATCTTTCAGGTCCTGAGGCAGCAAAGCAGCCCCAGACCATCACACTATGACCCCTATATTTTACTGTTGGTTGATGTTCCTTTTCTGAAATGCTGCGTTACTTTTACGCCGGGACACACACCTTTGGGGGGGAGGGAGGTGCATGTTATTCTTTTTTTTTTTTCTTTTTTTTTCTTTTAAACCTGTCCCGTTTGGTTCTTTTGCCATCAGAATTATTGTCTAAAGGCGAAGAAAGATGCCCAACGGATTTACTTTACCAAATGGACCATCCCAGCCTTGCCGTAATGGTCCATTTGATTCACCTTTTATTGTTTATTTTATTTTCACTTGCTGAATACGGGACAGACTTGACTGGTGGAAAGAAAGGGGAGAAAGAAAGAGGGAAAGAAAAACAGCTGAGAAGAGGGACGGGGGAGAAGGGCAAAAACCAAAAACCAACAGAATAAGCAGACAAAAAATACATATATCGATCACCTGGGTCACCTGTTGAGAAAGAAAAAAAAAAGAAAGCAAGCAGAAGAAAACGAGAGTAATAAACAACATCACAATGATATATGGGAATATGACAGTAAATACTAAATATTAAACATTATTGTGCAGCACGTGAGAACGACAGCGCACAGTGTGCTTTGAGGTAGGAGCCAAAAAGGGTGTAGTTTGTGTGTGTGATCACCCGTGTGTGCACCTGTGAGCATGAACGCGCTTGTTTTTAAAAGGTTCCTTCATGTAATGATCTGCTAGAGGGTGTGGGGGGCCACTGCCCCGTCCTCCAGGGCATGAAGCAGGTATGGAGGAGATCAAAACTCCAGACATCCAGAGGCCCCCAGAACACAAGAGACCAAGGAAGACCAACAGAGGGGCAGCCGCGCCACTATCCCAGAAAGAGCTGAGGAGAGTCCCAGATGAGGGGTCACTCAGCAGCCGCGGAGCAGAAGCCAGGGGGGGTTGCAGTGACGTGCCCGTGAGCTCCGCCGGCAGCCAGCTGTGCCTGAGTGACCGAGCCCCGGGCCGAGAGGCCGAGGGCACCCCATCCCCGAAGTGGCCCGAGCGAGCCCCAGGCTCCAGGCCCCGATAAACAGCCGCCAAGGAGTGAGCCGGTGGGTACCTGGGCGCCCACCCCCGGACACAAAGAACCACCAACGCACCGATGTCTGAGGGCGTCTGCCACCGGCAGGGGAAGTGGTGGGGGAGATGGGCCTCCAAACCTTGGAGGGCCTGAGATGTCCCCAGAGAGGTGGCGTCTGATACCCAACCTGACATATAGACACAGACAAACAGGCACACACAGATACAAACATCTATTCCCACCCTCATGCTCTCATATACAATTACTCAACACTCACCCAACGTGGAGAC
Source organism: Oreochromis niloticus (assembly GCF_001858045.2). Lineage (NCBI taxonomy): Eukaryota > Metazoa > Chordata > Actinopteri > Cichliformes > Cichlidae > Oreochromis > Oreochromis niloticus. The sequence continues at coordinate 10,289,410 of NC_031975.2, forward strand.
GGACATAAAGAGACGCTGTACACACAATCACACTCCCCAAGCGTACTCTAAGCCCCGGGTCTAGGTACCCTTGCCCCTGGAGGGGGAAACTGCGCCCAGACCCAGGTGATGTTACCCTTTTCCCTGCGGTGGGGAGAAGCAGACTGCCCCGACTCCGCAGCAGCAGGGAGGCCCCACATTCCAGACCCCAGTCGGACGGCCAACTCCTCCTCCTAGCCCCCCCCGCTCCAGCAGGCCGCAGAGAACGGGGGTGTAGGAAGACTCCAAACCTCCCTCCACCCGCTCATATGTAGTGTTGATGTATGTGTGTTCTAAGGTGCAATTAAAACCCAGGAGGGCATGGAGCCACCTGCCAGAGCAGCAGGTAAGCGTATAGCCCCTCCTGCTAGCCCTCAATGTCTACGTGTATTTAAAATTGAGAGGTGGGCAACGACGCCAGGGGTGAGGTGTACACCCTGATGGTAATTTGGAATCCGTGTAGCGTGCCCACCCCCAAGATCCTATATGTATGAGTAATGAGAGTGTGAGTAATGTGAATGTCTAAGTTGTGGGATAAAATTGAGGCAGAGGCAGCCAGAAGGGGACAGAGGGGGGGGATGTCTCCTCTGCACCCTGGTGACACACCCCTACCCCAAGGCCCTGCATGTGTGGGTGATTGTGGTGGAGCGGGAAGAGGGAGGCAGCTGGAGATGGGGAGGGAAGGAAGGGAGGGCAAGTGACCCCTCCCTGGGGCCAGCTCCCCCGCTGACCCCAGTAGGCACCCCCATACTCTGCAACCCGCCAGGGAAAGGGGGCCCAGGCCCATCCGGACCGGGGCCCAATGCAGCAACGCCGCCCAGCCCCACAGAGCCCGGGACAGTCCACCCGACCCCACCACAGAGAAAACTGCACCCACCCCATCATCCACTCATCTTCCAGACTACACAAGACAATAGACGCCCAGGCTGAGATCTTCCTCCACCTCTCCTGTATCTCCCCTCCTGCAGAGAGAGTTCCTGAAGAGAGGAAATCTCCTGCAGGATTTGACAACCTCCCCCACCAGTTGAAGAGCCCCCCAGGTGGTTCGATGCACAGGCGGCACCCCGCGCCAGGACTGGGCCCCATACACCCACCCGCCCACAACCCCGGCAACACACCAACCAGGACCCAAGCCCCTGAGGCTTGGCCAGGGCCCCAGCCCAGAGACGGAGTGCCCCCAGAACCTCACGCCCATCCCGGACTTCAGTGCATGTTATTCTGCTGATGACAGCAGCACTAATGATCTAGGAAAACCATATATCACTTTACATGTTTTCTTGAATTTTTTTTTAACAAATGCTGTTTCTGTTTTCTACCATCAGATTAAATTTGAAAACAATAACTGTGGACACTAAAATGTTAACAAAAAGACAGACAGACAAACAAATAAACTGAACTGATTACATACTCCCTCCCTTTGGGGCAACAATGACCATTTTTTTACAATGTAAGATGGAATTTAACATAGACTGAGTGGCACACTGCTTAAACCTTATATACGGTACATGCATATGTGAGTTTAATGGGGAACTACAAGTACTGGAATTACCGCTCCTTTTTGTTTGGATCTTTCTTTGTCTCTGTCTATATACACTACATTATCAACTGTGCCTGTTTTTGTTCTCTGCATTACCATTTACCAGTTCTAAACCAAGCTTAGTGATGTGTGACTCACCATTCATTTCACTGGTGACTAATTTTTTACAATTTTGGCAAATGTTCTAGTGCACAGGCTCAGTAGCACATTTATGTAACACAAGCAGCACCTGTGGAAATTTCTAACATGTCAGGTTCTAACATTCTTGACTCCACAGAAAGGTGTGGCTTGTCTCATCCATTCTGCTAGTTTTAGGGTATTTCCAATATTTGTGTACATCTTTTTTTGTGACGTCAAAATGCAACAGAATTAACGACTCGTGGCTGTGTTCATCAACCTGTTATGTGTCGCATACACGTATATCTTTTGGACAGTCTGGTGGTTCTCTTTTACAGAGCTTACAGAGCTTGTAAGCAAAGCTCTGTCTTCCTTGGACATTGGATCAGGCCTTTGACACTGATGTGGTTCAGCATCTCAGCAAAAGAAATCATCCTTTTGATGTCAGTAAATTGTGAACATTACAGTATTGTCAGAACTCTTTTTACTTCCTGTTAAAAAAACAAAGCATTCTACGTAGACAGAGAATAGGCAGTTTTATTCCTTCATTTAGATTGCATATATACCTTAACTTATTTCACTTTGACCTTTGACTGTACTTGAAGTTTTTTATATATTTTTGCTTTTAGGAACATGTTTACTTTTAAAAAAGTAAATTTAATATGGCACATAATACAATCTAGGGGGTTATTATTATTATTATTATTTTTTACAGATACTGTATGCAGTTAAACTTATAAAACCTGCCATTTCTAAAATATAACCCAATGAGCAATTCCTTTTGAAAGATCTGTTTTTTCCCTTTTGAATCTTTATTATTGCTCATTCATAAGACAAAGTATTTCTTAGCCGATTACTCAATTAATCATTGAAATTATAGATAGAATTCTTGATTACTATAATAATATGCCAAATATCCTTGGGCAAGATGCTCAGGAAGTTACTAACCCCATGTTGCTCGTATGAATGCATGTGAATGTTAGATAGGAAGCCCTTAGAAACAGCGTAGAAAAAAGTGCTTGTGCGAATGGGTGTGAATTTACCGTCATCGTTAGGTTCTCTCAAATAAGAGTTAGATTCAAGCAAGATTGCACCATTCATTTCTTATGCCACTATTTTGCTTATCCTGTTCAGTGGCACTAAAAATATCTTGGCTATGCTTCTCATATTTGTCTCCATTATGCTTAATAAGTTCACAAACTCGCTCAGGGTACTGCGAATTTGGCAGTGTGACAACAGCATAGTCATGGATGGACTTGCTTGTAGGGAGGTTACTGGTTTAAAGCTGGCTTTCTGAGCAACGTGGCAGGTAAAGTTTAAGCATGTGCGTGTTGTTCAGTAAACGTACAACATTCTTATCCTTTGCTCCTTTGCCATATACTACCCTGTAGGTGGCAGCAAAATCAGCCAGCCACATTGCCTTAAACTCTGGCATTGATGGTCTTGATTTACATGTGTCAGGTAATCCACTCATCCATATATTTTATGAGTCTGAGTCTCAGATCATGGTCTCTGAGCATAGTTGCTTTGGGAATCTACAGTGGCTTGCGAAAGTATTCGGCCCCCTTGAACTTTTCCACATTTTGTCACATTACAGCCACAAACATGAATCAATTTTTTGAGAAGTGGAACGAAAATCATACATGATTCCAAACATTTTTTACAAATAAATAACTGAAAAGTGGGGTGTGCGTAATTATTCAGCCCCCTGAGTCAATACTTTGCAGAACCACCTTTTGCTGCAATTACAGCTGCCAGTCTTTTAGGGTATGTCTCTACCAGCTTTGCACATCTAGAGACTGAAATCCTTGCCCATTCTTCTTAGCAAAACAGCTCCAGCTCAGTCAGATTAGATGGACAGCGTTTGTGAACAGCAGTTTTCAGATCTTGCCACAGATTCTCGATTGGATTTAGATCTGGATTTTGACTGGGCCACTCTAACACATGGATATGTTTTAAACCATTCCATTGTTGCCCTGGCTTTATGTTTAGGGTCGTTGTCCTGCTGGAAGGTGAACCTCCACCCCAGTCTCAAGTCTTTTGCAGACTCCAAGAGGTTTTCTTCCAAGATTGCCCTGTATTTGGCTCCATCCATCTTCCCATCAACTCTGACCAGCTTCCCTGTCCCTGCTGAAGAGAAGCACCCCCAGAGCATGATGCTGACACCACCATATTTGACAGTGGGGATGGTGTGTTCAGAGTGATGTGCAGTGTTAGTTTTCTGCCACACATAGCGTTTTGCATTTTGGCCAAAAAGTTCCATTTTGGTCTCATCTGACCAGAGCACGTTCTTCCACATGTTTGCTTGGCTGCATTTCTGATCAGCGCTCTCCTTGTTCGGCCTGTGAGTTTAGGTGGACGGCCTTGTCTTGGTAGGTTTACAGTTGTGCCATACTCCTTCAATTTCTGAATGATCGCTTGAACAGTGCTCTGTGGGATGTTCAAGGCTTGGGAAATCTTTTTGTTGCCTAACCCTGCTTTAAATTTCTCAATGACTTTATCCCTGACCTGTCTGGTGTGTTCTTTGGACTTCATGGTGTTGTTGCTCCCAATATTCTCTTAGACAACCTCTGAGGCCATCACAGAGCAGCTGTATTTGTACTGACATTAGATTACACACAGGTGCACTCTATTTAGTCATTAGCACTCATCAGGCAATGTCTATGGGCAACTGACTGCACTGAGACCAAAGGGGGCTGAATAATTATGCACACCCCACTTTTCAGTTATTTATTTGTAAAAAATGTTTGGAATCATGTATGATTTTCGTTCCACTTCTCAAGTGTACACCACTTTGTATTGGTCTTTCACGTGGAATTCCAATAAAATTGATTCATGTTTGTGGCTGTAATGTGACAAAATGTGGAAAAGTTCAAGGGGGCCGAATACTTTTGCAAGCCACTGTAAATCTGCATCTAGAGCCATATTTAGGGCCCGAGCACTGAGAGTGCGAAGGCCCTATTGTATCTGCTCCGTTTCTTCTTATTATTATTCAGGCAAAACAAGGGCCTTTTTGAGGGCCTAAACATGCTCAAAACCTCATGAAATTTTGCACACATGCCAGGACTGGTGAAAAATTTTGTATTATAATGGTTTTACACATGAGCACTGGGAAATGGCTCTAGAGCGCCACCTATGCTTTGTTAAATGCAGCCCTACGACCACATCGTTTGAGCTACATGTATGCAATCTGGCACACATGTGTATCATGCCAAGACGGACAAAAAAGTCAGTGGGACCATTGACGCAAACCCAACAGGAAGTCCGCAATTTAGAAGTGAAGGTGACATTTTGGCTCTAATTTTGCCATTTCCATGCCTCGAACTTTTTCGAACTCCTCCTTGGGATTTGGTCATATAAGCTTCATCTTTGGTCAGTGTCAACTACACACCTGGGCCATGTTAATTTGTGGAACTTTTGACTTTTCGCGATACAGTGAGGCGGTGGCGCCACGGCGAATTTCGATGACTCGCCATGAAAATCGTATTGCCTCTCATTCCTCCATACATTGTCCGACCTGGACCAAAGAGCACACATATGATAAGGCTCCACCCCTGAACATATTTCAACTGCCATATTTGACACCAGGGACAGCGCCACCTAGTGGGAACAGGAAATGTCATGTTTTACACTTTGGGGTACAGTATTGTGATGGGTGACATCTGCAGCCTCAAATTTCTCCAGGAAAGCCTTAAGGAGTTGGTCTTGGGTTACAGTGAAAACTGTGACTTTTCGCAAAAGGGTGTGACCCCAGCAGCATGGCGAACTTTGATGTCTCGCCATGAAGAAACGAATTAGTATAACTAAATGAAATCCAGTCTGATCAGTACGAGACTTTACAGGCATGATGACAGACCCACCCTGAACAGATTGATGTGCCCATTGTCAGGAATATGCAGAGTGCCACCTAGTGGCAACAGGAAATGTCATGTCTTTCATTTTGTTGTACTGATTTTCACAGGTTTATCGTGGCCACCTCAAAAGTGGTGAATATCACCATCAGTCTCTCAAGATGCTTCAGTGAGAAAATTGTGACTTTAAACTGAACGGCGCACCCTGGTGGCAACGCGGTTCACCATGAACAATGAAGTGGCTTTTGAGGGGCTTGGAAAGTTTGAAAAGTCTTGAAATTTGGCCCACACCTCCAATGTGATGAAGGCTTTTTTGGTATGTGATTATTTTTATGGAATCTTGCAAATTGGCTCCACAGCGCCCCCTACAAAATTTCAAAACATCAGCCCCTGCTCTGTGTTTCGTCTATGAGCCTGAAACCTGGTAAGCTCATCGAAGATATGAAGATGTACAAAAAAGTCTCTTGGAGCAATATCCCAAATCCAACAGGGAGTCAGCCATTTTAAAATTAATGTGTAATTTTGGCGACATTTTCCCCTCTTTTCAGGCACCGTTCTTTGATGAACTCCTCCAAGGGATTTCATCAGATTGCCACGATCTCCAGTGTGTGGAATCCAAAGACCTTTGTGATGTTAAATTGTGAAGCTTTTTACGTTCAGGGAAACGGGGTGGTCATGGTGGCACGTGGAGTTTCAATCACTCGCCAAAAAGCAGTAATCTGCTGTCACTCAAAAACACAGGGCGTTTATCAATATACGTACTTGTGCGTACTTGCGTTCTCGTGTACTCGTGATACGTCATCAGTCGGAGACCAAGTACTGTTCCAATTCGAAGTACGCATCACGCCGAGAACGCGAAAAAGTCCCGGATGTGTTCTCGATCCGCCCATTTTATCGAGCATGCATCGGTGTAGACTTGGGACAGCTATATATCCCAGAATGCATTTCGTCCAAAACTCAACAGCGGACTCCCGGCACATCGTCCCCCCCCGCTCCCCTCCCTTCCCCGCCCGCTCGCGGTCTTCTCACTACTCAGGTTAAAGAAACTCCAGCAGCTGTCTATAGTATTGAGTGTCCACTAGAATAGAAATAAAAGCGTTCTAACATCTCACCTGCTTGTTTTTATTAAGGTATGTACACGTATGTACATGTACACTATTTGTATTAATAGAGGTTTCACTACTGAGGTTAAAAATGATATATAAGTTACTTAGATCACTTCTAAATGTTAATGTTTGGTTTATTTCAGTGTTTTATTTGTTCCTGAGTAAACCGGTTTGGCTGTGATTAAAGTTAAGCTTCATAACATGTTACTCACAGTTAAATTAGGAGGGGACGGCAGTAAAAACTCCGGACCTGTGACATCATCACGTACGCTGGTACAAATCACGAGTCCGTGCTCACGTACTTGAGAATTGAGAGACGGCCCACGAGTCCGTGCTCGCGTTCTCGGCGGGTACATACTCCCGTGCGTTCTCGGCGAGTACGTACTCACCGAGAACGCGAGTACGTACTCGCGTACTTGGGCATTGATAAACGGCCACAATGTCCAATCTCTCCCAAAGGTCGCAGGCGTGATGAGACTCGAGGTTGGAAATGTTTGTTATGCCATTTGTCAGTAATAGTTAAAGCGCCACCTAGTGGGACGACTATAATAATGGTTGAATTAGATGAAATGTTAGCTGGTGGTTAAATGCATAAATTCCATCAATGTGACATCATATCGGATGCACTGGTTTTAGGCGTTGGGCTTGGCTCGATGTGCTGGGGTGCGAGGGCCCTCGTATCGCTGCTTGCAGCTTTAATTATTAGGGCCAGAGCACTGAGAGTGCGAAGGCCCTATTGTATCTGCTCCGTTTCTTCTTATTATTATTCAGGCAAAACAAGGGCCTTTTTGAGGGCCTAAACATGCTCAAAAACTCATGAAATTTTGCACACATGCCAGGTCTGGTGAAAAATTTTGTATTTTAATGGTTTTACATATGAGCACTGGGAAATGGCTCTAGAGCGCCACCTATGCCTTGTTAAATGCAGCCCTACGACCACATCATTTGTGCTACATGTATGAAATTTGGCACACATGTGTATCATGCCAAGACGAACAAAAAAGTCAGTGGGACCATTGACGCAATCCCAACAGGAAGTCCGCAATTTAAAAGTGAAGGTGACATTTTGGCTCTAATTTTGCCATTTCCATGCCTCGAACTTTTTCGAACTCCTCCTTGGGATTTGGTCGTATAAGCTTCATATTTGGTCAGTGTCAACTACACACCTGGGCGATGTTAAATTGCGGAGCTTTTCAGTTTTCACGATACGGTGAAGCAGTGGCACCACGGCGAATTTCGATGACTCGCCATGAAAATCTTATTGCCTCTCATTCTGTCATACATGGTCCGACCTGGACCAAAGACCACACATATGATAAGGCTCCACCCCTGAACATATTTCAACTGCCATATTTGACATCAGGGACAGCGCCACCTAGTGGGAACAGGAAATGTCATGTTTTACACTTTGGGGTACAGTATTGTTATGGTTGACATCTGCAGCCTCAAATTTCTCCAGGAAAGCCTTAAGGAGTTGGTCTTGGGTTACAGTGAAAACTGTGAGTTTTCGCGAAAGGGTGTGACCCCAGCAGCATGGCGAATATTGATGTCTCGCCATGTAGAAACAAATTAGTGTAACTCAATGAAATCCAATCTGATCAGTACCAGACTTTACAGGCATGATGTCAGACCTGCCCTGAACAGATTGATGTGCCCATTGTCAGGAATATGTAGAGCGCCACCTAGTGGCACCAGGAAATGTCATGTCTTTCATTTTGTTGTACTGATTTTCACAGGTTCATCGTGGCCATCTCAAAAGCGGTGAATATCACCATCAGTCCCTCTTGATGCTTCAGTGAGAAAATTGTGAGTTTAAACTGAACGGCGCACCCTGGTGGCAAGGCGGTTCACCATGACAATTGAAGTAGCTTTTGAGGGGCTTGGAAAGTCTGAAAAGTCTTGAAATTTGGCCCACACCTCCAATGTGATGAGCGCTTTCTTGTTATGTGATCATTTTCATTGAATAGCGCAAAATGGTTCCACAGCACCCCCTACAAAATTTCAAAACATCAGCCCCTGCTCTGTGTTTTATCTATGAGTCTGAAACCTGGCAAGCTTATGGAAGATATCAAGATGTACAAAAAAGTCTCTTGGAGCAATATCCCAAATCCAACAGGAAGTCAGCCATTTTAAAATTAATGTGTAATTTTGGCGACATTTTCCCCTCTTTTCAGGCACCGTTCTTTGACGAACTCCTCCAAGGGATTTCATCAGATTGACACGATCTTCAGTGTGTGGAATCTAAAGACCTTTGTGATGTTAAATTGCGAAGCTTTTTACGTTTAAGGAAACGGGGTGGTCATGGCAGCAGGTGGAGTTTCAATTACTCGCCAAGAAGCAGTAATCTGCTGTCACTCAAAAACACAATGTCCAATCTCTCCGAAACTTCACAGGCATGATAAGACTCAAGCTCGGAAATGTTTGTTATGCCATTTTTCAGTAATGGTTAGAGCGCCACCTAGTGGGATGAATATAATCATGATTGAATGAGATAAAATGTTAGCTGGTGGTTAAATGCATGAATTCCATCAATGTGACATCAGATTGGACGTGCTGGTTTTGGGTGTTGGGCGTGGCTCGACGCGCTGGGGGTGCGAGGGCCCTCATAATGCTGCTTGCAGCTTTAATTAGGGCCCGAGTACTGAGAGTGCGAAGGCCCTATTGTATCTGCTCTGTTTATTATTATTATTATTAAGTGTGCCTATGCCAAGAGGCACACTTATTACTATTCGTCGGATTTATTATTCTTATTGTGTGGATGCCCTCAAAGGGCTTCCACACTATTGAGTTCCTGTTTCTCTTTATTCTTTATTGTGTGGATGCCCTCAAAGGGCTTCCACACTATTGAGTTCCTGTTTCTCTTTATTCTTTATCTTTATACTTTATTGTGTGGATGCCCTCAAAGGGCTTCCACACTATTGAGTTCCTGTTTCTCTTTATTCTTTATCTTTATACTTTATTATTCTTCTAGTTGCTCCGTTCTTCGCCGTTTAACTACTCTGTCAGTTTTCAGCCGATTTTCTCCGTTCAAACTCTAAACTGTTCTGCTCTTTCTGCTAATGACTGCTATGACTTTTGGTGTTTATTACTATTATACTTTTTAAAATATTACACTTTTTTCCTTTAATTTGTCCTATTGAAATGAATGGGAAACTTCCACAATTCTGCTAAAACTTGCTTGTTTTTGAAACTTAACTACTTTGTCATACTTTCACCTAGAAACTCCATTCAAACTTTAAAATGTTCTCAGATTATTGGGCTATTCCTGAGTGATTCAGCTTTTTCAGATCTTCTACCGTTTTAATTTTATACCTCTTTAAGTTTTCAGTTGCAAAATTGTGATTTTTCAGAAAATACATGCGTTGTTATGGTTGCTATGCAATTAACTCAGAGTGAGGGCTGGTCTGTTCTGAATTTTCTCTTCATGTCTGAACAACTTCTTGCAACTCGCTCAATTTCCACTCACCCCCCACAAATTATACATCAAAACGTAGGTATTTTTACTGGCTTTCAGAAATTGTCACTATCATTGTTGTAGGATTTACAGATTTTTTGCAAATCTCCTTAGAGCAACACAAAGTCTTAAAACTCTCCATAGAAAGTCGATGGAGAGTTTGTTCAAAATCACCGCTGGATTTCTCTAATGAGAGGCATTTTCAAATTGTCATATCTCCTTAATGAAACAAAGTTGAGACATGAGGCTTGTGCCAATATATCTTCAGACTCTCCTGATGCTCACAATTCAAGAATTTTTTTCTCACCTATTACCGTTTGGCCATGAATTACATTTGATTGAGGTTAGGAAATTTGTCCCTCTCTCAGATTTCGTCAGATTTCAAACTCTGGAAATGAGGCACTTTTTTCTCTCATCATATCTTTTTGATGGATTTCAACAGAGCCCTGAAAATTTCCATGACTGTTCACCAAAGCCTGCTGTTTCTTACGGTGAAAGAATGATTTTGATGCTCCATAGAGATTTAGAGTTACAAAACATTGTTTGAGGGCATGTCAAGGTAGTTTTTGCTTTGCCTCTACTCAGTTACAGTGTGTTACAAGTCATATATCTTTAATAATTTATATTTTATCTCTGAATTATGAACACCTGAAGATTCCCCCATCTCTTCTGAACAAAACGGTGTCAGAATGAGCGTTCTAGCCCCTACGTTTAGGAAATTATGGCCATTTGTTCGAGGGAAATCCTGAATGTGAGAAATACACTGAAGAAAACTCATACCTCTCTCTGTGTCTGTGTGTGTAAGGGCTGATTACAGCAGGTGCAGCCAATTTAACTGACCTAGATATACCAGGCCCAGACTCTTAACCGCTCCTGTTCACTTTACCCTCTGTGAATATGTGTGTGTATCAATATTTCTCCTATTTCAAAGTATTACTCCTCAATCATAGTATTTCTGCTAAATCAAAGTACTTCTACTACATCTCAGTACTTCTGCTCAATCACAGTGTT